>NC_132782.1:5957500-6273750 GCF_048418805.1 Vulpes vulpes
AATCTTAGATCATAGAGTCAGATATTTGGTCCAGATACAATCTAAAGTTGGCTATATTCTTGAAATAGATTTGGCTAAAAACGTTTCTTTGGAGTATTTCATATTAATTTCTTTGAGGATTTCATAAACTTTTCTAGTAATATTTTTAAATAATTGCCTATAAGCAATTAAAACTATTTGGCTCTTTATTGGGATGTTACAAGTATAGTTGAGGAGATATTTTAATTGCCTGAAATAAGTCACACTATAAATGTGATACCTTCCTCATATCATATCAAAGAACCACTATCTCTTGTCACTAATTAAAATAATTAAAGTGGGGCAGCCCGGGTGGCACAGCAGTTTGGTGCCACTTGCAGCTCAGGGTGTGATCCTGGAGACCCAGGATCGAGTCCCACATCGGGCTCCTTGCATGGAGCCTGCTTCTCCCTCTGCCTCTCTCTCTGTGTGTCTCTCATGAATAAATAAGGTCTTTAAAAAAAATAATTAAAATGTCTTACTAAGTTTCTTTTCCATTTAGTTTATTTTTATTCACTAATATCTGATATTCTGAGTTTTCGTATTATACTAAGCTTCTAGCTCAAGTCATAAGAGAAAGAGAATGCTTAATGAAGAAAAAGCCCATATATGAAGATTAGGTTAGACTGAAGAATTATGTTACTTAAAAAGAACAAAATTTCATGAATAAGGGGCCAAAACTTCTAGTTCCTTATGTGAACTAAATTGTTACTTGGGATCATTTTCTAACAAACTCGTAAGAACATGAAATTTTTCAGAATCAAAAGAATTGCGTGTTTCAAAAAGATGATGACATTTGCGTACCTGATGATGACGTTTATATATTTACTAAATAATGTTTATCAGCTTGCCTCATTACATGTACACATACCCATACCTTATTTTTAGAGACTTTTATTTTTTAGGAAATCTCTACACCGGTTGTGGCACTTGAACTCACAACCTCGAGTTCAAGAGTCACATGCTCCACTGACTGAGCCAGCTAGATGCCCCCACATACACATACTTTTAAAAGCAAGCTTTTATATAGTTACTCTGTTACCTGAATTACTTTGTTCTGGGACAGAGATGCCCCACTCCCTACCCTTTTTCTCCATCTTGTCAGAACCCAAATTCAAAGAGGAACTTCAGTACATCTAAAGCAGAACCTATCAGATTACACATACAGAGGCACATTTCTGTTGTTTGTATATTTACATATCGGAAGTATGTGACCTGGTGGCTCACAGGTGGTAAACAGCCCACAGAACATGTTGCTGTTTGGCTCATATAATGCTTGTAAAAATTCTAAGTTTGTTGCCAACATTAAACATTTGGGCAGATACCCATAAAAATCTATAATCCTGAAATACTGGTAGATCCTGGAACATTGGGCCCACATGTCTACATGACAACAACTGACTAGAGCTGAGTAATGATGTTGTATTTAAATTGGGGCATGACTTTCCTTTTTGCTACAGTCTCAACTCTTTTTTTGTCATTTGCCTGGCTTTTTTAGGTATTGGAGTTTGAAACCTCAAGTGTGTGTGTGTGTGTGTCTGTGAGTATGTATAAAGTATATATATATATGGGCACACGCATACATACATGTCCTTTTGAGTTTATGATCCTGTGAGATATATATAAAACAAATAAATCTATAAACTTAATAAATATATATAAATATAATAAAGTATATGTATATATATTGGCATGCACATACATATACACAGAGTAAAAATACTTAATCACAATGCTTCATAAATAACCATTTGAGAACAAGATATTATAAAAACTGATTTAACTGGAAAGAGTTTAAAAACATCAACTTTAAAAATCTTTATATATCAAAATCAAACGTTTAATATTTCTTATTGTTGTAAGAAATGCTACATCTAATTCACTACATTTAAAAAACAAAGAGGGCAGAGGCTTAGAAATCTGCATTACATAGAAGCACTTGGATTAGATCAGAGATCTTACATCTTCTGGTCCACTCCTTGAATGACTGATAGGCAGAATCCTAACTTGAGCAAATTTACTGAAAACAAAACCTCCTATAGTCTACCAGATGATAATTCAAGAATCAACATACCAATTTGTTACTAATTCATAAAGCATTGGAGGAAATTTCTATAACTTGACAGTTAAGAAGCTAAAAGATAATTTATGTACAATAAGTGAAAATTACTGAATTATACTTAACTAGATATGACAAATTAAGTAATGAAAAATTAAAAATTATTAGTGAATATAATGCCATGTGGGACCCTCTGCTATCTTGTAAATATAAATATATTATAAAAATAAAATGTAAATAATAAAAATCACATATATAATAAAGCATTAATATACATATCACAGAATTCTAAAGTCATAAAAACTCTCATATACATGACCATATTTGATCTTTAAATATCTTTACGAATTAGGGGTACCTGGGTGGCTCAGTCAGTTGAGCTTTTGACTTTTGATTTCAGCTGAGGTCATGATCTCGGGGTCCTGGGATAGAGCAATGTGCTGGGCTCTGTGCTCAGCCAGGAGCCTGCTCTCCCCCTCCCTTGGTCCCTACTCCTGCATGCATGTGCGCCCATGTCCTCTCTCCTCCTCTCTCTCAAATAAATAAATAAATAAATAAAATCTTAAAAAAAACTCTCTACAAATTAGATACTATCCCATCTTACAGATAACTCTGAAGCTACGAAAGTGCTCCAATGTTAGATATTGGGGACGTAAGAATAACCAGCAAAAGGACTGAAAAAGAGCAAAGGCAGAAGGCCAGCCAGGTAAGTATGGTATCCTGGAAGTCAAGTAGAAACAGTTTCTTTCTTTTTTAAAGATTTTACTTATTCATGAGAGACACACAGAACAAGGCAGAGACACAGGCAGAGGAAGAAGCAGGCTCCCTTAGGGGAGCCCGATGCGGAACTTGATCCCAGGACCCCAGGATCATGACCAGAGCCAAAGGCAGATGCTCAATGACTGAGCTACCCAGGTGTTCTGAAACAGGATTTCAGGGAGATGGAATGCTCCACTGTATCAAATATACCTACTAGGTTAGATGAGGCCTACGCACAGATCACTGAATTAAGCAATGTGGAAGTCATTTGTGATTATGATAAGAGCAATTTTGGAGAAGCTATGGAGGTGAAAATCTGACTGGAGTAAATTCAAGAGTGATTTGGAAGAGAAAAATCAGAGAACCAAAACAGAAAACTTTCCATGAGTTCTTCTGTAACGGGAAGGGGAGAAATAGGGGAAGTGAATCAAGAAAGAAGTGAGCCCAGAAGATGGTTTTTGTTTAGTTCTCTCAAGATGGAAGGAATTTTTGTTTAGTTCTCTCAAGATGGAAGGAATCTCAAGATGGAATCTCAAGATGGAAGCATGTTAGTGGGTTGACGAGAAGGACTCAGGAGGAGGAGACACTGATGGTGCAGAAGAAGAACTGTTGGAATCAGACTCCTAAAAAGGTAAGAGGGGGTGGGTTGTGAGTCATAAGTAGGGGAAACTGAGTTTGTCAGAGCCACTAGCAATTCACGCCAACAGGAGAGAAAGTAGAGTATGTGAGCACAGACACAGGAAGGATAGTGGATGTGGTGGCAATTTCTTGTAATATTTTCTTCTGGTGGCTTCTATTTTCACAGGGAAATGGGAGTAAGGTCATCAGCTGAGAATAAGGATGGAGGAGACAGAGATGGAGATAAATCATCAGGCACCATTAAAGGTCCTCTTAATACCTCAAATTTAAAGGGCTGGGTGTTTTCTCCAACCACATTTAGATATAAAAGTATAGGTGTTGAGAAGTCAAGAATAGAGGATAAGGGATAAAGGTGGATGCATGATTATGATAATGAAATGCTGACACATTACAAGTGAGGTTAGGAGAAAAGAAAGAAAGGACACGAAGGGTCTATAGAGGGACAGTGAGAAGGTGTTCAGATAAATAGATTAGAGGTCAGAGAATTGGAGTTAGAGCGTGAAAGAGGCTAGACTGAAAAGAAAGGAGGCAGTAAATAGATGGATGTTTGGAATTTAGTTTGGGGAGACGTGGCAGTTACTGGTAATGATTAATGGTAATTATTGGCCAAGACATAAGCATGGAAGGGAGTGACTGAGTTAGGGAACACCTAACAGACTCTGGCCCTCAATACCTACTGACACTTTCACACTTCCTACTCCTTACTTTCTATTATCATATTGCTTCTCTTTAATCAATCAGTATGAGTGTCCACAGGTTTCTAATTTAAATGTGACCAGAAAGTGACCTAAAATATATATATCCTATTGCCATCTCTCCTAGGAATTTAAGTCCTAGGTATATACCCAAAAGAAGTAGAGACACCTATTCATATAAAAACTTATGTATGAATGTTTCACAGAAGTATTCATATTATTCATAATAGCCAAAATATGGAAACAACCCAAATGTCTATCAACTGAAGAATGGTTAAACAAAATGTGGTACATCCAAATAATGGAATATCATTGGACTATAAAAAGGAAGTACTAATACATGCTGGAATGTGAATGAGCCCGAAAATATTGTGCTAAGTGAAAGAAGTCAGGTACAGAAGGCAGTATATTGTATGATTCCATTTATATGTAATGGCCAGAATAGGCAAATCCATGGAGACAGAAAGTAGACTAATGGTTGCCAAAGGCAAGGGGAGACAGGGGGAACGGGGAGTGGCTTATATTGAGCACAGAGACTCTTTGTTGGGGTAATGAAAAGTGCTGTAGAATTAAATGGTGGTGATAGTTGTACAACTTTGTGACTATTGTGCAACCACTGAGTTGTACACTTTAAAAAGGTGATTTTTATGGCCTATGAATTGTATCTTGAAAAAATCCCCACACAACTCTGCATTTTCACTGGGCAATTAAAACGTTTAGCGTTAGATCAGTCTCACCTTAGCAATGCAAGCTGGACAAAACCAGTCCCCATCTGGTATAGTGGTAATCTTGGGTCTATGGCAGTATGTGTGACAGCCTTTGTCACAGCCATCACAAAGGAGAAGCAGTTCTTCATTATCCCCCTTTCGACAGATCTGGCAGTACTATAATACATGAGAAATCATTTAAAATTAGCTCTCTGCCATGAAGAATCGTTATTCGGATAGTAAACACACTGTAAGTCCTGATTTTTATTAGTAACAAACATTCCGCTTGCTAACAAATATAGAGTAGCCATACAAATCTATGTATCTCTCATTACACAGATATGGACCACATGACGGGTGAGCAGTTCAGTTGGGGTAAATGCACATTTCAAGTACACTGCAGAGAACAAAGCTAGAGGTTGAATGCCTGCACACACTTCAGAAGCATGTACACATTAACATATGAAATAATTAACGTGACATTAGAGCACATAAAGCAATGAATAGCTTTAATACATGGTGTTTTAATTTTTTAATGTATTTCATCTTTTGCTTATCTTAGCATCCTCATGATATCCTGAGAAAGAAATAAGTAAGAGTTAGAGTAATTTTTTAAGATCAAAATCAGGAAACTTGTATTAGTATCAAAATTATATATAATAATAAAAAGATGACCTTATATTTTGGCTAAATTATCCATCTACTTTTTGTGATTGATTAAAAAATGTGTCCAAACCAGGAAACTTTGGAATTCAACCCAAATCAAACATGTGTCACAAGTGCAGAAAATGAATCCTACAAAATGATTTCTAAGGAGAAAAAAAAAATTGGTAACAAATTAAATCAAAGAATTTAATTGATCATGATTTATTTTGTAGAACTAAAAACAAAAGTATTTCTTCTCTGTGAAAAAGTTTCTAGTATCATTAAGAACTTTAAAATCTGTAAGGAGATCCCCCCCACCATGCATACATATTCTGTATAATAAGTTTCACAAAGGGAAAGCAAAGTTAGAAAAGAAAAACTGTCAAGACGACTTTAAAAAATGGTAAATACTAACACTGTGTTTTGACAATTAGTTTATACTCTTAGTCACAGTAGAGAATGTCTTGTAATCATTTTAAAAATAAAAACATTTAAACTATAAATCATTCATGCTAATTTAAAGCTATATATTTATATTCTTAAAAACAATGGCTTAACTGTTCAAACTTAATCTTTTAAAACTTTCAATACAACATTAAATCTTAATCTAGGGAAGTCTAAACTAAAATTGCCTTACATAACTCAATATATACACCAATGATAGCTTAAAAATCTTATCGAAATGGCAGATACACACTATTCAGCTTAAATATCTATCAAGTATATATAATATACATAATACTAAAATTGGCATGTGTACTAAGAGCAAAAGCAGCAGAGTTTAACATTCCAACAGTAAGCATTTATTTTATGACCTTTTCTAATACCACATCACTAAATACCTTAACTCCTCCACATTTAAATTACATCTTTACAACTTCTATTGTAAAAATATTGAGAAATAACATTTGGAAGGTTATAATTAAATCCCTATAGCAATCAAAGTAAAAAATCAGATTCATGAACATTAAGTAAATTCTATTTATTATAATAGGTAACTAAAAATACTATAAAGTCTCTTTGACATCTCACATTTATGATTTAAAAATAAAATTATTTCTGATACTTGTTAAAAAAGGGTGACAGGTATCAAGCTCATAACACTTTTGAAAAATCACAGCAATAGCTCATAGTATGTTAGAGGAAATGTACAGCATAAAATAGATGTTGCCTATGCTTAACGTTAGCCACAATATAAAGCATACTGTGGGCAGAGAAATTACCTGGACACAAATTATGACAGCTCCTTCTTTTGATGGTAAACCGTGTCTCTAGCAAAGAGGGTATTTCTAAAGGTACTGAATACTTTAACATTTTGTTAGGACTTGTTATGAGAATTATTCTAGGGACTATTACATTTCTAGTTAAAGGTTAAAAAGTGCTCATAAATCTTTGAATATGAAACTATGCCTTCAAGATAGTTTCATAGCAAATAATATACTATTAAATATTAATAAATGAAGATCATAAGAGATGGAGTTAAATAAAGGTAAGTCTATATTAATAGCATGAAAAAGGCTTATGAATTTGCCAAAAATTAAATAAAGTTTTTGTTTGCTGAAAGTAAGTATACTTTCAGCAAATAAAAGGCAGATTTTGGTACAAATTTTGGGTTTCTATATACCGGCCATAACAAAACTGACCACATCATGATGACTACACTTTGGCATACATGAGAAAAAAGAACTGCTCCAATTTTATTTTGATGTAGAATTCAATCTCTTTTGATCATTACTCCTAGGTTTCACCAAATATATTTCTCCAAGATGATTTTATAACTGGTTTTAGGGGCAGCCCAGGTGGCTCAGCGGTTTAGCGCCGCCTTCAGTCCAGGACCTGATCCTAGAGACCCGGGATCGAGTCCCACACTGGGCTCCCTGCGTGGAGCCTGCTTCTCCCTCTGCCTGTGTCTCTGCCTCTCTCTCTCTCTGTGTTTCTCATGAATAAATAAATACAAATCTAAATAAATAAATAAATAAAACTGGTTTTAATAATAAGTTTTAGAAGAAAAATTCTTTTTACCTGGTAAAAATGCTACCAGATGAATGGAACATGCTTTAAAACTTAGGGTGAATTTTGTGAAAACTGTAGATTCATTATTCCATGGATATTTTATATCAACCAAATTTGTTTGTAAGAATGAGTAGGGCCTTGAGTAGTCTAAACTTAGAGGTTAAAATAAAGCAAAGAATGCTAAATTATTTAAGGATCACTTCTTTTCTTTGGGGAGTAACTATTTTAAGTAAAGGAATTTTTCTCTTAGTCATTCATAAAAACTAATCTCAAATGTTTGGGCTTTACAGCTAATCTGTAATTCAAAAGCAAATGTCAAAGTAATTCGTAAAAGTTCACATATAATAAATATGGGATATATCTGATATATGAGTCAAGAAGGACATGAACATGATTTAAAATGAGTATCTCTCTGAAAGATATATGGAATATAGCTATTATTTTGAATATATGGTATTTGGTGCCTGGTACAAAGTAGAGGCCACTACATGATGCTAACTATTTGGGCTTGAGCAAAAAAGGTGAAAAACCAGTTTTAATTGTTAGAGGAAAAAGTAAAAGAACTAACTCTTCATGTCAGCTACATCCGATGTCATATATATGATAGTGCACGAATTAAGCTCCCTACTTATTTTGCATTTAGTTATCTTAGTATTTCTTAGCATTACAAAAAAAAAGAATTGGTAGAAATATAAGACATTTTAAGAATGCAGTGAATGTAGCAGATAATGTTAGCAACTGGAATGTTTACAAGAGTTGAAAGGGTCTTCAAAATATTTAGATTAACAACTATTATGTGAACAGAATAGAAAATAACTTCAGTCAGAATTATAAACAATACTCAACGGAATGAGAATCAAGATTTTTAAAAATACGAGAGAACATATTTGGTAGGTTCCTTCAAAAAGCTCAAAATAAGGAGAAAAGTATCAAACTAATACAGTATTTAAGACTTAAACTGTCAAGTAAAGCATACATTATTTTGACAATAAGTAAAGTACAATTAAGAAAGATTTAGAGGTTGGGAAAAACAGGACAAAGTAAATTAGTTATAGTATTTCTTAAATGAAAACACTTACAACTTTCATAATTGATTTTTCCCATGCTATTGATTTCTGTAACTGCTGAATGCACAGAGCTACCTGTGCAGCACTGCGAGCTTCTGATAATGCCCTTCTCCATACCCTGAGCCCTGGAGCAATATCCTCTTCAATTCTGCATTGAAATATAGAAAAATTAAGTAGGTCATATCCACATTTATGGTTACTGAATGTGAAACAATCATCACACTGAAAGCCAAGCAATGACAAAAACATGTAACAGCCAATAAGAATAAGGTTTAAGCAACTAAATTTGATGTAGTGCGCAGACTGTGGCTACGTGCCTCAAAGCTTAGTCACAACCAGGTAAATGTAAGATCACTTTGCAGGATTATCAACGCACATAACAAAAAAAAAATGTTTTTACAAAGCACCATGCAAATAGCATGATCCATATGGATCACAGACATACAAGAAGATACATAGATAACAGGCAATAGAAAATAGGCTCCAATTAGCAAAGAAGCACAATAATTTTTCAAGTTAATCTCAATAACCTACCCGTCACCATCACCACTAATGGATGGTGCAGGAGCAGGGACAGTAACTGTGCCCACATTATCCAGTTTGATCTGAATGGTGGTACTTAAGGGGCTCTTCAGATACCTTCTCTCAATGTTCCGCTCCAAATCAGCCAGCCTGGTTACAGCTATATCTAGGGGGTTGTCACTCTTCCGTTCTAGAGCATGTGCACTGCTTTCTTCTTCGCCAGTAAATTCTCCATCATGCTCCTTGCACAATTTAGAAAATGACTTATGTTCAAAATATACCAAGTCCTCCCTTTCTGATGCAGGCTCTGGACACATCCAACCCTATATATCAAGAGAATAATGTTATTATGGTTTCCTCTTAAGATTCCTGATGGGTGAATGACCTGTACTTAAAATACAGCAGCAGACACCAGCAGATCTCAAGGATCTTTACTGAAAGTTTTTATCTTGTGTTTCCTAATGCTAGGTAGAGACAAGAACAGAAAATTACAAGAAACAGTTGTAAGAAAAGTTTGAAGAAGAAAATTGAATAGCTTTTGATCTCATGAAAGGTGTAATGAAAAATCAGTAAAGTATTCTGAAGGACTTGAGAATAAAAACTTATTAATTTCATGGGACCACGTAAACGGAAAACTCTTGGTAGTCTTTGAACTTTGCTCTTCTTTTCCATTCTCACTTCTTCCATCACTCTTCTGTACTTACCATTTTTCCTTCAGCCACAGGAGTTTTGCCTAAACTGTTTTGTCTGTATGTCAAGGAATCCTTCCCTGACCTCCTATTAGGAGGTTAAGTCTCCCTGTTACAGGCTTTCATAGAACTACATAGTACTCCATAGCCTTGTGGTAGTCACAATTTTACAGTACTAAATTATTTGACTAACATTTTTTACCTCTAAATTCCATGAGGGCAGGGGCCATGTCTGCTGTTAGTCATTTTATCTCCAGGGCCATCTCTGCTGTTAGTCATTTTATCTCCAGCAGAGTAAAGGCAAACAGATGGCACTCGATATATATATATATATATATATATATATATATAATGTTGATTGAATAAATAAATGATCTTACAACTTAGCTTGCTTATATCAATCCTCTGGCCTAAATCCTTCAAGGATTCCCTACTATTTAACAAAGTCTGTATTTTTACCATAACATTTGAGTACATCAATCTAACTCTTTCTCGCATGTTCCCATTTATGTACCCTTCACTGGAGTCACATTCCATGACTTGCCACTCCACATATACGTTCTGAGCCTCCTGGTCCTGGTGCTCCACTCATGCTGTTTGCTTTTCCTAGTATGGTATCCCCTGTTCTCTGACCATTGGAAGCTTTGTCATCTTCTCAAATTCCCTCTCGACTTCTCCATGAAATCTTCCCTGATCTTTCTCATATCTCCCCACCAGAAGACATATATTATTTTTCAAAATTCATGCAGGACTCTGTACTTGTCTGTGGTCAGTAGATTCTACGGAAATGTATACATGTCTTATCTCCCTATTATTTGACAAGCTTTCTGAGGACAGAAACCACCTTGTATCCAATTTTGTGATGTGCACTGCCTGACATGGAATAGGCACTGAGTAAATAAGAAACAAAATGAACATTATGCTTTTTATTAAATCTCTTTAGTGATAATTATTTTGTCTTGTATATTGGGATCAATTCTTTCTCATTAACTCAGTAGAGTATTTATATTTAGAAAGTAGGAAATTATAAATAGTATGCATAGATGCAGGTTGAATGGCTTCATTCTTACAGTTTGAAAGAGATGCTACACACCACTTAAAAAAATTCCACTTAACTGAGAACACAGCCAAAAATATCTAAGAGCCAATAATGTGATAAGGTCATTGCACCAAAATTTGAGTATATCTCCAGGAAAATGCTTCACACATATATAAAGTACTTTATATATAACTTAGAAAAAATGTGATGATGAGCTTTTCCAAAACATAGCCAATCAGAACTGGCAAATTAGATGGGGGGGGGGGGGGGGGGAGGAGAGATGGAGGAAAATAGGGCTAGTAGAACTAATCAAATTTAAACCAGCAAGTAGTAACAACTGACCATGAAAGAAAACAGACTATAGAAAGCCAATATCATACATAGGTTAAAAAGCAAAGCACACTAGGATCATTTAATATAGAAGCAAAACTTCTCCACGTTTCCCGAGGGAATCATTATCTAATCATTGGTCTTCATACTAAAGATAGCACGTCACCGAGATAATTTAAATCAAATTCATCATTCTCAATTTAAGAAGGCAATTTAAGCGATCCAACAAACATGTTAAAAAATTTTTAGCACTAAATTGAATAATTATCATTTCTTCAGAAAATTAACGTGTGTAGAAGAGTTCATTTGTTGAGAATGCCAGATAAATGAGGCATTTTTATATTGTATTAGAGTACCAGGAAAAATATTTGTATAGTTGGCTGGCACAATAGTTTCAGCAAATGATAAACTTCCTAAAGTTGGTAATTACGTTTGTGGCAAGAAAGGGATATTTTATTAGCTCTGGAAAATGTTATTTTTTGGAGATCTCTGAAAGTTTCCAAAAGCTAGCATAACAGTAATTTTGAAGAAATATTTTAATTATTGGATAGGATAGTATTATAGCAAAAGTTTCTCATTCTGGATAAAATGTGAAATATCAAATAAAATTACATGGAAACAACATTTTTTAAAGCTTTTCAGGTGTCTGTCTCATGCACCATCAATCCATTTATTCTCAGAGATATCACCTTATTGTCAATTGACAAGACCTTCATACTCCTCTTTACAAAACCAAAAAATCCTGCACAAAGGTAAAGCTTTCCTTTCTTTTGCCTTTCTCTTGGAAGCCAGGCTAATAGTGACAATGGTAATGCCCAGTAGATAAATACCTAAATTAAAACTTTACATAGATATGTAGAATGTTATGTTATGTGTGAGTGTGTGTGTACCATAATATGACACATATTCATATACGTCTCTATTCTCCAATTTTAAATTATTTAAATTAAATTAAAGTTATACAGAGTGAAAGTCTGATATACAACATGGCTTGCGTAGAGGTGCTTCTTGGTCCTACATGAAACACTGTTGTAGGAGTTTAATAGAGCATTATATCATCATGGGTAAAACTGAAATTCTGCTTGTGGTAAAGAACTGCATACCAGAAATGATAGTTTGGATTGTCATTAAGGAGGCAGCAACAGTTAGTAAAAAGACATGGGTTCTGGAGTTAGACAGTCTTGGTTTGAACCCACATTTAGCCACTTATTTTAAGACCACTGGCAGGTTACTTACTTTGAGCCTTGTTCCTTACCTGTAAGATGGGGAAAATTAATTCAGGATCATTTTGAGAATTAAATGAGATAAAATGAAAATATTTAACACAGTAACTGGCATATGTCAGGTAGATAATAAATATTAGTTACCTTCCATTATCCTAAAAACAGATTTTATTCCAAGTTAATTTTACCTTCACTTGCAAACTTGCTGATGCAACTCTCCTTTCTAGATCTTCCACCTGTTGAAGAATACTCAAATCCATTTCCATTGCTTGTTCTTCTACTGACCAGTTCTCCACAATATCTCGAGTTACCTGGTTTTCTTCATTTTCATTTAATTCAATAATGGCAACTACATTTGAAAAGAAATCCAATTTATTCCCCAATGATTTCTTTCAGAAAGTAAATAAAATTCCGGAGGTAAAACATGCATGTAACTTAATATATATAAATGCACTTGTGCATATGTAGGAAGCTTACTTTTAAAAAAAATTTTTTTCAGGGTTCTAAAAGGTTTATTCCTTTCTTTTTTAAAATTTAAATTCAATTAGTTAACATACAATGTATTATTGGTTTCAGAGGTAGAAGTCAGTGATTCATCAGTCTTATATAATACCCAGTGCTCATTATATCATGCAGGGTTTTAAAAGTAGGAATATTCTTATTTAAGAAACAACACAATAGGTCTGAAAGTTGTAAAAAATTATAAGAAAGTAATGCCAATTTGAGAAATGTAAATAATTACTATTTTTTGAGAAAAATAGAAAAAAATGCCTGTTAGTAATAAATTAAGACATACTAAAATACATTTTAAGGGAAAATAATTAATTTTCATAAATAAGCAAGAGAGCAGAAATCTCTTTTAGGTACCTACCATCCTTATTCTTGATGCAGGCTTGAGTAATATAATCCAAGTGTTTCTGAATTTGTTTCTGTAATGCCTTTTCTCTGATTCCTCTGAGATGTAGCACTTTGAGCAAAGCTTTTAGGTCCTCTGGATCAATGATTCTCCACCAACCAAACTGCATTTCTAAGTCAAGATAAATATGTACATCTCTTACAAATATCCTGAATATGAATTAATGGCACAATGCAAATCAAAAGATTTATAATTATAATTATGTATATAACTATCGGAGATTCAGTTATAATATAGGACTCTATTAACAATGAAATAAATTAAGTGGCTGAAAACTATCTCAATGTACCTACCTTCTGGAATAGGTTTTGGACTAGGAAAATCTACTGGTTTTGCTACTTCAACAGGTGCAGGTTGAGTTGAAGAGACTTTTTCATTCTGTGGCACTGGAGATTCACTTTTACTTGAAGCAACGTTGGGAGTCAAAAATGAATTACCATTTCCTTCAGATAATCCCAACCCTGATCCCAGACCAGGTAAAGGTGATGTAAATGGAATATTAGAAGTAAGCACGCCTGTGGGCCATCCACAAAACTGGAGTCCCATCATAGATACTCCACTTTTCATCTATAAAAAAACATTTTAAAATGTAACAATCTAAAAAGTTGGGAAAAACGTTTAGCATTTACAATTATTTTTTAAGTTCTGAAAACAAAAAAAGGTAATTCAAGACGCCTTTGCCTTAGACTAGAAATTCATAGTTGTAATGAAGCTTGGTAGCAGCAATTGTGACTCCAGTTTTCAAACTATGGCAGGGATAATACAAATACCCGATTGATTCCCTGGAGTGAGAATTTTCATGGGGTCAAAGATTAAATAAAGCAACACAGGAATGAGTTACAATCAGCAGTACAAACCTGAAGAGGTGATACAGCAAATGGATTGAGGCCAACAGGATTCTGAGCAGAAGATGATCCCAGAAGGGGAGCGGGGCCAGGCGAGGGTGACGTAGATGGTGGCTGAGACTGAGGAGTCACTACAGAAGCAGAAGATACATCAGCATGGGTAAGTGAAGTGTCATCACAAGGGGTTCTTGGCAAAAGGCTGAACCACTGTCTATTCTTTTCCGTCAGTGTTTTTAACAACTGGTCATTGGGTAGAGGACTGTAGAACTTCCCTGGACCACCTGAACTAGTACTAAACAGATTATTAGAATCTGTCTTTTCCATGTTGCTTTGTGTTGCTGTTGATTGAATGCTGCCCAATGAATGTTTTCCACTGTTTTGATAAGACAATGTACATCCATTTGCACTATTATTTGGTTTGGGGGCCATCACATCTGACTCAGGAGGCATCTTAGCTACTTCTAAAAGCTTGCTTAATTTTGAAAAAGAGCCAGGTTTCTGAAGAAACAGATTTGTGTTATCTTTTTCTTTAGGATCTTCCTTTTGCTCACAATGATCTGGATTTGAACAATTTAAAGTATCTTCAGAAGTCTCGAATATTTCTTCTTTGATCTGGATACTTTCTGCCTTTTTTAGTTTTTCTCTTTCTTTTGCAATTTCTTCTAGTCCTACAAAAGTGAAAAATATTAAGAAGATCAGTTATCTCAGATCCAACCTATACTTTAATTGTATTTTATTACTATTTATCAAATTATATGCATAAATATATAAACTTTTCTAGATTATTAATATTCTCCATGTTTTTCTTTTTTATAGGCTAGATTTGTTTGCTCTTTGGAAAATTAATGTAATTTTATAATTAATCATTACAAAATTTTAAAACATTAAAAGCCTTAACACACAACAAAAATTATTAACATTTTTGTATAAATTCTTCTAGTTCTCTTTTTTTTTTTAAATTTTTTTAAAGATTTTATTTATTTATTCATGATAGTCACACACACACACACAGAGAGAGAGAGAGAGAGAGAGGGGGGGGGGGCAGAGACATAGGCAGAGGGAGAAGCAGGCTCCATGCAGGGAGCCTGACGTGGGATTCGATCCTGGGTCTCCAGGATCACGCCCTGGGCCAAAGGCAGGTGCTAAACCACTGCGCCACCCAGGGATCCCTCTTCTAGTTCTCTATGCATACACATATATACATAAGCCTATAAAGTAAAAGAAAGGAAATCCTATTATAATATTCTAACCTACACGTTTTACTGAATAATGCTCTGTAAACATCCTGATGTATCAATAAATATATAACTGTACCATACACTTTAATGGCAGTATTCAATGGAATATATCATAATTTAAAATCAATCTTCTGCTGATGACTATTAATAGGTCCTAATTAATTATTCACTATTATAACAGTGCTGTAAATGATGAATGATCTTGTATCTGTATTGTTGGACTTTAAAACTTCTTTTCTGGGAGCACCTGGGTGGCTCAGGGGTTGAGTGTCTGCCTTTGGCTCAGGTGTCATGATTCTGGAGTCCTGGGATGGAGTCCCACATCAGGCTCCTCATGGGGAGCCTGCTTCTCCCTCTGCCTCTCTCTCCTGTGTCTCTCATGAATAAATAAAAAAATAAAAACAAAAAAACAAAAAAAAACCTTTTCTGATTTCAGGATAAATTTCTAAAGGAAAAAACCTCACTGAATGTTAGGTTAGGTACTTTTCAGAGTTTTTGCAATATAAATTGTCAACTGCTCTCTAGAAAGTCTAAATCAATATGCATTAATGCCAAAAGTACACAAAATCATCTATTTCCCTATCCCTCAGTGAAACTGAATACCATTGATATTTTTTGTCTTTTTCAATATCTGGGAGGTGAAAATCTAAATTGTATTTTTTTCTGATCACTAGTAAGGCTGATTATCTTTTCATAGGCTTATTGGTGTTTCTCCTTTGTGAACCTCTGACTCATATTTATGACAATGTTTTTAAAAAAGAATTCAGGGGGACCTGGGTGCCTCAGGGGTTGAGCGTCTGCCTTTGGCCCAGGTTGTGATCCTGGGGTCCTGGGACTGAGTCCCCCATCAGGCTCCCTGTGGAGAGCCTGCTTCTCCCTCTGCCTATGTCTATGTGTTTCTCATGAATAAATAAATCTTAAAAGAAAAAAGAATTCATAAAAACTCTTAAAAATATAAATCTACTTGATTTGAAAAGTAATAGATGTTCAAGGTAAAATTATTCAGTAATGAGACATAAAAGGTAAAAACCCTTTCTGTCTTATTCCATCAATCCTCATTTCTACTCTTCAGAGGTAACCATGGTTAACCAATCATGCCTGTAGACTCTTCTGGAAATCTTATATGCATTCTATTATTTTACACTATTACACAAAGGGAATACTACTCTTTACTTTTCTGAGACTTAGAATAAAATCCAAACCTCTACATGAGGCCTACAACATTGTATAATCTAGTTTCTGAAAACCTCCACAACCTCTGGCCACTTCTGTCCTTTGTTCTTCCTTTCTGCCTTTTTTCAGCTTCCCAAACATGTAAGTTCTTTTCTTTCTTGGGTCCTTTGCACTGCTCTTCCCTACCCTAGAATACTATTTTATTGACTGGCTCTTTATCGTCATGTTTCTGATTGTCATTTCATCACAGAGGTTTTCTCTGATCACCTTATCTAAAGTAGGGTCCCCATTCCATTCACCTTAGAATATCATTCTGTATATTTACTTGGCAGAATTTGCCATTAGACACAATAATCTGTTTATTTTCTATACCATTCCCCCTCCCACACACATGAATTTAAATCAACAAGCTTTACTTAGAGCAATGTCTACCTTGCTTATTATTGGGTCTCAAATGCCTAACATGGTGATTGCTATAAAATCAGGACTCAATAAATATTTTTAAATGATGAAATAAAAGAATGTATTTAATATTTTTCACTATACACTTTCAACAGCTTCCAATGGCAAACCTATAACTAATTACTTCATCAGCTGTGTAATACTCTATTATATAGATATATCATGATTCATTTAACCAGTCTTCTCTTAATGTTTGAAATAGTTCTTACATCCTTCTCTTGAAATTAGTTTCTACCCTAAATTAAAAGCGTCTTCCTCAGACTTATGCTTCTGGCCTGGGAGTCACAGGGACTAGATTTATCTCCTTGCATGAAACGATAAAAAAAAAAACAGACAAAATACATGACACAACCGTTTGTAAGAAACTGGACATGAGATAACCATGAGAGAAAGCAAATGCAGCAAGCTCTATGATTGCTCCAGCTTACTGCCTTGGGATGGTTTCCAGGCTCCACCATAGGGAGAAATCTAAGCATAGCTGGTGGATACCTGAGATGAGTTGGAACTGAGAGTTCAAGGGAGATCCAACTGGCTCAGCAGGGAGAGCTGGAGAGGAGAGAGCTGCCTAGAGAGGAACTCCATAGATCTGTGGATGGGCCCCTTGAGTGTTTAGTGAATACGCATCAGTGCCGATGTGTCAGGAACCCACTTGAGACCAGGGAAAGAACCACTTGAAAGGGATTAGAGTTGACACTGCTGGTGCTCCCACAGGCTAGAAATAGTATCTGTTCCTATCAACCAGCTTGGGAAACCTCAAAATTCACAGGCGTCAAGTAGAGTACTCAAGGATCTCACGTCAGTAGTTAGGGAATAATTAGCCCCAGGCTGAGCACCGTCCTAGTCCTGCCTAGCAAATTTTAAAAGCAAGATCTGAAAGGATCAAACTTTTTCCATGTACCTTAACTGTGTTTCAGTTAAACAAAGCTCAAAAATGTTTGTGGGAATTCAAAAAATATTGCTGAAGGTAATTTTACCAAGAAGGTAAAATTCACAACGTCAGGCATCCAATCAAAATTAGGCCTGCAAAGACACAGGAAAACATGACACATACTAACAAGATAGTAGAATTAGCAGGCAAGGACATTAAGTTTGAGAAAACAATGGTCGAAAAAATTCCAAATTTGGGGAAAACTATAAACCACAGACCTAAGAAACTCAACAAACTCCAAGAAACTTGAAGATAACTACACCAAGACATATAATCAAATTGCTTAAAACCAGTGATATAGAAAATCTTAAAGGCAGCTTGCAAAAAATCTTATGCTTCATATAATCTCTATGTACTTCTACACATTTGCCCTGAGAAGGAAACACTACTTCATCACCTCTAATTAGGCAAATGTGAAAAGAGTCACAAATATTCTCTTCATACACCTGTGCTTTATACAAGTTTTTGGTTGCTAAGTACTAATACTTGTTCTTGATTTATTCTGAGAACTAGTATTTAAAAAAAACCTCTGTTACACGTCCAAAAACAAACGGATTAAGCAACCAACCAACCAATTTTTACTGGTTTGAGATTAGTAGATGACTTCCCATTTATATCTAATAAAGTATGTTGAGCTGATGATATATTTTAACACCCTAATTACAGTTGTCTTTAGTTTTTACATTCAAATTGTTTAATTATAAATGGATAAACCTCTAATTAAAATATAAAATTATTTTTAAAAATTGGAAAGTATATACAGGATGTTTAGTTTAAATAAAATCTTTGATTTTAAATAATTTTCTATCTTCATTTCATACAACCCCCTGGTTCCTTCCAGTCCTTCTCGACATGTGCCAATGAGTATTAATAAAACGTCTTCAAGACAGAATGAAGAAGAGAAAGGCAAGAGATGAAATAGGGACTACTGTTTGCTTGATTCATTTCCCTGGTAGTAAATGTAAGTGCATAATGTCAAACAAAATACCATTTCTCAATTAAAACAAATCCTAAAAAAAATATCATGTTTTCTACTGGAAAGGGACTATGTCTTCTTGGGTTTTATCAGAATCACTTTGAACCCTCTCAGTTCACCTAACAGTTGTCACTGGACACTAGGGGTCTACCACTCTAAGTTCAAGTGAAAATTTTTCCTTTGGCTCTCTTTAGTTGGGCTGAAGCAAGCTATATAACCTTCCAATAAATTTTATTTCACTGTAAGTAAAACACAGATAAAGAACATAAGGAATGCAAAAACCCTGGCATGGAATACAGGTCTCTATGCAATGGCTTCCTCACTGGACTCAAAGGCACCTTCCTGTTCAGTATAGCATAACCTCAGGAATACTTGCACTGCTTGTTAGCAGTCTTCAGGTCGAGAGTGCTACCATGACCCAGCTCCTAGGAGATTTCTTGCTATTACTGTGGAGAAGACTAAAGGAAGCAGATTCTCATCATTTTATCTCTCTAGGATTGTTCCTTCCCAGTCTCATTCAGAAATGAATGAATGAATGAATGAATGAATGAATGAATTTAGATTCAGGAATTTAAAAAAAGATGTTTGATACCATAATATCCTCTCTCTTCAGGTAAGAGTCCCCCACATATCCGCAACAGGAATTATTATGTTTTATACTTCTAGACCTAATGTTGTAACCACATCTTTTTTTTTTTTTTTTAAAGATTTTATTTATTCATTCATGAGAGGCACAGAGAGAGAGGCAGAGACACAGGCAGAGCGAGAAGTAGACTCCATGCAAGGAGCCTGATGTGGGACTCAATCCCTGGACTCAATCCCAGGACTCCGGGATCACGCCCTGAACCAAAGGCAAATGCTCAACCGCTGAGCCACCCGGGTGTCCCTGTAACCAGATCTTAATACCAAATGGAAGAGCAACATTCACATTACAGAGTGTGTGCATGTATGTGTGTGTAAATTTAACAACAAACTTGTTTCATTTTCCTTCCAATACCAAATAAATGATCTACAATCTAACTTACCCCAATGGTTAAATATATATAGTGAATTAATAGAAACAAATCCTTGGTTTTAGCTGAGTTGGCCATGGGGCTTCCTTCCTTCCCACTTTTCTAAGGGCCATCAAAAGGACTGTAGAGCCTTTAGCTAGCTAATGTCAACACTATTCTCAGGGAACCAGGTATCTACATGTTGCTTCTTGGTATGCATACCGTTTAGTGACTGTTCCTAAACCCGAAGATCCCTTAAGAGGTTTACTGCTAGAGAAACTAAGTGCTTGCTTTCTATCCTTTCTCCTAATAACCCATCAATGCAAAACAAAGTGTAGGGTATAGTGTTTTATCTCTCGGAGTGCTCTTGTCACATGTCCAAGTCCTATGGAACCACTATGGGACCTGAAGATCCTTTGTACTATTATTTCTCTGCCTATAAATTGCCTTTACTAATAAACTTTGCTACAGGTAGCACCATGTATGTCATTAGTGGTTTTTGTAACCATGCATTCTGTATAACAGTTGGTGTCCAACAAAGTCCTAATGTCATGGATTTCTGGAACGGGAGTATGCAGGGGTGGAAGATTTTCTTCTTGGGGTCAGCATTTAATTCACTTGGAGTTAGGATGGTCTTAGTAGCTGTGCCAAGGATGGCAGTAGCTCTAAAATGTACACTAAACCGGGAGTCTAGTGGCAATAAGGTGGCTTCAAATTCAGTTCTATCCCTCCTTCCTTATTAGCTTAGAGATTTGCATGAGTCCTAAAGTAGAGCATGAACCAGAAAGGGTGATGGCAGCCCCTTTAGAATGTAAAGTGGGGCAAGCACCCACAATTCCTCTGTTGTGATATGATGAAGCAACTAGCCCTTGTGATATGAAGCCAATTATTGTGAGGTATGCTCTACAGGAGCCTGAGTGGGAATACCAGCAGGAGGAAATCCAGCAACAAGCAGTAAAAGAAAAGTTAGGTTTTCAACAGGTCCGCCACCATAAACAGCACTTGGAAGGATCCTTAGAAGCTTCGTTTGCTTGTTTGCATGATGAAGGAACAACAGTGAGATTTAAACAAGTGGAGGAGGGGGAAACACATGCCCTTGTTACAGAATGAGCAGTCTGGGTTGACTAGTAGTGCTGGGACAGGTATTGCGACCCTTTTCAAACTGGATGCTTGGTAGCTTTGGTAAAATAGATGCCTGAGACTCTTGAATGTGATGTGGACTAGATCCTCATAGGATATAGCATGATTATAAGAAAATCCAGGGCTTGAGAGGGGAAGGCCAGACAATATGCTCTCGTGCCAAGAATGTTAAATGACAGAATCAGAAAAGATCCACCTAAGTGGACAATGGCTTTGACTTTACTCCTTCATCGAGAGACAATGTTAGAAAAGAAATAGTTCTTTCAGGTCATACAAGTCCCATTTTAGGGGAGGAAATGGAAAGAGACAGCCTAAACTGGCATAGGTTTCTAGACAAAATAAAAAGAAAAAAGGAACAAAGGAAGGAGAAGATAGGCTAGACTTCTGGCAGAGACTCCCTCACAGCAATAAATGTAGTATTGCTCATAAAGAGAAGGATTGGTAAGACAGAGTTGATGGGTTGTGTAATTCTAGAGTGTGGAAGTGTTATCCGCTTCAAAAGCCTAAAAGACCTAGTGAGATAGTCAATAAAGAGACCTGTGAGATGAGACACAAAAGATCCAACGGCCACAGACTTGAAGAATTGTTCAGACAGGGGTATTCGCCAGAAGATTAGGTGAAGTAGGTGCCTGGGAAGGACTGTATTTCAGAGACTATAGCTGTTGAGGCTCACCCCTACTGACCATCTGGTACGATCTCACAGTCTCTAGACTCTTGAGGAAAGGACTTGGAACACAGAACCTAAGGGAATACCCTGTATCATTTCAACTCTTGAAATGGGGTTACGGGTGGGAATATTAAGTCATTAGCTCCACCTTATGAGTTTGAGTCAACTTCAGAAGCTAGGCTTTCTTTGTTCCTGATCTGGGCTCTAAGAAGGACTAGGGCTGGGCTCTGTCTCTGGGTCTCCTTCCAAGGGATTGCTAACCACACTCCTCAGTTCACTCTGCTGGAAAGGAGAAGAGCCTCAAACATTTAGAGGCTTGCTAGAAATGAGGGACCAAGTACTACTGTTTCAGAATGCAAAAGAGCCTCTGCAACCAAATTCCTTTATTGGCACTAGGAGCTGGTTGTTACCTATGGCTCAAAGCCCAGAATCACCATAACTGCAAAAGGCTCTTGGATCTTTTGTGTGAACTCCAATTGTTCCTTTATCAGACTGCATAACTGGCATGGAAATACTAGGGTATTTTAAGTCCTGCACAAGCAGTCCACCTATCAGTTGGACATATTTGTTGTGACCTCTACTGGCAGCCTTGGTAACCATTGGCCAAGCATGTTGTCAACACTCAGATGCACTGACCAGGCTTGCCAAGGACTCATAATACGGTTGCATACTTAGAGGAGAAAGACTGCATTTCTTATGCGAGAATAGATTCAGGTAGGGGTACTGAACAACACTATTTCACTATTTAACAACCCTATTTGAGACTAACGTTACAAGGATCTATGACTGAAGTCTCTAGCAAAGATACTCTGATGGTATTTGTTAGCCTGAGTATCTGATTTCCTCTAGCCACTGAACAGTATACTCCTTTTCTGGATATGTTGGAATTACTATGCCCGTTCCATGTGTGCACCATATAATACATTAAGACTGAAACGTATTTATTATATGGTAGAGTTTCCAGAAATGATACAATAGAACAATTGAAATTCCTTACAATTGGAATTCCTTTCACAGTTATTGCCATTCAACAATCGGCTTGGCAACATAGTATAAGTGGTTGGTCTATGCTCCCTCTTCTCCACAGGCAGTACAGAATGCTGGAATAGTATTGTAAAAGATAGTTGCATTAACCCCTCCACAGTGACCTCTGTACACTGTCTGGTCTGGTGCCCTCTATTGTTTATACTTTGAACACTCCTCATACCTCATAAAGGTCCCTATACTCTGGTGAAGTTCCTTGACATCTTAAAGTTGAAGAGCAGAGATGAAGAATCTACTTGGTATGCCGAAACATTGAGTTTTTATACCTCAAAATTCCTCTCCTTTTTTGGTATCTTTCAACAGGGGCTGGAAGGTTCCTGTTGTTCATATTACAGATGAGTGGATGGATACAAATGTCGATATTCTCTTGCTTTCCAGATGACACAAGCAACACCAGCAGGAGGGGCAATTTTGATTCTCTCTTGGTACTCCAAAACAGTTCTAAATACAAGAGTTTTTGTTGTGCACTCACTCTACAAGCAGGAGATTTTCTGCAGTCCTTATATTCACACAGTGTATTCCGTCTAGAGGACATCTTTGGTGGGAAAATGGCATCTCCTGGTTTCAAGAGGAACTTACTGTTCCGGAAAAGAAGGACAGACTGTAGAAATCACCACTAAAGATAATGATGGACGTGGCATGGGCATAAACATGCCTGACCACAGAAGGTGAGAGGGTGGATGTAGCGTGAATAATTATCTTGTTGCCTTTTTGCAGATAGTAACAAACTGTACTGAATAACCCTCTACCGCTAACCCACGCAATGACACTTATTCCAAAGATATCAGGATGTTGTATTTGTCATCCTCAACCTATTTAATTATGGAGGACCTTCTGGGTATTCCACTCCCAGACAATGCCACAGGAATTACTCATTACTCCAGAGTCTTCATTTGCTTGGGTTATCCATAATTCTGTCCTTACTAATTATACTGTGTAAAACTCTCTTTATCTTCTTTGAAACAGAAGGACACTCATATCCTGGCATTTGAGCTCCCAGTGATCCATTTCCCACACCAGGGGCATCTACTTTGGACCTACAGCACACTGGCAGTGTGCTAATCCCAGGGGAGCGTAAATGCCATGTGGATACAAAATGCAGCATTGAACCAGACTGGCTGGCACCGTGATCCAATGGAACTTGTTTTATTATGTGAAAAACAGGGCCTTCCTGCCTACTACCCGGACATAACATTGTCTGGACACTTTGTAAATCAACTATGAGACCTTTTATCATGACTCAAACTGGCTGGTTAGCCTAGCTGGTTAGAGTATGGTGCTAATAGTGACTCAAGATCTAAAAGGCACTGGAGACTTTCCCAGCTATGATCTCTAATGTCAGCAGCAGAACCTACCTCTAAGTTGGTTGACAGGTATACAGGGATACGAGCTTTCATTATTTTGCACCAGGGCTCTTTCCTTGAATCGGCACCCATGAAGCTGAGGGTATGACCCCAAATCAGCTACCCTGGGGGACACTGCCATCGAGAAGGCTTGGGCTCTATTCAGTGAACACATTAGCATTGATTCCTTGACCTGAGTAATATTTTTTTTTAATTTTTTTTATTATTATTTATTTATGATAGTCACAGAGAGAGAGAGAGAGAGAGGCAGAGACACAGGCAGAGGGAGAAGCAGGCTCCATGCACCGGGAGCCCGATGCGGGATTCGATCCTGGGTCTCCAGGATCGCGCCCTGGGCCAAAGGCAGGCGCCAAACCGCTGCGCCACCCAGGGATCCCTGACCTGAGTAATATTATAAATGCATCGTTTTGGACACTTTGTTGAATGTACTATGGACAAATGGCTAAGGGGAACTCTAAATCTACTAATGGTGTGGAATATTGTTTGTTCTGGAATTTTATCTGATGTCTCCTTCAGAAGGCACCATTTAAAACCCAATTAATAACTGTTCTAGATGGGAAGGCATACATCTAGTGAGCTACGCCAAAGGTCAGGGGTGGACTAAAGGGGAATAAACCCTCAGTTTTAGCTAACTGGCTATAGGTGTTCTTCTTCTCTTCCCTGAGGTCCATCAGCAAGCCAGATTAGTCACTGAGCTAGTTTGCAGAGGGACAGCAGGGCCTTTAGCTGATGTTTGGCACTGTTCCCAAGGCTCTCAGTATGTGGGATCTGCTCTTTATTTGTACCTCCTACTGCTGTTCCTAGGTGCAGAGGTCCTTTGATATATATATATTGCTGCTTAGAGAAACAAAGGGTTTTCTATCTCCTCTTGGACTAATCTAAAAATACAAAATATGAAGGAAGGCATCTTTCTCTTGAGGTGATCTTGTTGCTTGTCTAGTCTAGAACTGAACACTCCTATGGGACCAATATGGGGGCTTCAGCAGATCCTATATGCTTTGTTATGTCTCTATGCTAGGGTTAGCATACTGATAAACTTTGTTGTTATGTGCACTGTGTGTTTCACTTGTGGTGTGAGTTATCTTGGATCTTATACAACATGAATTTAATTAATAGTTTTCTTTGGAGGTAATCCAAGATCTGATATCTTCTCTTTGGATAAAGCTATTATAGGGATTTTAAAAAATACTTGGGCACTTATTTTTTTTAAACTTGTGGATGTAAACTTTTAAATGGATGAATGTTGTTAAATCTAAACTTCATTAAGAACATATTGTGCTTTTAGATAACTTAAAAAGTGATAAATGCAAGGAATAGAGTACTGCATATTGTAAATACTGTATTAACTTTTATTAAGTACTTATTTTATGGTAGTTTCTACCAGTTAGTACTTATTCATCCTTTTCAGCCTTGCCTCTCAGATATACTACTTGCCTATGGTGCACACTAATATGCTCTTGTTCTTTGTCCTCATGTATGGTATATCTTTCCAATTAGATTGTGAGTTCTTTCTGGATAGAGACAGGTTAATTGATTCTTTTGTATCTCCATACTACTTAGTACAAGGCACAATATAAGTGCACATTAAACACTTGATGATTAAAATCATAAAGGTTTTATTCTATTTTAATTAGCTGCCAGATAAGGAGAAGGAATTTACATGTTATTTATTTTATAACTTTCATAGTACGTATGAAAGTGCTGATAGCTGATTCACAATAATCAGTGAATGCATAAAAATCATATGAGAAAATAACCTTTAAGTGAAAATTTATTCCAACTTTTCCCCTGTACCATGCAATGACCACAAATAATATAGTAAAAAGTACCATTAATATTTATGTATCATTTTGTAGCTCTCTTAAATCCATTATTTGACATGATAACAATAAAAGAATTTTACAGAGCCTATTTAAATTCTTTCGTAGAAAGAGAAATCGGGGTCCAGAGAGGGTAAGTGGTAGGGCCTGAATAGAAACTGAGGTCCAATAACTAAAAATTCAATAAATGTGATTTAATCTGAGAGGCCTAAAATTAAAATGTTTCCCGTAAGTTATTCTTATAAACCTCATAAAGACATTTAAGTACTATTTTATTTATTCATGAGAGAGACACACACAGAGGCAGAGGCACAGGTAGAGGGAGAAGCAGGCTCCTTGCAGGGAGTCTGAAGTGGGACTCGATCTCGGATCCTGGGATCATGCCCTGAGCTGAAGACCGACGCTCAACCGCTGAGCCACCGAGGCGTCCCTAATTACCTTCTTATTTTTAATGTGCCTGTGATATATAAAGTACTATGTTTAACAGTAGGAAGCATCAAAAGTACATATGACAATTATAAAACTTAAATAATATAAGCAGTATGAATATCAATTGTTAAGATAATGGTATAATTATTTGGTTTTCTAGTAGTTCACCAAGACTAAAAATTATTTCCACTTACAGAAGCTACAGAAGAATTTATAAAAAGACTAGAAACTGAGCTGGATCAAGAAAGGTGAAATTTAGATGGTGAAGGAAAGGCAATATAGTATTATATTGAACAGAATGTGGCAAAACAAAGTATGCAAAGTATGTAAAGAAGGAGAAATGCACATGTGTTAAGCAATGTGAGTAGACTTGTCTATGTTAATTCATATTAGAGAACAGTGCAAAGATATTTTGAAGTCAGATTTATAGAAGGCTTTGAATGTTTAAATGCTAGGTTGTATACAGGCTTACTACATCAGCTTATCAGCAAAAGGGAGTCATTCAAGGTTTTGGAGTAGAGACATGACATGATGGAAGGAAGGAAGTATATAGAGTTGGGGACAGCAGTAGTAATCTATGTTCGTATTAATAAAGAACTGATTTCAGCAGTGTTGAAAAGAGATTAACTTCAGACTACTCTCTAGCTCTGTCCATGTCACTGCAAATAGCAAAACTCTATTCCTTTTTATGGCTGAGTAATATTCCACTGTGTGTGTGTGTGTGTGTGTTTACACATTACTTCTTTATCCATTCACCAGCTGATGGACATTTAGGCTCTTTCCATAATTTGGGTATTGTAAATAACCCTGCTATAAACACTGGGATGCATGTACCCCTTTGAGTCTGTATTTCTGTGTTCTCTGGGTAAATACCTGTAGTGCACTTGCTGGACTAGTGGGCAGTTCTATTTTCTGAGGAAACGCCATACTGTTTTCTACATGGCTGCACCAGTTTGCATTCCCACCAACAGTGTAAGAGGGTTCCCCTTTCTCCACATCCTTGCCAACACGTACTATTTCTTGTGTTGTTAATTTTACCCATTCTGACAGGTGTGAGGTGATATTTCATGGCAGTGTTTTTCTGATGATGAGTGATGTTGAGTATCTTTTCATGTGTCTGTTTGCCATCTCTATATCCTTTTTGAAAAAATATCCATTTATGTCTTCTGCCCATTTTATTTTATTTTTTTTAATTTATTTATGATAGTCACAGAGAGATAGAGAGAGAGATCTTCTGCCCATTTTAAAAATTGGATTATGTTTTTTTGAGTATTGAATTTTATAAGTTCTTTATGTATTTTGGATACTAATCTTTTATCATTTGTAAATATCTTCTCTAATTCCATAGGTTGCCTTTTAGTTTTGTTGATTGTTTCCTTTGTTGTGCAGAAGCTTTTTATTTTGATAAAGTCCTATAGTTTATTTTTGCTTTTGTTTCCCTTGCTTCAGGAGACATATCTAGTAAGAAGCTGCTATGGCTGATGTCAAAGAGGTTACTACCTGTACTCTCCTCTAGGAGTTTAATGGTTTTCTGTCTTATATTTAGGTCCTTACTTCATTTTGAATTTATTTTCATGTATGGTGTAACACACATGCTGGAATATTGCTCAGCCATAAAAAAGAAATCCTGCCATTTGTAACAATGTAGATACACCTAGAAGGTATAATGCTAGGTGAAATAAGTCAGTGAAAAAAAAGACAAATACCATAGGATTTCACTCATGTGCGGAATTTAAGAATCTAAACAAATGAACAAAGACAAAAAGAGACAAAAAATCTCCCAGACTACAGAAAACAAACTGGTGGTAGCAGAGTGGAGGTGGGTTGGGGTATAAATGAAAAAAGAGGATTAACAGTATACTTATCTTGGGGCACTTGGGTAGCTTATTTGGTTAAATGCCTGATTTCAGCTCAGGTCATGGTCTCAGGATCCTGAGAATGAGCCTGAGGTCGAGCCCCATGCTTAGCAGGGAGTCTGCTTCTCCCTCTGCCCCTCCCCCTGTTCGTGTTCTCTTTCTCTCAAATAAATAATATTAAAGAAAAAGAGTACACTTATCTTGATGAGCCCTGAGTATAGAATTATTGAATCATTATATTGTACACCTGAAACTAAATGTG
This sequence comes from Vulpes vulpes, assembly GCF_048418805.1. Classification (NCBI taxonomy): domain Eukaryota; kingdom Metazoa; phylum Chordata; class Mammalia; order Carnivora; family Canidae; genus Vulpes; species Vulpes vulpes. The sequence goes on from NC_132782.1 coordinate 5,986,018, forward strand.
AATTACACTTAAATAAAATATAGATTTCTATACTAAAACCATCATTCTAAATAAGTTCTTCCTCTTGGCCTCTCTGATAGAGCTTTTAAGAAATCACAATTTTCCACTGAGGATTAATTCATCAAATTTCTCTCTGATTCCATTTATATCATATTCAATAATTTCTCCTAGGAATTCAACCTTTAATATATCGCAGTCCTCCATGTTCCTTGTTTGCACCTGAGCTTAGGGCCTTCCTACTATTTCCAGAAGCAGAATTGCCGGATCATATGGTAGTTCTATTTTTAATTTTTTGAGGAGCCCTCATACTCTTTTTCCACAGGCTACACCAATTTACAACTCTACCAACAGTGTACAAGGGTTCCCTTTTCTTCATATTGTCACCAACATTTGTTGTTTCTTGTCTTGTTGATTCTAGCCATTCTAACAGGTGTGAGGTGAGATCTCATTGTGGTTTTGATTTGCATTTTTCTGATGATTAGTGATGTTGAGTACCTTTTCATGTGCCTGTTGGCCATGTGTATGTTTTCTTTGAAAAGATGTCCATTCAGATCTGCCCATTTTTTAATCAGATCGTTTTTCTGCTTTGAGTCACATGAGTTCTCTATGTATTTTACGTTATTAGTCCCTTATCAAATATAAGATTTATAAATATTTTCTCCCACTCAGTAGATTGTTTTTCATTTTGCCAATGGTTTCCTTTGCTGTGCAAAAACTTTTTAGACTAATGTAGTCCCACTTATTACTATTTTTCCATGCTAAAATAAAATATTTTAAAGTAAAAAATATTTTAAGCAAACAGTTAAAAAAGGAACCCACCACACTATTCTGTTCAATCAACATACAGGCCCATCAACATCAATTTTTGAAAAGAAATAAAATGCAGCTGAAGCTTCCACGTACTGTCTCTGGCTCTATTAGCAACCTTGCCTTGGAAAGGCAGAGCATGACTTTCATGTATCATTCCAATACATGGTTTTATACTCTTACTTCACCTAATTTGAAGTCATAGGAAATATATTATTATGTAAAACACTGTTTACTATATGCCAACAATGCTTACATGCCAAACACTACTCTAAGTACTTTACATGCATTATTAACTGCCCTCCTGCAAATATTTTTATTTTAAAAAAGGGTGGTTCCATTGCTAAAAACAACTACTTGATAAAAACTTGGGTCTGGACATCTATGTGATCAATCAATCTCCTCTTTCCATTGGACTGTTAAACTACTACTAGGCACGGATTATATTTTATATATCTCTGAACTTCTTGTAGTGCCTAAAAATGCCTGGCATAAAGTGGGTATTCAAAAATAATGTGTTGAGAGAAGTTTTTGCCTACATGCATTACCATGGAGCTATATCTACATCTTTAAACTTATAAGCACTGATACAATACTCTTAGTCCCATCAGATTTTAAACATTTGGAAACATCCAAATATATGGTTCTAAGAAGCTCAATTCAAGGTTTATCCAGCACATAAATGCACTGTGTACTGAGTTAGTTAATGTAACACAAGTGGAGGCAGCAAGAGAATAGTATAAAGGTAAAACATCAAGGACTGTGTGGTAACACAAAACTCAAAAAAGAACAAAGTTTAATAGAGAAGGAAAGTGATCATAAATTTCAAACATGAACAAGATTTTAAGGTGAATGAGGATTATGAAAAGGATCTTAGTTCAAGCAAGTGATCTCCAGGGACACTGTTAGGATAGATGGTTGTTGCAAAGATTAAAGAATAAACCACATGTTAAAAATTTGACAATGGGAAGGGAGAGAAAAATGGAGAAGCAACCCTAAGGGATAATACTACAGGTGAAGATCCTTGTCCACTAAATAGGGGAAGAATAGTTTATGTTTGATGTCAGAAAGAGCGGCAGAAGAGAAATCATGAACAGGGAAGGAATATTTATCAGTGAAAGAGGCATTATGAGTTCAAAAGAAATGGGAAGCAAGGTTTTACAATGTTTACCCATAAAGCAAATTTGATACTGGAAGCACAAAATATTTTTGAAGGAGCAACAGGCTTTTTAAAAAGGTGGTTTCTTATATTATTTTGTAACAGATTAATAGTTCCTACCTTCACCACTCTCCATGCCTTCTACAAAAATCCCCCCACATTGGGGAAGAATCCAGTACCGGCGTCTGTAACGATCCTGGCCAAACATCATCGAACGCAAAGAGTGAGAAGCGTCAAAGAGCTTCCTTCTGTACTGACTCTGTTGCTGTTAAAAAATGATGCATATAATTAAGCTATGGGTGTCAAGTGCTTTAAAAATTAATATATAAGTGACTTCACACTTATTATGCCTTTAGTAAGCAGATAGATTTCACTACTGGGAACAGATAGCAAAGGAGATAAATATTACATGCCTGATTTCAATTTTAGTAACACTTATAAAGTTAGAAATTATTTTGAAAGTAATTAGAATATTTTTGTTACCATGGATTAAAAAGCTGTTCTGTTTTATCAGTTATCTTATAGTAAAGCTCATCTTATGCTTGATCATAAACAATGTGATCAAGTATTTTACTGGCCAGAACAAACTGGCTCAATTCTATGGATTTATGACAAATAATACTCACATATATATAATTGACCATTTCTGTATTTGCTCATTTTTATACTCATTCTGTAAACCTAGGCAACATATGGCTAAATTTTGGGATAAATTTGGGATGAATTTTATAATATATAGGTATTCATAATATTAATCTCATAATACAAAAATTCATCTTTTTTATAAATGTTCATTTAAAACTTCACTAATGCTACTGAAATTCAATTCTAAATTGAGTATTTTAAATGAGAAGTACACAAATACATAGTTTATAAATCCAATGCAAATAAAATACATTAATATAGTAATGTAAAATAAAACATAAGATGCTGAAACTATTACCATGATATTTGATTAAATTTTAAAAGTAATTACTTCCAAGAAATAAAACCATGCATTCACCAATATTCTGTATTAAATGAAGAGCTGAAGAATAGAGTTTCAGTTTAAGTTCAGGCTTTTAACCTTGGCATTAAACTTTTAAGGATTAATGTGAGAATGTTTCTAGAGCTCCTCATTTTAATTACTTATAAAAAAGCTTGTTTTTATTTAGCAGCCAGAAGAACTAATTCCATATAAGGTGGATCTTTAAAACACTGCAAAAAAGATGTTAACTGTAATCTGAAAAGTGCTTACTTTACTCAGTTTTTCAATCTGTTTTTCTAGCTCTTCAACACTTGCTGCTTGGTCACCTTCATCCTATACATAATAAAATACAGTATCATTTAACCTGTTTTTAAGATTTATTTTTTTAATCAATCAGCAAATATTTAATGAAAGTCTCCTATATGTAAAGTACTAGGATCGGTACTATGGAAATAAGTAAGACTCAGTTGTTGCTCTTTATAAATAAAATAATCTGGTAGGGAGACAAAACATTAATACTAAAAAATAAAAACCAATAGTAGGAAGCTATAAGAATCTCAAGATAGAGATTAAGAGTCATGGAGTTTGGGGGAAGGTGAGATTTATTCTGGTGGGAATCTATACCAAGAAAGGCTATATGGAAGAAGTTGTGTTTTTGGTGCTGTTGTTTTTGTTTTAAGAAGTTGTGTTTTTTTTTTTTTTTTAAAGATTTTATTTATTTATTTATTCATGAGAATACACAGAGAGGAGAGAGCGAGGCAGAGACACAGGCAGAGGGAGAAGCAGGCTCCATGCAGGGAGCCCGACGTGGGACTCGATCCCGGGTCTCCAGGATCACATCCTGGGCTGTAGGCAGGGCTAAACCGCTGAACCACCGGGGGCTGCCCAAGAAGTTGTGTTTTAATCAGCTATGGAAGAATGGTTAGGAATTGATCAATCAGAGAAAAGAGGGCAGGGCATTTCAGAAAGAGTTTGCGGTACAATGACCTGAAAGGTAGGTACATCAAGAGATAAAGTGGGAGATGAGATAAGGAGTTTAGGGCTAAATTGTAATGGACAATAAATAATATCCTTTGAGGGAGGTTAAACATCATAACTATGCATTACAAAGATTAATCTGATAACAGTTGTAAGATGTTCTGGAGCAGGGAAAGGACTAGAATTAGTAAATCTTGTTAGTAGATTCCTGCAATGATTCAAGAGGGAAGGAGAATGTGGGCCTCATTGGTGTCAAAGAAATAGATATAAGAAAAGCAAGTGGATATAAAGAGATATTACATAATTAGAACTGCTAAGTCCTGACAAGTCCAGGATCTGAGACAGGAAAGGGTGAGGGAGTGAAGAAAAGAGTAAATTATGATGTTAAGGCTTTAAATCTGACAACTGCAAAAGTATTGGTACCAATAATCAAGAGTCATTTTTAGAGCAAAGAAGGTTAAATTACATTTTGAACACATTGAGTTTTTAGTAGAAAAATAATCTCTACTATATACAGCACTAATTTCAAAAATGGAAAGTACATATAGGACTATATGAATTTTTTCATCCTAGAAAATATACGAAAACCAGCCCCGAATTACATGTTTGAGAGAGAAAGCATGAAGTAATAGAAGGTATATGTGCTTCTTTGAATCTCAGCTACACTACTTTCACATAGGCAAATCACTTAACTCTTCTAAGACTGTTTTGTTATCTGTAAATTGGTGATAACATTATCTGTAACATGGGATTTTTGTGAGAACTAAGTAAGAACAGATCTGAAAGCAACTAGCATATTTCCTGGCACTTAATACACAAATAAGATTAGTTTCCTTCTTTCTGAAAATTGTACTTTAATGAGAAGATGAAGGTACAGTTTAGGATTAAAAAAACCAGAAACTTATTTTTGATGTTCACTTTCTATAAGCATTTCTACAAAGTACATTGCAACCAAACACTCATGAATAGATATTTCTACACTGGTATGGCTATCACCCCAATAATAGGAAGTGAAAGGAAAATCTCTATCTTTTATCCACGCCTTATTCAAATTTAGTGAACCAAATTACAAAAGCATTTAGGCATATTATTTGTGTTAATAGTAATATGATTTCTATTTGGGATTAAAAGAAACCTACAATCTAAATCTTGATTCTCAAATAGATATTTATGTATCGATAGGATTCTAAACTGATCTTTTGACCAAAGGATAAATGTTTGATAATTTGCTTATGTAAAATGCAATTTAATCAACAAATATTTGAAATAAGACATTGAAATAGCTATGTATCAGCCAAATTAACTGCCATTTCGAAGACTTTTCCTATGATGGAAAAGAAGTAAAATGCCAAAGTTTTATTTAAAGGAGCTTTGGCTAATAGTCCTTATAATTTTAAGAGATATGAAGGAACCCAAAAGACCAGAGAGAAAACAACAAAATTAAGAACACAGAATCCCTGCCATGATTCTCCATAGTTTCTCATCGAAAAGAGAGGGTCATTATATGTCTCTATATGCTAGAGTGTAATTGTCCATATAACTTTACATGCCGAATTGTGAGGTTAAAGCTCACAAAAGTTTCAAAACAAATCTAACTATTAGACTCCACGTGTTCAGGGAATGAAAAATGAGAAGAGGAGACCATGTTTGGGACAAAGGGCTATGACTTAGTCAAGGGCAGTATTTCCTAACTGAAAGAAATCATGTGGGTCTCTGCAATTAATTCTTTAAGGAGTGTAACTACAGACATGACCTATCCTTTAATCAAGAGGCCAAATCTATTTTTGGAGGAATAACGTGCCTATCTTACCAGTCAGATTCATTATATAGTTAAAATTTTATTTAATAGGAAATTGAGAAGTGGCTGTCAGTTCTTCATTGTGAAGAATAGCTCTCAAATCATTTAAAGGAAATGCTAATTTGCCTTCTAGGTCCTAAAATATTTATTATTTTTGAAAGCTTTTAAACTGTTTTCTCATACTAATAACAAGCTATACATTTGCCAGGATTTTGATCAATGAACTCTACAATCTAATTAACTCTATAGTTCAACACTCATAAAAAAATAAAGTACCACTTTAAATAATACATCTGGTCTAAGAAACATTAATCATGATTTTTAAATAATTAATAATGATTTTTAATCTCCCTTAAAGAAAAAAATGTATAGTTTGTTAATTTTCCAAGTGAAAAAACAAGTCAGGTGAAACAAATAATTTATGTAAATAAACTAATTTAGTGGGGTAAGTCCCAGTAGAATATACTGAAAACCTAATACAGAGTTTTAAAATTTATGAGAATTAACACTTCAAAACAAATTATAACATTAAGTGCTGAAGAGTGATGCTAATTCTATGAAAAGGTGATTAATATTGGTCAGAAAGGTTTTATTCCTGCTATGGAGATAGCTCCACTTTCCAAATGAAGCAGATTGGTTTTAAATGGTATCTTTTGTTTGAGTAGTTACAATTCTGATATCCAAAATATATACCCTTCACACTATTTATTGCAGCATGAAAACGTATGATCAGTTGGTTTCAACAGTACATTATGAAATAATTAATTTCTGTAAGGAACCTCAATGTCTCTTTTTCAGATTGGTACTCAAAAGAAGTAAAGCTCCTTCTGGTGATTTTTATAATTTTGGTTTAAAATATAACATGGGGAAGAATTTATGAAAACATTTTGCATGTATGCTAATTTCACTTAAGAGAATTGTATAGCACATGATCTTGTAAGTTCCTCTACATTATCCAGATTCAGTCAAAATTTTGATTCAGTAATTCATCATTGGTCTTGATTAGATATTATTTTCATACATTCCATCAACAAATTCACCCCTTGAAGTCTTCTATCCTTATTTCTCCAGCAGTACTTAGTTGATGCAGGAAAGGAAAAGAATTCTACATTTCATTAGCATGGAGGGCAGAAGGAATGATTGACAGTATATTGTGTTTTGAGTACCATTCTGCAGGCTAATCAGTACTTCTAGCGTTCTTTTCTGGTAAAAAAGTGAACTTCAACCGTTATCTCCCTTTTATATATGTCTATTTCTGTGGTTTATGGTAGCTTCCCTTAAATACACACATATACACACACGCACACATGCACACACACACACCCCACACACCCCTCAATGACCTTGCCTTCTTCCCTGTAGCCTACTCTTCAAAGCTGGCCCTTCTACTTTGATTGAATCCCCTCCAAAATCTTTATGGACCTAATACCATTAATTATTCTTTTCATCTCTTTAATCTTCAACCCTCTCTCTTATTTTATTTAGTCCTTTCAAACAAAAATCATCTCATGTCTTTCACATCTGAAAAGTTCTTGGTTTTTGCCAACCTCGAGGAACTATATCCTTTTTTCTGAGGCACAATGCTTAAAGCAGTCATTTTCACTTTCTCACTTTCTGTTTTTCTCATTCATAGCCTGGATTCCACTCCCAACCCCCTAATGAAACTGTGTTGGCACTGGTTACCAATGAATGAGTCTATGTTGCCAAATTCAGTGTACACTTTCCGTCTTTATCATTTTAGATTCCTGCTGCCTTAATACTGTTTATCACTGTCTCCATTTTGAAAGGTTTGATCTTCTTGATTTTGATTACTACATGAGTAGAAAAGAGTTAACACTGAAGGTCTGACTGCTATACTTTGAAAGGCCTGCTCACAACGTTGGCCCTTGGTGTCTGGGAACTTGGATTTTGAAGGGTTTCCTTCATTCTTGTAAGAGTGGCTCACTAAACTGTGCTAACAATGTGGTTCATACTTTTCTTCTGGGAGTCTGAAATTTTGGCACATGGTATGTAGGAGGAATGAGTTCTGTAAGTCTCCTACTAAGTCACTGACTCTGGAGGGGATTTTGGGGATCCCTGACCACTATAGAAATCTCCTACCTCCTTGACTATTTCTTTTTCAGCAAACAACCTTGTGAGCTCTTAAATACTTATTGCAAATATTCCTCAATGAAAGTGTAAATTGAGAAGAGACTTTCAGTGTCTTATTTATTTTTGATCAAGAGTGCCCAAAGCTAGGCACATAATAAATTACTATTTAAGAAATATACCAATCTCACTAAATCTTTAAGGAATGAAGGATTGTACAAATGTAAGATATTATGTTACTAGAATAAAAGATAATACCTGAAATTAAGAATCTGAATAGTTCTCTGGAGAATGCTCAAGTCATTATGTAAAATCTTCACTTTTTTACTCAATACAAGCACTTCTATGTGTAGGCACTGTATTCAATATCTACCTAATTATCACAAAAACTTTATGAGGTGAATATTATGACAATGAGTTTTCATATGAAGAAACTGAGGCAAATGATTGTCAAAATGGAATTTAAACACAAATCCATTTGACTCCAGATTTTGTGATTTTTCAATATGTTATGCAGTCTTAGCTAAGTTTAAAATCAACCTAAATTTGATTACCTCATCTTCACAAATATCAGTCTTCTTTCCTTTTTTGTCTTCTTTATCTTCTTCATCCTCATCATCTTCATCAGCTTGGTCATCACTATCATCATCATCATCATCATCAAAATCACTGTCTCCTCCCTTCCTTCTTCGTTTGCGTCCTGGTGTAGGTGTGCCCAGTGGATGCTGTTCCTCTCCCAGATCAATGCCACCTGAAGTGTCTCTTTTGCCTGTTTTCTTAGCATGAATGATTCTGAGTCTTTAAATATGAAAAAAATGATGATATGGTAAAGTCTTCCCTCTGTACTTTTTAAAGAGTGTAACAGTTTTAAAAAAGATTTTATTTGAGAGAGAGAGAGTGAAAGAGAGAGAGAGAGAGAATGAGAATGAGCCAAGGGGTAGGGGGAACTCGATCCCAAGACCCTGGAATCATGACCTGAGCTGAAGGCAGATGCTTAAGCACCTGAGCCATCCAGGTACCCCTCGTTTTGTTTTTTTTTAAGAGACAGAGAGATCGAGAGTGTGCGCATGATAGGGGGGAGGTGGGCAGAGGGAGAGAGAGAAAGAGAAAATCTCAAGCAGGCTCCATTCCCAGCACATAGGCCAACCTGGGTCTTGATTTCATGACCCTCAAATCATGACCTGATCTGAAATCAAGAGCTGGATGCTTAACTGACTGACCCACCCAGGCTTCCCAAAGAGCACAACATGAGTTTTAAGCAAAAATACCTTACCATATTTTTGTTAGTAAGGAATAAATCAATGTCAATAAAAATTAGAATTAAGGAAATTTAACAAACATGTTTCCAGAAATTACAGAATATATTAACTTTTAAGAATTATTCAGGATATCTCTTTGGAATTAGAACACATTAAAAAAAATAAAACTTAGAAGGCTGAAAAGACAACTCTAGCAATGGCCAAGTGATACTTCCTGATCTCATGCTATCAGACTGAATAAATTTCAATTCAAATTACCACAAAGAAGCTATCCTCTTAACATAGAAGTTGAATAATTTCAGCATTGTATTTCCTGGCAGGAAGCTAATTAAGTTTTAATGCTGAATACATTTGGATATGTTAGACCTTCTGTAAAGCAAACTTTAATTAGAAAGCAATTTAAAAAAGTGGTAGTTCCAAACAGATCCTGTTTATGACAAGAGTAACCTGATAGCAACAACAATCTTAGAAAATGTGATTGACTTCTTTCAAATAAAGAAGACAAATGTACTGTCTTCTAAGTTTTAAGAATATGAGCTCAATGAATCTCATTATATCTTTTGTCCACTGCAAATTCTGACCCTGAGTTTCATTAATTTCATATCTCATCTTTATTAAGCTTTACCTTTTCTAATTCTAAGACAAAATAAAGTTGAAATTCTATCTTTGCAATTTGTATGTTTTACAGGGGAACTTGTACAAAGGAAAAATAGTAAACTAATTCTAATAAAACAGGACTTACTTGCGAAGTTTACCTTCTACTACCCATTTATCTCTCCTCAAGTTTGACATATAATCAATGTTCTTATCAATTTCACTGTCAATGCAAAAATGAAAAGACATAAGTTAATCCAATATGAAATACATTAATTTGGTAATAAACTGATACAGTTTCTGGTAAGTAAAAATAATGATTGCCTATGAATAGCAAAAACAATTGAAGATTATTTTAATATATTATCATATCCTTATAGATATATAGAAAACTTAAAATATCCAGTAATGGTAGAAATGCACAGATCCAAAATATTTGGATCGATCCTTTTCCTACAAAGGTAAAGGACTAAAAGTAACGTATTTAAAATCTGTAAAATAATAAATAGGAAGAATAAGATGAATGTGGATTTGCTCACCAAATCCTGAAATACTAAATTGGAAAACTTACCTTGACTCTTAAATGAGATTAAGTACTTTTGAAAAAGTACAAATTAATAAATTAAATTAACTAAAAATATTTAGATTGCATTAGCACATAATAAAATAAAAAATAGCTGGATAACTCTAGGAATGGCTACTAAGGAAAATCAGGTAGTCATGTCATTGAAAGATGTCAAATAAAGAAAAATTCTGGATTCTTTCATTTGTGGCACTATAGCAAAAAAAACCAGCATTTTTACATTCAGTGTATAAATAACAAAATTATTGTATAAACAAAACAAGTTACAAAGACTATATTGTATGATCCAAATTTTTGTTTCAATAGACTGCAAAGAAATACACAAAAATATTAGCAGTAGTCACCTCTGAATGGTGAGATCAAATAGATTTTTTTTGTGTTAGTCTGTTACTCCAAAATTTTCTATCACAAATTTGTATTATTTTATGATTAGACAAATTTAAAACAGAAAACAGTCACCAGAGGAGTCTGGTATATGCTTACCTCACCACACTCTTACTGCATGCTAGTTCATTGATCAGGAAAGCCAAGACTGAAGCTTTCTGGGCTGGAGTATGAGCCTGAAAAGCTTTGGTTTTCAGGCTTTCAGTAAGCTCAGTTTGTCCACAATGGGCTTCCATAAAAATCTGCAAAATCTCGGAAACATTGTCTCGATTCACACCAACATTCAGCAAATGTTCTCCAAGAGCTGTTTTGGCCTATAAAAGTTTGACATTTTTACCAGTGTTGATTATAACCGTTCACAATAAGATTTTAAAATATGGATATTATATATGACCTACATATTACTGACAAGGACTTAATTCACATTTTTTGATGGAGCGGAGATGAAAAATATACAACAGATAATAGCCAAGTATTTAAGTACTTGTAATCCTTCTAATCCTTCTCTAAACCCTTGGTTAAAAGGTAGAGAGGGAGAATAGTATGTAAACTCATGGGTATAAATAGTCTTTCACACCTTCTTTGACTATAGGAACCATCCTAAGCTTTTCCAGGCTTTATCTAGATGTTCTGTCAATAGTGGTATTCAGGCTCTCACTATTGTGTTCTGGCTCTCTGGTGTCATGGGTTCTACTGCCTGATACACTGAATGAATAGGGAGATGGAAGAGAAAGTAACAAATGCATCTGGAAGCCTCTCACTCTACAATATTGCCTTACAGCAAAGCTGACCAAAATGTGTATCTTAGTTGAAATTAAGATAAATTTGAACTTATTGGGTATCCACTGAACAGTACAGAGTCTTAATGTGCTGGTCTATAAGTTCTTTGATTAGCCTCAGTTATTCATAGTGATTTAGAGACAACACAGTATAATTTCAGAAGGTACACGTGAGTTCTAATTGCTTTATGAATTATGAATTGTTTTGTCTAATATCACATGTGTATTTCCTTAACTTGGTTTTTGCTGACAGAGGAAAAAAGGAGCAATTTGGGAATGATCTATATTCCTTAGGCTTTATGAACCAGGTTTTTCTAGGTATGTATCAATTTACCCTGAAGCAAATCTACATTAACTTTGTGAGACACGTAGAAAAAAATGGATCAGTCTATGCAGTCTTCTGCTAATACGCTAAAACCAGCTAATAATGCACTGATAGTAGAAATTAAAAAAAATTATACATATATATATATTTTTTTACCTTGTATCCTGTAATTAGACCTGGATCACATACAGCAGCTGAGAGGAGCCTCACAAGCAAGTCTTGTACTTCACCCATGCTGTCCCCTATATTTAGCAATCCCTCTTGAAGAACACTCAGGTTTGGAACATCAATATTCACATCAAAGCCCAAAACTTTACCAAAGTTTCGTAAGAACTGCACCACCATGAGACAGTCTGAAAATGTACTTCCAGAGAGAACAAGTCCTGGAATACGAGGCAACTCTGGCAAAGGCTGTAAATAAATTAAAATAATAAATAAATTAATTTAAAGCCATGATTTCATATCTTCTGAAGTAAAATAAGTTGCTATCTTTCTTTTTTCCTGCATCATACCAGTGATTTTCTCTCTGGAGAATAAATTTCCTGAGGGGATTTCTATAATCCCTTGATATTAAGTACAGACAGGCTGTTGAGTGCAAGTAACCAATGATACATTTTGGTTGAACCCAACATGAACTTAGATTTTTGCAAAAAACCCCACTAATTTTAACTAACATATTGATAAACATTGGTTTATACAGCTGGAGCAAAAATTAGGGAACATAAGAAACATTTCAAAAGTATCTTCTGGTGAACATACTTAGTAGAGTACTGATTTCTTCTACTGGTGGAGACTGATTTTATATTACATTTCACACTACTTTGGGAGCTCAGAAACTAACAGTTTGTATCTGTGAGCTGTATGGTTGAGCATGGTAGCCTTTTTGGCAAATGAATATGAATAAATAAGTGGTCCACATAATCAGAATCCATGACCCTATCAAGAACCCAGTTATACTGTGACAGTCTAGGGTTCCTAAATGTAGTGAAACATTAACACTGAATTTCAATATTAAAAGTGAAAAGCTATCTCCTTTGCTCCTTCTCCAATATGTTTACATTTTAACATTTTAATGACTATAGTACTAGTTGTCATAAACGTTTAAAAAATTAAATAAGTAATCTAAATTTAAAACATTTTTGTATATGAATGATATTTAATAAGTGTATCTTAACATTTGAGTGGAAAAAATATGACGTCAATACTTCTATTTCTCTGAATTTGTCTTGCTCAAAAATGGTCCCCTACCCTTCATTTACTGAAATACAAATCATATACTTCTACTAATATTGAATGGAAACACAGAAATATGGATAATAGCAGACACCATACAAATCTTTTACATTCCACTTGACAACCAGTTAAATGGTTTTAACTTAATTCAGAGACTTTTCCTGAACACTATCATACACATACATGTCCATAGGATTCTAGAAATGCATATAACAAAGCTAACAAAATGAACACATATTTGATAAAATGCATATAGATTGAAATACAAATAAAAGATGCAAGGAGATAATGCTCATTTAGTATTAAAAAATATTTATTCACTATAAAACTTATTAAATGTGTTAGTAACAAACATATATACCCATTCTGGGCTTAGGAAATTTTAAACATCTGATTGACTAAAACTAGTATGCATACTTTCTTTTTTAAAGCATTTATGCTAAGAAATAAATAGAATATTAATATAGTTAAATCCTCACTGGAGTATTAAAAGTTTGCTTTAAGTACTTCAGAAGAGAGCTTACACAGATTAAGAGAAAATCATTATTTGTATATTAGATGAATATGACTTATCAGTAAATATAGATGCTGCTAATCAAGTATAATAATGTATTCCTGAGACAGTATTATAGAGACAATATGCAGTATAGATATAATTTTTTAGGAATGCCATCTTCTTAGGTAGAGTCAAACATAATAGATTTCTACTCATAAGTATATGAAATCATGCCAGACATCAATACTAATTGGTCTTCCAAATTTCTTTTATATATTTTAGCCACATTACATGTCTGTGAAGCATGATGGAATAGAAAACACATATTAAGTACTTTCATTGGATATGCTTCTTGGCTTCAAGACGATAAACAGTGTGGACTCTGGAATTTAACAAACTAGAGACTGAATCCAAGTTGCCACTTATTAGCAGTGCAATCTTGGGCAAGTTCCTTAACCTCTTTGTGTCTCAGTTTTCCCCATCTGTAAATGGGCATAAATACCAGTTCCACAGGACTGTGATGAAGATTAAATGAGAGAATTCATCTAGAGCACTTGACATAGTGCCTGGTATGTAGTAAAAATATTTAATAAAAGTTAGCTACAATTACAAAGCATTGAAGGAGGTTATAGATTATAAATCTTCACTTATTTAAATTATCTATGGGCATGTGGTGAGGAGTTAGAGCTTTCTATACCTAAATGATTACATTTAGAAATCCTATCCACTTCTCTAATTCATCTTTGTAGATTTCTTCAGTATTTCTACTTCAATTTAAAAATGTTTACATGGGGCACCTGGGTGGCTCAGTTGGTTAAATGTCTGCCTTAGGCTCAGGTCATGATCCCGGGATCCTGGGATCGAGCCCTGCATTGGGATCCCTGCCCAATGAGGAGTCTGCTTCTCTCTGCTCCTCAGACTCTCCCTGCTTGCGTGCACGCTCTCTCTCTCTTAAATAAATAAATAAAATCTTTAAAAAAAAAAAAAAGGTTTGGAATGCTGTTACATATTAGGAAGTGCCATTATTGGCATAGGAGCTCTAGAGAGGTTTACTGGTGGCTAGTCAGGAAAGGCAGATTGACCTTGACTTGGAAACCCACTGCTCTAGTTAAAAATAAAAAGCTTTCATAGTGGCAACTCTGGCAAAGGAATCAGGTGAGATACAGGAAAAATTACACTTATTAATGAAATGTTTCTTATGATAAATTACCTTTTGGTCTGCTAAGCACATATCTTCATTAGGCTTCTTTAGTTCCTTTGCCATTTCTAATTCTAATCTTCGTTGCTCTAGTTTACGTTCTTTATTTAATCTTTTCTCATCACGTTTTTCTTGCTTCAACCGTTCTTTTTCCTTAAAAAGAAAACCATGTCCAACAGTTTCTTTAATAATTGTATGTGTTTGAAAAACTTCTGGTTAAAAATTTAAAAAGTTATCAGAGGGTTATTATTTCCATGAACAGAATTTTCTCAGGAGATTTAGGAATAGATTTGGAACTACGTAGAAACAATGACTTACTTTCACCCTGCGAGTTTCAAAATAATTTTATTACTATGTGTATGTGTGTGTTTGCATTGTCAATATTAGATTCAATTGAGATTATTCCATTATTCAAATTTTATTCATACTGTAACCTTCCCCAGGTTACAGCATGAGAATAAAATACTTACTAATAAAAGCAGATATATAAAATGCATATGGTAATTAAATATTTATAAAATACAGTTAGCTAGTATTAACACAAATTTTTGTGTAGCTCCCTGAAGCAAGGGAGGATTTACAGTATGAAAGTAGAAACAACATGCTTGAATTTGCAAAAGCAGTTCTAAGATAGCAACTGTGACAGAATCAAAATATTTAGCACTTCAAACAACATCTAAGAGAACGTAAAATGGATTCTGAAGGCAATTCCAAAAGCATTAAAAAAATATTTTCAGTGGCAGCAATATGGAAATAATCGTCCTGTCTCCCTGTTGTAGGGGACAACATTCTGTTGGAAGAAGTCAAGAGATTCTCTACGATAATATTAGTGTCATTACTTTATTGCCATATCTCAAATACGATTCTTAGATGAGAAATAAAAGTGGAATCATTAGGCAGGCAGTTCTAGTCTATTACATCACACATTTGATGCATTAATGATTGGTTTACTTTTGTAAGGCTAGTCATATCTCTTCCTTGATTAAAAAATCTTTCAATTTTCTTTATTTTTATTAAAATAAAATAACTTCTTCTGAATTCTAAACTTTCTTTTTTGCTTCAATCTTATCTCCCATTTTTGTATTCTATGTAGATTTACTCAAACTATTTGCAATTTCTGATGATCATCTTGTTTTCTAACCTCCTCACATTAGTGCACTCTAATCAGGAAGATCATTACTCCCATCTAGTGGATCTTAATCCTCTATAAACACTACCATCTCCATCCTAGTACCAATTTCTCTTAATTCTCATAGCTCTAATCTATAATTTTAACATTGCATTTATTGCTTCCTGTACTATATTAGCATTTTTGCCCATATTCTAGCTATCTCTGTTTCAATTACCATGGCTAAGCACATTGACTGCTGTGGGAAGGCATGCCACAGAGGGGACACAAGAGTGGGAGAGGATATTCCAGGCAGAGTAGAGAAAGTGCAATGTATTTGAGAAATTGCTAGTAGTTTCAAGAGTAGAGTGTAGGCTGCTGGTTGAATATTGCTGATATTATGAAAGAGCCAGAGGCCAGGTCATGAAAGCCTTTTTAGATGATATGCTCAAGTCATTATTCATATTTACACTGTCTCTAAATTTTGGGGTTATTGATTCATACAGACATTTGGGAGGAAAATGATTCAGAAGCTATCTTGTAAGATTACTGACAACAAAAAAGTACTATAATTAATCTTATTGGTTATAAACTAAAAGCAGTTTCTGAGGGTCTGATGACATAAAATATACAAAATTAACATGCAACACTCGCACAATGCATTATATATTTTTAATTCAAATTATCATTGGTAGAACATGTTTTTTTCCAGAATTGGATTTTTAATTTATAAACACATGGCCATTGCTCTAAGAATTTTTTCAAAGAGAAAACATTTTGGTCACTGATCAGAATAATGAGTTACAATCGCCAACAGAAAAGACCAATGTCTTCTATAGATTTCAAAGTAGCTGGTATAAATTCTACCATATAGGCCTAACCCAGAATTCTTAACGATGTTCATAATAGTAATTGCAAAAATAAATTCACTAGAAACGGTTGAAAATGGTTACCATTTCTTTTCCAAAAAGAGAGGGCATGTGTGACACTAATGCTCTCTTCACTGTGCCAACTTAACATTGATGGCAATGTGGGGGTACGTAACACTGCAGTGATATGCAGACAATAAGTAGACTGCATTTATGTCATGAGGTAAATATGGCATATATTCTTGGATATCATTTTCAGCTAGTGATAGGCAGTATGTTTTCCAGTTAAAAGCATGGCTCTGGTATGCCATGGAAAGTAAAATGACATCACTTTTTAGGACAAAATGGAGATTTCCAAGAAATTTTAGAAATTTATAGGACCTTTATTACTTCAAGACATACTTCCATTAGAGATATGTAAAAGGAAACATGAAATCTCTAAATGTAGTGAATTTGCTGAATTTACTCATTATTGATTAAATGAACTTCAATGAATTGTATAAGACAACTCTGAAAGAACTAGAGCTTCTGGGTCCCCTCAACAATCAACTAATATTTAAAATGGTATATAAAGATAGTCACAATCTAGCCCTACACAAGTTTTGGGCCCATATCTCATGATTCTCAGTTCATTTCCCATGTTCTAATCACATTGTGTGATACACCTGTGTTGAGAAGACAGTGTGATCAGTTTGAGTCATTGCTTGGATGATGAAGATGATGAAAAAGGACAAAGATGAGGATGGGGAGAAAGAGGAGGAGAAAGACAAGGAGAAAAGCAAGAAAACCAATTTTTAAAAATATTTATTATTTGTTGTACTATGGGACAATTATTTGTCTAAAGTTGATCTCTTCCACTTTAGTGTAAGCTTCTAGAGGTCAGAGGAATACACATATTCACCTGTTTCTTTATGGATCTATTCAATTCCCAGCAATACAATTTGCCAAACCTTCAAGGAAGTTTTCTTTTTTTAAGATTTTATTTATTTATTCATGAGAGACACAGAGATAGAGAGAGGCATAGACACAGGCAGAGGGAGAAGCAAGCTTCATGCAGGGAGCCTGATGTGGGACTTGATCCCGGGACTCTAGGACCACATCCTGGGCTAAGGGCAGGCACTAAACCGCTGAGCCACCCAGGCATTCTATTCAAGGAAGTTTTAAACGATTTTATCTTTCTTCCTATCAACTTATATCAGTTCAACTTTCCTTTTCCACTGGTCTCAATGTTCTTATTACCAACTATAACAGCTGTCATATGTCTTTAACAGAAATATTTGGGGTATCATATAAAAATTATCTAAGCATTTATTAATTTACTAATCCACATAAATATTGCATATAAATATCGATATTCCATATAAATATCGATAGGTTAACACTTGTAAACTAGTCATTAAACATATTCGATAGCCGATTTTTTTCTCACTTTTTATATTTCATTCTGTGGACAAATGTAACTGATGTCTTCTCTTTTCAATTACAATTCAAACCTTGTAGCCAAAAGCAGAGTTTAATACATTTATTAATAATATTCAAGTTATATTTGGGAATTTAAAAATATCCAAGCCATATTTCTCACATCTACTCCAACATTATTAATTTCTTAATCATTTTAATTGCAAATATTATGATTTGATGTGCCTGAAAATACCATCCCCATATCAAAATTATTATTTTTTAAAAATTTTATTTATTTATTCATGAGAGACATAGAGAGAGAGAGGCATAGACACAGGCAGAGGGAGAAGCAAGCTTCATGCATGGAGCCTGCCATGGGACTCGATCCCAGGACTCTGAGATCATGCCCTGAGCCGAAGGCAGATATTCAACTGAGCCACCCAGGCGTACCCCCATATCAAAATTAAACAGACTTATTATCTGATAATTTTTTCCAGAAACTAAAGTTTAAAGTAGCAATGCTCTTTTAGGCCAAATTTGACGATGTTTAAACTTGTGTAGTATTCTAACTCTTTTAGACTTGGTATACAGTTTGAAAGAGCAGTATTTACCATCTTTTGCCTAAGCCTTTTCTTGACCAATGAAGTTACCATGCTTGACCCTATACTTAATTTCTATAATATTATGTTTTTAATAAGAAAGATGGAGAGAGAGTATGTGCTCACATGCATGAGCAGGGAGGGACAGAAGAAGAGAGAATAGGCTCTGGGCTGAGTGTGGAGCCGATTCTGAGCTCAATCCCATGACTCTGAGATCATGACCAAAGCTGAAACCAAGAGTTGGACGCCCAATCTACTGAGCAATCCAAGCACCTCTATTATATTATGGTTTGTTACTATGTCAAATATTAGGATTTTACAATGGAACTTTTTGGTTTTGCAAGGTCAATTCACAAGAAACTTCTGATATACCAGAGAAGAATTATGAAACCTATCATGATATGGAAGGAATGTTAAAATATATTTTACAATATTAACATTGGTTAAATTTCAGGGTAATAACTTAAATTGCCTACAAATGAATAAAATATAGCTCTTGACTATATTCTAGGTGGACTATCAATAATGACAAGCAATTAGTGTGCTTTCTCTTAATTTTTTTTGCCTTCATCCCTCCATCCCCTCCAGTTTTCTAGATGTAGAAATTCTTGAAGCAAATGAATTCTCAGAATATAAGTCATTTATAATAAAATATTTTTTAATCATTGTAATTATAGCAATGGAATTTTCTATATCAAAATATTACTAATATTTTAGTTAAGAAGTCATTTACATTTCATTTCAAAGTTGAAATACCTTTTGATAGCAAATGCATTAAATTTAGATTATCCTAAACAGTGAAAAATACATAGGGTGAAAATTTCAAAACTAGTTTTTACTCACATAAAAAGATTACTTTAGGGACTCTCAAGGCATAAATGACAGAATTTCCAGAAATCTACAGCATAATAATAAATGTATGAAATAAATTTATTCTATTTTAGAATCTCAGAAGTTTAAAAACCAAACAATGAATGTGGTAAAATGACCTGTTACTGTAAACTTTTACAACTTATCAGACTGCAAAACAAGACATTTTTAAGAGACCATGGTGCAAAGATGCCTACTTTTTTTGCTTTTTATGACTACTGGGTCTCTTAGGTGTTTGTTCTGTGCATTATTAGGAGAATACATTTCTTTTGACAGCAACTTGTACTTATTAAATTTCAAAGACATAAATATAATTTAAGAGACACAGGTTTACCTCAGGATGTAGGAAGAATACAAGTATAAATAAGATTAATAATATAAGTATTTATAGAAGACAGATATAAAGATTAAAAGTAATAGCGTTTTATGGTAACACTAAATATGAGTAGAACAATCAAGGTAATTTTTTTTTAAAGGGACTACCTTTACATTCAAAATATGAAAACTAAGTTTAAGCAAACAAAAAATTATGAATCACATAACTGAAGAGAGACCCTTACATTTTATATTTTTTATTTTATTTTTTTACATTTTATATTTTAATAAAAAGTTTATTTAATAGGTATAATGTATAAAAAAAACTCCCAGTTATTGTATTTTCTTAAAACTTTCCAAAGTATTACATAGGTCTGTATAATTCTGTATCTAAATACTATGTAGAATAGTTACTGTTATATGTCTCTTAAATTAAAATTATTAATAATTCTTTTTTTAAATTGTTAATAAATCTTGAGTCAGATAATTGAAGATTTTAATATATCTAAATTAAGTTGATAATAATCTTTCAAAAATTGACTGTTTATGACATTTAACATTTTATTGGATAGTTAATAGAAAATAATTTTATATTTGTTTTTAGACCATTTAATTTTAAAATTACATTATAAGTACATTATATAAATATAATATACAAGTAGGCCACATAAGGGTATTTACAATGTCTTCAACTGAATAAGGGGTTTGCTTAAATAAAACCATCTATATGTGTAATTCTGCTTATTTTCCTTTTTCACTAATGATTAATATAAGTATAGGCTTATAAAACAGTCATAACTTGAATCATGGGTGGGGAGGGGTTATATATTTTTTCTGCTTTCAAATTGCTTACTAGATGACTTCTGAAACCTGAACTACTCTCTTCTATTTTATGGTTTTGTCTCCTAAAGTGCTGACACAGTCATTCTGTGATAGCTGTGTATTTAACAACGTCTTATAGTTTATTAATCCTTGGAGGGAGACATATAAAAGACTCTGACGATTACTAGAGTTGATTATTCAGTTAATATGAGTAAAGTAACTATAAATTTGTGACTAGTATAGCTTAAAGTTTTTACAAATGAAAGAGGAGATTTTGAGCTACTTTGTCACATTACTTTAACCTGTTTCTAGTGCTTAGTAATAATGAAAGCAGATTTGTCTCATATTATATTTGAATTATACTGGGAATAAGCCTTTTTTTATTCACTAGACTATTCTTTCTTACATTTTCCTATAAAAATATTTATGAACAATGATATAGTAATGACCCTTTAAAATTAATGAAAGTAATAACAAGTAAGGTAATTTATATAAGTCTGAATATTCTTACTAATTATAGATTTCTTAAAAAGATTTTTATTTATTTGGGCAGGGAGAGCATGAGCAGGGAGGAGGAGCAGAGGGAGACAAAGAGCAAACTCCCAGCTGAGCAGGGAACCTGATATGGGACCTTGGTCCCAGCCCCGGGATCATGACCTGAGCTAAAGGCAGATGTCTAACCAAAAGAGCAACCCAGGAGCCCCACTAATTATAGATTTATACAAAGGAAAAACTAGTTAAATTAGATTATTTTAGTAAAAATTTATTGATGTAACACTAAATCAAAAAGATCAGTGTAGTATACATAGAATAACATAAAAGTAATGTTTGTATTACTGTCTTACTTTGATGGATATGGGGAGGTTCTTGAAATAACTTCAGATGTTATAGATTTTTAATTAACAAGGTAAAAGCAATTTATTTTTTAACCTCATTAGTTCTTTAAATATTATTCACAGTTTTATTTATCCTTTCTGTTTTTCTTTCTTTACAATCTAGTAATTATATGTTGAAGGTATTAAAAGAATCAAAGGTTACATATAGGCTAGTTCAGAATTTTTAGCTGACCCTGCCTATGTATCATATGGCTTTAATTTTACAATTAATTTTTCTTAATAAAAAAAAAAATAAAAAAAAAAATTTTTCTTAATAGTTAATAACACATTTATAGGTAATAGAATATGAAGTCAAGATATTCCCATTATTGGCATTACACTAGTTACATCTTTTGCATGTCAAGTAATAATAAGAAAATGAACAAGTACATAGGAATATTTTGTTAATATTCACTGAGGTGGCACAGTGATTTAAGATCTGGTGAGTGTTTGAATTGCTAGTAAAAACATATGCCTAGTTACTGCCTAACTATCCATACTATAAATTTTTATCTCTGATATGATTAAAAAAACATCATTAATACTTTTCAATTTTTTGTTTTCCTACAGTATCTAACCTAATGCTGTGCACAGAATAGTAGTTTAAGAAGTTAAAAAAAAAGGCATGGGGTCTTGGTGGCTCAGTGGGTT
This sequence comes from Vulpes vulpes, assembly GCF_048418805.1. NCBI lineage: Eukaryota > Metazoa > Chordata > Mammalia > Carnivora > Canidae > Vulpes > Vulpes vulpes. Next base: position 6,008,176 of record NC_132782.1, read on the forward strand.
GAGCATCTATCTGCCTTCGGCTCAGGTCATGATCTCAGGGTCCTGGGATGGAGCCCTGCATCTGGCTCCCTGATCAACAAAGAGTCTCCTTTTCTCTTTCCCTTTCCCTCTGTGTGCTTGCTTGCTCTCTCTCGCTCAAATAAATTCATTAAAAAAAAAAGAGTTAAATGAGTACTTAGTCGATCACAGATCTATAGGTACCATTCAGTAAGGGAACACAATTTACAATCAGAATAACTGGCAAAATTATCTAGTCTTGTTCATAAGTCTATAGTTACCAAAGGATAACAACATTTTAAGAGCTCAGTTTTACCTATGGGGTTCTCTTAAACATTCCAGTAAGGGATTATTTATAACATATGTTATTTTAAATAATAGTTTCTTGAATGTATGACTTTAAGAAAACCACCTAGAGTAAAATAAAAGATTTTATTATTATATAGAGAATTTTATAGCTAGAAAACTATATAAGGTACTATTTCTTTAATGACATTTTTATTGCTAATTTAACTGCCCCCTCATTTTAACTCCTTCCTTCCTTCCTTCCTTCCTTCCTTCCTTCCTTCCTTCCTTCCTTCCTTCAACTACAATTTTCTAAGCTCCACCTTTGTACCTGGCTCTATAGTGGTAGACAAGACAGATAAGATTCTTTTCCTCACAGATCTTACAACCTGGGAGGAAGCAGATCATAAACAACTTTAAAATAAATAAGATGATGGAATGGAGTTCCAGAAGTGGGGTATAAAAAAATACAAAGTTAGTTGTTCTGGGAAGGTCTCTTGGACAAGTTAACATTTGATCTATAACTAAACAACAAATAAGAACCACTAAAATATATGGTGGAGGAACAGCAATGGTAAAGATCCTTTGTTTAGGATAATAAATAAACAAAAATGACTGGAATATAGTACTTAAGAGGCGAATTGTATGAGGTCAAGTTGGAGTGACAGGTGGAGGTCAGAGCACGTGTGACTGCTTTGTCATGGTGAGCAATTTGGAATTCATTACAATTGCAATGAGAATCCACTGGATAGTGTTAAGATGTAATATGGTTCACTTTCTGGAAAGATCACTGTGCTGCTCTGTGAAGAATGCATAGCAAGTGCTGAGGAAAACAAGCATGAAAATAAGGGAAGGCAGGTTCCTTAAATTATGCTTTACATTATTATTTTACATATGCACATTTTTTGGTTTAGTATTTTGACATGTTCGCCTTGACATTCCTTTTCTATTTTTTTTTTTTTAAGATTCTATTTATTTATTCATGAGAGACAGAGAGAAGGCAGAGATGTAGGCAAAGGGAGAAACAGGCTCCATGCAGGGAGCTCCATGTGGGATCTGATTCCCAGATTGGGATCACACCCTGAGCCGAAGGCAGCCACTCGATGGCTGAGCCACCCACGTATCCCGACATTCCTTTTCTAATTACTTATGCTTGATGCGGGCCCCAGTCAAGATTGTGTATTTTTCCAATATAGGTGGCTTTCGTTTTTAGTTCTTTCTCACTTTATCTGATACTCGTTTTTATTTTTTTAAGTACTTCAGATAAAAGGGTAAATAATGTGTATCTTACTCATGTTTCTTTTTTCTGAGGATGAATGAGCTAGGAGAGGGAGAGCTGTACTTGGCTTCTCATATTCTTTCCATGTTTTCTTGGAATCAATGTACCTGATTTGCTTTATCCAGTTAAAGGTAAATCTTATCCCATGAAAGGTGCTCTTGGTCTTTCATGGATTCTTGGAAGATTTAATTTTAATTGTCTTCATTTATCCTGTGGCTGCTATCTTTCACTCAAGCCAGATCTTACCCATCTCTTTTCATCAGCTTTTCCCACTCTCCTCCCAATCAATAGGAAATAAGAAAAATAGGAAATGGAGCAAGTCATGCCTTTTGGGTATCTCTGAACCTGAGTGTTCACTCTTTAATGATCTTACTCTTAGTATTCTCTTGGGTGTTTCCCTTCTACTAAATTCTAGTGTATCTGGAGATAATGTTGTGGGTTATTGTCATTATTCTGCCTTTCTTCAGCTTTTCTCTCAATCAGGAAAAATCAGAATGACACGCCCTCATTCATTTCAGTCCACTAGAAAGAAGTATACTTAGTGGAGAGGAACTTGTCTCTTGAGGGATTTTCTAGGTCTTTTTCATGAGTTGTTCATTCAGTTTCAATCTCTCCAGATTGGAGGAAATTAGGTTGAGCTTTGAGAATTTTAATTAATCCCCTTCCCTACTCTTCCCACTGCCATATACTGCTTTTAGAAGGGAACAGAGATAGCTGCCACACCAATTTCCACAATCTGTTGCCTTTCTCTTTCTCTGCTTGTCATTTTCCAGAGATTATGGTTAGAAATTCACGCATAGGCTCCACCTCTGTGTTAGGTGTAGAGGCTGTCAATGGGCCTGGATAACGAACAGGTTTAGAAGAGAAGACAGGTAGAAAAATGTTAAGACAAAACGTACATGAAGTTTAGGAGAGTCACAAAAAGTGATTGCTTAAAGAGACTTGGAGGTGATCCATGTTAGTAGTTCCCAACCTGGCTATACATCTTGCTAGGCCCTTTCTACACAGCAAACACATAGATAATGATCAGGAATTGTAAGCCCTGTATGGTGCTAGGCTTTGTTCCAAAAACTTTACACCTACGCTCATACAGATACATACCCATTTAATCATTACTACAAAATGAAATAGGAACTGGTATCATCTCTATCTTCTAGACAAAAAATTTGAATCACAAACAGGTGAAATAACTTCCCTAAGGTCATGTAGCTGGAAAGCACTGAAACTAGAATTCAAATCCAGGAAATTTGGTTACAATGTCCAGTTTCCTAAACAACACACTTTATTGTCTCTATTTATTAGAAATCTATAATGATAATTTAAGCCAGAGCTGAGGCCAAAAGACTGAAATACAGGCCTCTCAAACTTCCAGATCAAACTGTCATTTTTATTAATTCTCATTTATTAAATGCTTATCTCAATTGATAACTTTATAATCGATAACTTTATAATCCTAGGAGGTATCACTATCTCAATTTTTTTTTACAGATTTTATTTTTATTCATGAGACAGAGAGAGGCAGAGACACAGGCAAAGGGAGAAGCAGGCTCCATGCAGGGAGCCTGATGTGGAACTTGATCCTGGAACTCGATCCTGGGACTCCAGGATCATGCCCTGGGCTAAAGGCAGATACTTAACCGCTGAGCCACTCAGGGATCCCTATCATTATCTCAATTTAAAAGAAGAAATAACCTTTAACTAACTAGAATTTAAATAAAAATTTGAAAAAAAAAAAAAAGAAAAGAAGGAAGGAAGGAAGGAAGGAAAGAAAGAAATAAAGAGTAAGCAAGTGAGCAAGGGTTAAAGCAAGTTGGTTCAGAGTCAGCATGGGAATTCTGAGTCTTTCACACTCCAAAGGCCTGGATATAGCGGCCATACCTCCATTCAGTTGCTTTTATACACAATGCATTCCTTTGTAATATATATTTTAACCTTTAATTGATATCTATTATATCCTAAATAAGCTCATTTTGACTTATTCCAATAATTTCCTTATTCTGAATTATTTGTACAAAGTCTATTTTAAGGAAAGTACTCAAACCCAATTTTACACATAGAACAGTAAAGAAGAATTCTAAAGGCAGAAGTCCGTGGTTGGATTGACTAGTATTTCAGTTAAGACACATAGGACTTGCTTAGGCATGCTGTAATATTAATTTTGTAAAACTCTGTTACAGTAATAAATAACTACTTTTAGCCAAACGAATTCCATTTACTACATTAAAAAAAGATAATTAAAATCTCAGCCAAGAAAATTAACACATAGATTGGAATCCTTCCTACATTCTTTTATGTTCTAACAGTCATTATCTTTAACATTTGGCTTGCTTATAGAAGTCAATAAACCATGACAAACCTATACTCTGAAAAATTTGTATTTAGAAAAACCAGTGCTTTAGGAAAAAATACTAACATTTTTCCAGAAACATACACTTACTTCTGCTTTTTTGCGAGCTTCCATGGCTTTCATAAGCATCATATGTTGTCTCCTTCTCTCTCGTTCCTATTAGGCCAGATAAAATTAGGAAAATAACTAAAATTAACAGTTTGATTTTGAAATGGAAAAACAAAACAAAACAAAACTCAGTATAGCATGTTTAGCATTTATAGACAAGTCACAGTAAATACTAAATATAAGACAAGAATGGCCAGTCTGTGCATGTTTTAGTTCAGGTTTAGAAAGCAAATACAAGAACAATCAAAAGCAAAAAGGTAAAGCAATGAACATGGAGACAGTGTAAACAGAAGCATACAAGATTTACTCATGGTCAGTTGTGATGCTCCTTCAAAAGCTGGCAGAACAAAAAGCATAATGGTTGGCTGGAACAGGTCAGTTACCTTACATCTGCTATTAGAAAAACCACAAATATGTACTGTGGGCCAATTAAACTAAAGGTCGTATAGTTCTTGAATTTTTAGGTCAGGCAGAAATTGATTTATAATCACTTTCACTTCATGGTTTTGGAATTAAGTTATTTTTATTTCAAGCACACTATCATTTTGTAAATTCAATAAGCCACCAACAAATCAGAAAGATTTTTTTTTAAAGCTTTTATACCAATTTAGTTAAACTAGTCGTGGTTCATATACCGACACCAATGAAATGGGATATTCCTATTTACTGATGTCTGCCACTTGATGCGCTATGTAAGACCATAAAAGCTGCACCATGGGCTAATAAATGGAATCTGAAAGGCACAGAATGAAAATAAGATAAGCACTAGTTTTGATAATCTCATTTTATTTAAAAATAAAAAAATCACAGTTATAGCTAATGAATTCTTTTTGTTTAAATGTATTTGATCCCCCCAAAGGGATATTTCTAAAATCATTGCTAAAATTTGTGTATAAAACCAGAATATATTTCATATTCTCTCATCAAACTAACTCAAAATTCCCATTGTATTCAATGGCAGTTTTGCATCTAGAATGATGGGAGAATATGGGTCATTATCATATCTAATTGTATGGTGATCCAACTTTCATCGTGACATCAGTAACGTAAATTTTTAGACAGCAGCCTATATAAGGCTTGCACAATTCAAGTAAAAATCTTGGAGATGATCTTCTTTATAGACAGACAAGCAGATGTATGCAATGCACTGTGCTGTAAAGCCATGCAGCAGTATGTAATATGACAGCAGCCAGTGCTACACTTTATGCATTGCTATGACAACCATATCACAACCAAATCACAATGCGGTGTTAGATGTACAAAAATAAACATACCCATACCATATCTAGTCTATGCCTCTCCAACTCCTGGTAGAAAGAGTTGGCACAACATTATGAAACAGAAATCACAGAGTCATGAAACCAATTTTAACCCCCCAAAAGAAACCAATACCAAAGCAAGGCAATAAACCATAAGATGAAGGAAAAACTTAAGCAGGAATTAAATAGGAAACTTTTAAGAAAACATTTTGAAGCTTTTCCCCAAAATAAATTTAAGAAAAATTATAAAATGTACATTTCAACAATTGTATAACTATCGGCATACAGACCTGGTGCTTCAGAAGAACAGCTTGTTGTCTTCTCATTTCTTTTTCCTTAAAAATAAGAAACTCTTAATATATAATTTTTAAGGAAGATTTAAACATAGCATAAGTATGTACAGTTTCTTTTCTGAAATTGTATAGTCTTGCATTAGGTTGAACCATGTGGAATTGCAAATATTTGATCATTTTTTACTTATATGGTGGCAATTTCATATGGTTCTACTTAATACAGAAAGATAATATGATAATGGCAAGGATCTTATTCAGTAGCCATTTCACCTTAAAATTCAATAACCTCATAGCATATTTCAACGCCACATTCACTGAACTGACTAGCTAAATGGTCAGAGCATATCAGATACAATTGGTACATGTATCCTTAAAATTATTTTAATACATTATATAGAGCAACCCCCAAATCCAACTGATGAGAACTCTCTTCACTCTGAACATAAATCCCCAAATAGACTACATTGTACCTAAATAGCAAGGGTATCATTTCTGTAAACTATCTATGAATGAAAGTAATAACAGACTAAGATCAGCTTAAGACTTTCATGCTCAGCTATAGTTCAGGGCACTACCCTCAAGGGGGTTGGACTTGATGCAAACAATCCTACAAATGACATCAATTTAAATTTTCTTATAAAGATAAAAATCTAGATGATATGAAGGGAAACAATTAAAAGGAGGTAGAAATCTAAAGAAATGAGTAGGAAAATCAATGTACAAAAGATAACTAACAGTTTCCTGGCTTTATAGGATATAATTGTGTCTGTTTCCAAAACCAGTAGGCTCACTAGATGCCCTCTCCTTCAGAAATTAATTATGAGAAAGCGTCGAAGATGAGGGGTAGAACGTGTGTGTGTGTGTGTGTGTGTGTGTGTGTGTGTGTGTGTGTGTGGTTAGGGGGTCCAACTCTCTAATGCTTCGTGACAGAAAATCAAAACCAAGACATAACACAAATTAACAATGGTTAATTTTATTATCGGCAAATAAAGTTGCTCAATTAGGTTTTTGTTTCTGTAGGCTCTTCACTTTTTAATAGTTAAAATAGTTGCTAGACATTAACCAAGATAAGGTTATAATTGAAGGAGAGAATCAGATTTGGGACACAGTTTGAAACATAAACATCAACAACACAAAATAGCTCTGGAAAGATTATTCTGGTTCAGCAAACGCATATACAGGTATTATGCGATAGTTTACATTTCTGACTTGATGTTTGCTACTCAAAGAGCTCAAAGCATCACATAAAACCTGTATAATGAAATTCAGAAAAACATGTACAAACAATATACATACAAAAAAGCACACATTATACACATGTTATATCTGTGCTAAACATTTTTTTAAGATAATCATTTTGAGGAGAGCTACTTTTTCATATAATTGATACTGGTGTAACATCATATAGTTTTTATTTTTGAAAAATAAAAACTCTGGTTCTCATCTAAACTAACCTTTATTCGTTTCTCGGCCTCCAATAATTTGGCATTTGCTGCTTCTTCCTTCTTTTTCTTTTTAGCCTGTGCATGCAAAACAGGTCTCAAAGTCATGCAACAGCACTACTACAACTTAAAAATAATCTCAGACTTGAAAATGGAGCTACATGCCTCACAAGGTACAAAACAATATGTAACATATATGTAGACACATAGTTCCCCCCAGTTAAAATTATATTTAACATAACTAATTTCATTTTTCAGTTAAAATTATATTTAACATACTAATTTCATTTTTAATTTACAGATTAGCATTAGTATGTGCAAAAATTCTTAAATGCATAAGAGTATGTCGACTTTCATTCTTCAATCCGTTAATAGTCTGAAATATCTGAGTGTTGATATCATTTTAACTTAAAACTTAAATCACAAAACTGATTTTGTGGCATGTATTGTCTTTTTTTTTCTGTTTTTAAAAATAAAACATGATCACTGTAGAAAATTTAGAAAATGGCGTGGATTTTAACAGATAAACAAAAACTATGAATAAATCAGTAAAAATGCACATGTCCACTTTATTTGAAATTTCTTTTCAACATTTGAAATTTGAGATAAAGAAATCCATTACTCAGATGATTTAAATGAAACATTAAATCTCATTTTCTCTAGCTGTACAATGTGGTTAAATAAAGGCTTTTTTTTAAGTAAACATATTTCATGAAGTACATTTTAAATATCAAAATCATGCTATCAAATTTGAGATTCACAATCTTATAGTCTTTAACTATCTAGTAGTTTTATAACTACCCAATAGTTATTATCAGTTTACTTTAGGATAGGCATATTTTCTATTTGAGGGGTTTTAAAATTAATTTGAAGTGGGTAAGGAAGTATGTCTATTATTTCTAGACAGAATAAAACTGTAACAGAAAACCTCAGCTATCTGGAGTCATCAGGGAATTGTTTTATATGACAATGGTTTCCTGAATAGCTGATAAGTTATAATAATTTTAAACATTAAAAGTTTATTTTCACAATTTTGGATGAAAACAATTTTGAGACATATGCCTGTTTAGAAAGAGTACACTTAACACAATTTGGCTTTTTCTTGATGACTCAGGGCCATTGTTCTGAACATCAGTTATTTTACTGCACAGTTCGATAGAGTAATGTATTTTGGCCATTACGGTGTTGAAAATTGCTTGCTATTCAACTATAAAATTACATACTCTTGCTAGGATTTTGAATTCCTATATATGTGGGTTGGAGTTTTTCTGCATTTTTTCTTGCTGTCTTTCAGCTATTACTTTTGCTGTTGCCATTATTATGTCCTCTAGCCCTACTCCAGGAGCTTCAGGGGAAGAGAGATATATTAGAAACCAGAAAAATAAGCTAAATTATTTCTACATTTAAAATTTACTTTTACTTTTATAACATTTTATTTCTAAGTTGAAAATAAATATCTGACTATAAGTCCTAACGGTTTTAGCACATGAACCTTCTGACAACTATATTGGCTGCTCAGAGATTTCTTCTCTTTTCTGTCTTGTCTGATTTTCTGTGTTTTTATTATTAGGATTACATTAGCCTGCTAAATAAGGTTCAGATAAGGTCTTACTCTATGTGTTATGTGTAAAGAGAATTTCTGATGAACATATTAATTTGTTGAGTGAGAGAACTCTTGCATAAAATTTATATTTTTGTAGACTTTAAGATATATATTACTTTAATTATATCATATTTAAGAGTTCTACCTCTAGAATTTGCTGGGCTCGAAGTTCTTTTTCCATTCTGATTTGTTGTATTCTTTTAATTTTTTCCTGTAGAAAAAATAATGATAATTTAAGACAATAAACTAAATATATGGTGAAAAGTATTTAAGTTGAATCAAGTGATTTAAGATATAAGTGCATATTCATCAAAGATTGCCCATGCTGGATATAAAAGTTAATGATTTAGCTTAACATCATATATATATTCATGTCTTAAATTAAAGTGAGTTCATAAAATTTCTCAAAACAATTTATAAAATACAAATGCTAAATAAGTATATAGATACCAGGTAAACCAAGGTAATTAAACTCTGTTAGCCTGTATGCAAGTAAAAGTAAACTTAATTTGAGATAAATATAGGTCAGAATAATAGGGAAAAAATAGTACCTCAGGAGTCAGAAAACTTAAGGTTAGTCCTGAGTTAGTCATTCACTGCATGATCTTGAACAAATAACTACTCTTGTATAAAACAGGGAGAGGTGCTTGCCCTTTACTCACTATGTCATGATGAAATTAAAATCCTTTAAAAATATATAGTGTCATACAATTCTAATAGATTATTATTTACAACAATTTCCATGCCATAATTTAATTTCACATGGTGAATAACATGACATTAATTTTAATTACTACAATAAGCCAAATTCAGAAGTAATCTTTTTTTTAAATTAATTTTTATTGGTGTTCAATTTACCAACATACATAAAAACACCCAGTGCTCATCCCGTCAAGTGTCCACCTCAGTGCCCGTCACCCATTCCCCTCCAACACCCGCCCTCCTCCCCCAGAAGTAATCTTAACATTACTGTAAAATGGATTAATTATTGGGGTGGCTCAGTTGGTTAAGTGTCTGCCTTGGGCTTAGGTCATGATCCTAGGGTCCTGAGATCTAGCCTGGAAGATGGGCTCCCCGCTGAGCAGAGAGTCTGTTTCTCCTGCCTCTACTCCTCCCCTCCCCTCTGCTCGTGTGTGCTCTGTGCTCCCTCTTACTCTCTTTCTCTCAAATAAACAAATAAATACATAAATAAATGGATTAATTAACAATTTAACACTGTAGGGAATGATTCACATGACATACTAGGTATTCATATTGTCTAAATTTAATATACTAGTTATTGTTTCAGAATTTACTGATCATGTAAACATTAAGAACTTTATATATAATTTTTTAAATTATGCAATATACTATAAGCATATTGTTAACAATTTCATGTTCATAAATCCCTCTGAAATTCCCAAATTGGCACTAATAAGAATATATATTTAAAAAAAAAACCTACCTAAATTGTTCTACTTGCAAATTGTATTGGTCCTAGGATTTCTAAAACCAACACATTTATACTGCTTTCTATTATAATACCTACTCCAATGTCCAGATGTTAGTGTACCTTTTGAAGCTATGGTTTAATGTTTTTAAACTTACTCCTTTCTTCCCCCCAGATTAATGTTATTGATTCCCTGCAGGGCTCTACTGCAGGAAAATGAGATTTCTGAAATTACTGTTCTCATTCTAGAAGACTGATCAAATTCTATAATTTTGTTTTTGGTGATCCTACTTGGTACTTATTATTAATTATAGCTTGCCAAACATCAAAACTCAACATATTTTTTATTTCATTTCCAAATCTTAGAGAAGGCTCTACTTGATTCACACTTGATAATTTATTTAGATTAGAACTTGAGACCTATGTGAAGCATACTTGTGAATTAATTTTTCTGCTTTTGTTAATCATAAGGTTATAAGGTGGTATGTTCTGAAGTCAGTAAAAGTCATTCATTATTCTCTTCAGGACAGAGATAGGTATGGGATCTTAGGCTTATGTATACTCAGTCAGAACTTTATATTAGATGTCCAAGCGATTCATATATGTGTACATATATCTGATAGTGCTGTCATCAGTATTAATAGAGATAAGCCTTATTTATAGATTATAATACTGGGTTACCTTAGAATATTGAGTACCCAAGCACTGAACTGGGCACTTCACATAAAATATCTTATTGATCATTAGATAAAAAACAACATAGAAGTTGAAGTTATCATTTTTTTTTAAACCTAAAACAAAATTGAAGTTCCTAGAGGGTAAATATTTTGCCTAAGGTCAAATACTAAATACAGAGAAGACCTGGTCAGATTCCATTGCTTCTGTTCCTTTTCCTTCATAATAATGCTTCTGCAGGTCTCCAGAAAATTGATTAGAGGACTATACAGTGATATTTTGGGCTACTAGATGGAAAAAATAATCCAGAGGATGAGAAGCACATGCTACTATTCTATTCCAGATCTAATGCTGACTTTAAAATAGGCATTGTATAGCTGTGTGAGTAAACCTATGCTAGACTGATTCTCTTTGTTGGCAACAAGGAAGAAGTCATTATGAGACTAGCCTCAGACAAATATCCTGATGAATATCTAAATATCAGTTCATTTGTATTAATGTTGCTAGACTCTTGAGACCCCAATGCTTTTTTTGGTTGGCAGGGTAAAGTAAGCCTACACCCTAGGCTTAGGGTGTAGCCACTTCAAGAGTTTAGGATCACAAAGCTGAAGTTAGAGTGCTGATGGGATTTGATGTGTCTCTAGCCATCAGGAAATAGGATAGGCTATAAAAACAGTATTTCACTTAAATGAAATAGAAACTATTTTAACATATATATGTAATATGCAGTAAATATAGTATTTTAAAAAATGTATTCATGAGACTACATATTTTTAAGTCAATCTTATAGCGTCTTTAGCAGTCACAATCAACAAAGTAAGGAAAAAGTTCAAGTTTACAATCAGCTACATTGAATTACAGTAAAGGAATATACCGTATAGTTTGGTGTTTTATTTTTAAATTTAAATAATTATTTTTAGATTTTATTTATTTATTTGAGATAGAGCACAAGCAGGCAGAGCAGCAGGCAGAGGGAGAGGGAGAAGCAGGCTCCCTGCTGAGCAGAGAGCCCCACGGAGGGACTCCATCCCAGGACCCTGGGATCGTGACCTGAGCGCTTAACTGACCGAGCCACCCAGGTGCCCCTACTTTGGTGTTTTCTATCTTTTAAAAAGTGAGCATTTCCTTTATGCCAGGCATTGTGGTAGACATTTTAATCATTTAACCATTAACTGATGCAGTTATTTTCTTTTACCAAGGAGAAAATAGAGATGAAAATGAAAGAGAAAGAGAAAACAGCTCATCTAAGGTCACAAAAATATTAAGCAGCAGAGCCCATAATCAACCCTTGGCTCACTGACTACAGACTAAGTTCTGGCTCCCCATTCCACATCCACTCTCCATCATCCCACTGCTTTAGCCAATACAGGAGGAACCTTGAAGGTACCCACATCACATCCAGCCCAACCCATTTATATAGCAGCTATTTATATAACAACACAATTTAATTTGTTTCATACTCAGGAATAACTACTTGCTGCTGAAATATTTAAACAAGTGGTAGTTTCTCTCATTTCCTTTCTGCTTTAATGGTTATGTGAATATATGGAGATGGCAGAGTAGTTCACACATTCTGATCTTAAATAAACCTAAATATCTTGTCATGTAATGCTTTATCTGTAAAAATTTTAAAATCATTTCATTTATACTTAATTTTGAAAACTACATAGGCGAGCGATATAGTAGACATAAGATAGAATACTAGATATGCAGAAATAGTGCTTTCTTGTTTTTCTTGTTGTTGTTTTTTGTTTTGTTTTGGCAGTAGTAATTCTTAAGCATTCAGAAGCAGTGGGGACAAATCTTATTCTGTATAACATGAGTTTAATTTTTTATTCATATTTTATTGTTTTATAACAACATGCTTTTCTTACTAAAATATGAACATTTAAGCAATAGCCTTCATTTACTGATACCGTACTTTGAAAAATTGGAAAGCTGTTCACGATGTCAACTTATATTCAGAGTCTATCAGAATATGAAAAATACTTAGATTTACTTTGTGGTAATCTCTAAAAACTTGGAAGTAGAAGACTTGGTTCAAAAATGAGGTGAATTTTAGGGGCACCTGGGTGGCTCAGTCAGTTAAGCATCTGCCTTCAGCTAACATCACTGATGATCCCAGGATCATGGGATGGAGCTTGCTCCCTACCCTAACCCCCACCGCTCATGCATGTACACACAAACTTGCTCTCTCAAATTAATAAAATCTTTAAAAAAAGATGAGGTGAATTTTAACTAATGCAAGAGGACAACTTTCTAAGATACACAACAGAAATCAAAATGAAAATATAAAAAAAAGAAAAAGAAAATGTATATATATATTCATATACCAATAGAACCCCCAACATAACATTTGTATTATAAAAATCAGTTCTAACACATAAACGTACCTGTTGTTTCATAATCTTTATTTGTTCTTTTTGCTTTCTCTTTTCTTCAGCAGCCATTATTGCTATGGTGAAAAACCAAAGCACAGATATCATCAGCAGGGGAATGAAGAGGAGAAGCTTCTTATGAATTCCCCAATACTTACTCTTCCTGTGTATGTTTTCATTTAAGTCACCCACCTTGTTGTTTTTTAGCTTCTTTGGCAACCCGAGCCTGTTCCTGCTTTTGAAGTTTTCTCAAAAGCTTTATTTGTGCTGCTTGCCTGGCTATTTCTGAAAAACATAAAATTTCAAGGAATATTAACAACTTTACATGATTGCTAATCTAAAAACAATAACTGTGAAACTGGTATCATGAAGGACATAATTTTTAAGAAAATTGCCTAAGGTTAGATACCAACTGGGAGAATGGTGTCTCAGGAAACTTCATGTTAATTTCCCCTAGAATCTGCCAAATTATTTCACCAAGTATGATCCCATATACAGAACTACACAGAAATGATACTTTTAATCCTCTTCATAGAGGCCAATCTAAGTATATATTTTTTTCACATTTCATGTTAATTCCCACATTGTAGGAAAATAGCTCTTACTATGCAAAAGTAGTGATATAGCTTCAGTCTTAAAAGATAACAGAATATATAAAAAGGAGAAAGAACCCCAAAGAGAACAAATACAAAGCCTCTAAAATCTGTATCTCAATCAGCTATATAAATGGTAAAATTTCTGAATCCAGTGACATTTTCATTTATAAAGGAGGGCCTAAATCTCCAAAAAAAAAAAAGAGTACAGAATGTCAGTGAATTTCAAAGACAACCTAGTCTTCATAATGTTTAAAGACAAATATATGAAACTGTGATAGGCTGACATAATTAAATGGCCCCAACTATTCATTCTTCCCTCCATCCATATCATTTGCAGTGTGACTTTGCAATTCCTCTTATGAAGAGGTGAAATACATTTTCTTGTTCCTTGATGCTGAGTTCAGCCATGTGATCTTCCTTGGCCAGTAGGATGTTAGCACTGGATGTTGTGATGCACATAGAAGTTTTAAAACATATACTTGTACTCTATTTTTACTCTTGTACCTTGCCATTTACTATAACGACATGTTTGGGCTAGGCAGCTGAAGGTTGGGACATGTGGAATCAGTTGACTTCACATATGTGAACAAGCCCAGCCAAGATCAGCAGAGCTGCCTAATTTCCCTCCAGCTGCTTCCATCTGTGCAACAATTAATGCTTGGTGTTGTACATCACTGAAATTTTGTGGTTGGCTGTTTCCCAGCATTACTGTGGCAGTGGGATAACTGATACAGAAGGCATGTAATGTCATGCTTTCTTCTACTGGCAAACTTGGTCAGAATACTTTTAACTATAAAAGTAGTATATCATAATATTTTTTTCATAAAATACCATCTTACATTAGACATTATTTTAAACTTTGTAGATGAGTTTCAAGAAATCTTTATATTATATTCAATAATGAATATGATTGGCTGACACCTGAGTTACTTGAGCTTTACTAATAATTTCCATCATTTTTTGAATTATATGAACTTGTTTAATCTTCATAACAATCTTATGAGATAGGCAACATTATCCCCAATTTACAGATGAAATAACTAAGGCTCACAAAGGTTAAATAGTAAAGCCAAGATACAAACCCAGGTCCTTCTGACTTCACAGTTTGTATGGTCCTAAGAACTTCTAAGAAAAATTGAATGCCTTGAGATTTTAGACAAGAATCTAAACCTGTGTCTTTGTAACAGCTGAAGTGACCTTGGTTACTACGGCTGATTTTCTACCAACAAGTATTTTAAAAGAGGAGATGGGATGTAAAAAGTCTTATTTGACCTAGTAAACTGGAATTGTTGATGAAAGATAAAATGGAAGATAATGCTGAAATATATCTTTAATCGTCCAATAATTTTCAATACTAAGTTATAAGCATCATCAAAAATTTCTGAACCACATAAAAAGGATCTTCTTTTGTTCACTAAATACCCTGGGAAATAAAAATCTATAAAGTAGGCTACTGAATCAACAAACTCCAATAATAATCTACCTGAAGAATACTGTTCTCACCTATGATAGTACCAGATGACTATTTTTCTAACATTTAAGAACTGAAAGCTTTCACTGAACTCTGCTATAAAGACCTAAGTCTACCTTAAAATGTAAAGATGTGTCAAGTGTTAAAAAGAATATTTTCTTGTAAATGTGGCATAGGTATGATCTTTTGTTCCAAGCAAAACTGATGCTCTCAAATAGAAGTCTGGCTTACAATAAATAAATGCTATATTTAGGTTTGTATATGTGTATGAATGTATTGGCCAACTTCAAGCCCCACACAACTACACAGTATTTTTCATTTTTAAACCCTTAGGACAGAAAATCATTTAAAAGTTCAACCCGTATCTTTTTACTTTAGCAAGGAAGATAAAATTCTTATCATTAAAATTCACATAGCAGGGTGCCTGGGTGGCTCAGTCTGTTAAGCGTCTGCATTTGGCTCAGGACATGATCCCTGGGTCCTGGGATTGAGCCCTACATTGGGATCCCGGCTCAGCAGAGGAGTCTGCTTCTCCCTTTCCCTCTGCCCTGCTTATGTGCTCTCTCTCGCTCACTCTCTCTCTAAATCTTTAAAAATATTCATATAGCTTAAATTTTATGAGTAGTTGGAAAGTGTTTTTAAAAGTTAGAAGCACTATGGAGGAAGGAGAATGAGTTAAAAGATCTAGAGAATTCACTCAGGCTCTGAGAAATAAACTGCTTCCAATAGCTTCTCATTTATTTAGCTTATGGTTGCTAAATAGATTATCTGTTACAACTTTTGAAATATCAATTTGAGGGAATCCCTGGGTGGCTCAGTGGTTTAGCCCCTGCCTTTGGCCCAGGGCCTGATCCTGGAGTCCCGGGATCGAGTCCCACATCGGGCTCCCCGCATGGAGCCTGCGTCTCTGCCTCTCTCTCTCTCTCTCTGTCTCTCATGAATAAGTAAATTAAAATCTTTGAAATATCCATTTGAAAAATATTTATGGATTAAGAAATTACCTATTTAAGTTTCAAAGATAAAATTTTATTTTTGAAGTAGTTTACACACAGGTTTAGGGATATTTTACATATACCACATTTCTTTGATTCTGAGATGCATTTTAAAATATAATCTAAAATCAGAATGTGCCTGAAAATTGGCAGTACTTTTCTTTCTTAGTAGTGCATCTTTAAATAGTGGTGCATGAAATGATTGTGGCATCTCAGATTCTATGATATATGAAATGTAGAGGTACTATTTGATATCTTAGAAAATTTAAGGTATTAATTGTATTGGTGAGTTTATTTATTAGGTTAAAGTCTTTTTCATATTGAAACCTTCTTAGATTCTTATCTTTATTCTCTTGAGAAATTAGAGAGCTCTCATTTCATAATGTTTGGATATATAAAGTTTGCATTTATTTTTCTGTTCTGAATTTTTCTTCAAATTTAGTTCAGTTTTTTAGTTTAATTGAGGCCTAGTATGATAATAATATATAAGAGGAACTTGTAGGATCCCCTCAGATAATCCCCCCAAACTGTTAATATAGAAGCCCTTTAGAAGTTAAAGGGGTAATAAAGTGACACATTCCTTTCTTCCCAAGAAAAACATGCATATTTTGCCATATATGTTTGTAAGTATTATTTATTTTCTGTTAAATATTTAACATTTATATACTTGTTGAGAAAAAACGTATATACATAATCAGGTCAAAGATATCAGAACTTGCAAAATGCCAACGTAAAAAGGGAGGCTAATGTAACAGAAAACAAACCAATCTGAAATCTAGAGGGAGAAAAAAATTGGGGTAAAAGTTAAATAATTAGCCCCTATAATGTTAAAATAAAATTCAGTTAATTTTACAAATATAAAGTTGCTATTTTAGATACTAGGCATTAATAGTATTTTATTAGATACACAAGATATACTTGAAAAACTCATGCTCTGGGTATCAGTTAATTTCAAGTTTTCTTATATTAGGTAAACAATGCATACTCATCACTATTATACATTCATCAAAGAGTCAGTGGATTACCAACAATATTAATTTAAAAACTTATCATTTATGGCTATATCTGTTAATACATTAACTTTTTTTCAACCTTCACTAGTAACTATTCAAGGGAGATGAAAGTCTTAACAGAAACCAAATAAAATAACATAAATTTCCCAAATAAGGTGCCTGGCTGGCTCAGTTGGAAGAGCATGAAAGTCTTGATCTGAGCCATGTTGGGTATAGAGATCACTTAAACAAATAAATGAATAAATGAACTAAAAAAAATTTCACTACCATACTAAGGCAGAGAAAAAATTATAGGACATTAAGTTACATGCCAGGCAGCTAATTTACCTGCTATTAATTGAAGTATGAACTAGTGCAAGCTTTTTTGGAGACATATTTGCCTGCTAGCTACCAAAATTGAAAATGCACATACGCTTTTTAAAATATTTTATTTTTTTTGCACATATGCTTTGATTCAAAGATTCTATCTCTGCAATTTTATACTATAGACAGACATACCCATAGAAGGATATGAATAAATGCATAATATCTGTTTACTACAGGGCTGTTTGTAATAGCAAAGACTGGGAAACAGCTCAAATAGTCATCAAAAAAGACTGACTGAAATATGGTGGAGCTATACACAGTGCATTACTTACTATTCAGCTATTAAATGTGTAAGGTTGATTTTTAAGTGCAGATACAGGAAGATGTTCAACACAAATTAAATGGAAAAAAGTAAGCTGAACAGGATGTACACTATAAGTACATTTATTTTTGAAATGAAAAAAATATGTGTGTGTACATATATATATTGTGTGTATGTAGGAGTGTGTGTACACGTTTCTCAACAGATTTACAAAAAAAAATTGTTAATAATGGTGCCACTCATGAGAATCTTTTGTTTTATAGTGAGAGAGAATGAGTGTCTCTTTACTGTAAAGCATTCTGTTTTATAAGCTTTTGTGTGGGTGTCTGTTTTATAATAAAAACAGAGCAGCGACAAAGAATTATGATGGTATTTACAATAAAGGGAAATAAGCCAAACTTTTCCTCCAGAAAAAAACCATGAGAAGTAAAAATCCTAGCTTTTTAAGTCAGTTTTTATTATTAAACCTTTATATTGATATATATGTTTATATACCAACACAGGTATTGATGTATATTTAGATAGCCTTAAGAGGATTCACATTTGTAATTAATAACTCATAACAGAAATATTTTAGTCAGTTTTCTCTGTGTCAGACATGGCATGGGAACTTCATGTTGATAATTTACATTGTAGTTTTCAGTTATAATACAATTGAGATTAATATGAGCACTTTATGCTTTATACATAACACTTTCTAGAGATCTTAAAATACTTTTTGATTTAAATCTATTACTTGGCCATTTTGAAAATATATATGATATATCCAGACTACAGAAGAACCCAAACTAAAAAGACTGGGGTTACTTACCAGTAATTGGAGTTCTCTGACTGAAAATTTACTCCACAGATCCACATATTTTGGAGTTATTCCCTTGTACCACCTCAAGGAATCGGGAGCTGTTAAAATGAGAATTTCCAGAAGGTTGGCACAACCTTAAGGCATGTGCCAAGTGCTGGTTGATTCCCTTTCTGTGCAAGCCTTAAAAGCTTATCCCCCACATTTGTAGTTCCAAACACACAGGGTATGATGTGTTTATGAGTATGGCTCTTGAAAGGAGCTTACCTAATCAAAGAACTCCAGTTACCAGTGGGATTCCTTATTTTCTTACTTTAATTCTAACACAAATATCTATTTTTTAGAAAGTGAGAACTGTATCATTCATAAGTCAAAAACGTTAAGAGATACACAGACTTTTTTAGTATGATTATTACAGTATATTATATATTTCTTACCTTGAGCTTGCAATTTTCTTAGCAATTTGGCATCTGTGTTATCTAGAAACTCAGCACTTCCCACATTTGGAGGTCGACCCTTCCGACGTCTCATCCTGGATTCTTCTCTTGCTCGCTGTCTATCTGGATTTGGCGGTCTTCCTCTACGGCCTTCCATTGCCCTGATACGGGGAATGACATCTTCTTCTTTCAAAAGACACCACTGCATTCCCTTTTAATTAACATTTTATAGAAATAATATATTAAAATCAAAGTGAACAAAAGTGATCAACATGTCAGAAAATTCTAGGTCAATTTGGATATCTTGAAGTTTATAAAAGCTAGTACAAACCTTAGGAATTTTATTTTTTAATTAAATTTATAATTGTTCATTGCCTTTGGCATATCTTCGGTATCCTTACTTTAATGATCAAGTTTAAACATATAGAGAGATCTATATCTATTAACATATATTTATAAACATATGTATCTATAAACACATAAAGATATATCAATCACCATTTCTGAACTATAATGATGATAAAGTTGACAGATATTTGGAAATAGTAGTTGTGTGATGACATCCCTATAGATTGTTTTCATATGTTACCAGTTCAACCAATCATGAAGCTATCTAAATAATGGAAGGAAGTTTCTCTTTATAGAAATATTATAGCTAATAAATCAAGAAGGAATATAAGAGTCAGAATATCAACATTGTGTAATACCTGATGAATTCATGGAACTAAGCACTGAACTTGAGTGGCTGGCAATCATCAGAAATAGAGACAACTGGACAGACATCAACCTCCTGATGGAGGTTCACTCCATTATCTATAAATTAATCTTGCCCCCCACCAAATAAATCAGGCCTAGATTTGATTAAGTCTGGACCTATTTACTATAACTTTATAGAAGAAGTAAGATAACTAGTGTATGTTAAACCACACGGTGAAATCCAGTCTTTATGAAATTCAACAAAGTATTCAGTTCAACAAGTATATTTCAAGAACTTAAAAAAAAACAAACAACTGTACGAAGATTAGAGGAGCCTTAAGAGATGTATCAAATACATTTTATTTCTTGATTTAAAAGATAAACCAGATTATGACAATTAAGGAACATCTGAAACTGTGAACAATGCCTAACACTTGATGATATCCAGAAATGATCATTTTAAAGTGTGATAATGATATTCTTGTAGAAACAAGAGTCCTCATCTTCTAGAGATACAAACACACTGAAAAATTTACAGATGAAGTAAGATGTGTAAGATTTGCTTCAGCAAATTATGGAAGAGTAGAAGTAGATGGGGGCATAAAACAATTGGCCACATGATAATTTCTAAAGCTGATGATAGGGGACATGGTATATATTATACATTTGAGACTTCCCATTGTAAGACCCCCAGCAGGAACACATACACCAGCATAATGCTACTGCATTATAGGAATAATCCTGCTGAGTATTTAGATACAATTTGACTCTTGTTTTTATTATTCCTCACATGTTGATCAAAATATACTATTATATTCACCTTATTTCTCGGCCTTAGTATCTCATTCATTTTTTGAATGAGATACTCATTCAAAAAAAATACAAATAATAAAAAAAATAAAATAAAATAAAAATAAAAAAAAATAAAAAAAAATACAAATACTACTCTTGCTACCATAATGGATGATAGTTATATCCCACATTTCAAGCACTGTGCTTTGTTTCAGACATTTTCAACATATTATATACTTTAATCTTCATAACAGCTCTATCTGGGTTTTATTGTTCCTACATTTCAACTGAGGAAATTCTGAGCCAGTAAGGTTAAATAATTCCCTGAAGTACAGAGGCAACAAGGAACAGAACTGTATTTTGTCCTTTTTTAAGATATATTTATTTATTTATTATTCATGATAGACACAGAGAGAGAGAGAGAGAGGCAGAGACACAGGCAGAGGGAGAAGCAGGCTCCATGCCGGGAGTCCAACGCAGGACTCGATCTTGGGACTCCAGGATCACGCCCTGGGCCAAAGGCAGGCGCCAAACCGCTGAGCCACCCAGGGATCCCCAGAACTGTATTCTGAACCCAGGACTGTCTCACTCTAAAACCCGTGCTCTTAACCACTACATGTACTTAATTGATGTTACTAAGATTTTTTTTTATACTTGGTAAATGACTGATCACAATGTTCAACTGTGAAAGCACATTCATTTATGTTGTTGCATTCATGCAACTATGAAAGCAACTTATGTCACAGCAGGATTGTTGTCAAAAAATGTAGTGCATATAGTCCATATTTATATGTTTAAAATAATATCTATACTAATTCACTTCAGTATTTCTCATGTGAAAAATAATTTTGAATTTTGTAGAAAGTAAAAATTTTTTGCTGATATTTCAAATGAGGTCAATAGGAACAATAATTGTACTAACTGCTTTTTTATGCCACAAACCACTAAGAAGGAAGCCATCAAAACAATTTTATGTTCACCAGTATGGGAAGCTTTTGATTAGTTTAGGTTTTCATTTTTCTATTATGCTCCTAGGCACTAAGGCAGCATGCATCACATAAATTGAAAAATATAAAAGTGACATTTGTGACACTTGGAGTAGAAGAGAGACTAATAAAAGAAGTCTGTAAAGGAATCTGCATTTAGTTTTTAAGGTATCTTATTAATAATAAAGTCAACTTTAGCCAAGATTTAAAGGGTTTATCAATTTATCTTTTTATCCAGTTATAATTTTTACATAGTTATGTTTTATTCAGCTAGGAAAATAAATATACCTGTGTCAAAAAAAGGATAGATTACGTTGGTGCCCAAAATTTACCAGACAAATATGCTGACATTATCATTTACATTTTTGCCCTTGGCATTTATAAACACTTGCTAAGAAAACTGCATATATTGTGCTACATATACAGTCTTCTGACTCCTGGATTTTAGAAAATGAGAAATGGACTGTTAGGAAAATCTAAAGCTTAAATTAGAGCTTTAATTCACTGAGTCGTCAAAACTATTGTAAAGGAAAAAAGGGGAGTTTTCTCAATAAGCTTTTCCTCAGAAAAAGCAAATACAACTTATATTACCTGATTCGTATGCTATAAGCTTTTGGTCAATCAGAAATTATGTATCAAAATTACTGATTATTTTTTCTTAGTTTCTTTTTTTTTTTAAAGATGTTATTGATTTATTCATGAAAGACACAGAGAGCGAGAAAGGCAGAGACACAGGCCTAGGGAGATGCAGGCTCCCTGTGGGGAACCTGATGCAGGACTCAATCCCAGGGCCCCAGGATTATGCTCTGAGCCAAGGCAGGTGCTCAACCAATGAGCCACCCACGCATCCCTTTTTCTTAGTTTCTAAGACTAAGACAGTAAACGGTTCCTGAAAATAATCTTTCTTAACTAAGATTTGAAAGACGTGGACAAAAAGAATGTAGATGATCAACATGATGGGCATGGTGAAAGATCAGGTCTATTTTACCATTGTAATAATGCTTTCAAGAGTTACTAATTTCAATCTTTAGCAATAAGACCTTCATTTCTATACATACCTCAAAGGGGGGGGGGGAAGATTTATGTTTTACTTCAGAAGACTGAACAAAATAATTAAGTAAATAAGTACCCCATGTAACATACACCGCAGTGCACTATAAAAGTACAATATAAGACTGGCATGTATTATAAAGAGTTTCTACTACTTAAACATTTGTTGAGATATCTACTTTGTACAAGGCATAGCAGTCTCTAAAGGTAATTGAGAATCTTCTCCCCAAAAGGACCAGGACTTTTAACTCAGACCTCATGCTATTCTAATGCAGGTAATTCAAGGACCACATGACAAGTAGTAATAAATTTGAAAAAGAGTTTAGAGTTTGGGACAAGAACTTGTCTGAACTGTTCACTTAAAAAAATAATGATGGTCTGAATTAGGGCTTAGAATTAGAGCTGGAGGGCAGCCCAGGTGGCTCAGTGGTTTAGCGCCGCCTTCAGCCCAGGGCCTGATCCTGGAGACGCCGGAGGGAGTCCCATGTCAGGCTCCCTGCATGGAGCCTGCTTCTCCCTCTGCCTGTGTCTCTGCCTCTCTCTCCCTCTCTCTCTCTCTCTCTCTCTCTCTCGCTCTGTGTCTCTCATGAATAAATAAAATCTTAAAAAAAAAAAAAAAGAATTAGAGCTGGAAAGGAAGGTAAAAACATTGTTTTTTTTAAGGAGGAAAAACTACCTGCATGTGAAGGAGAGAAGTGTGAATGGAGACCAGAAAGGTGATTAAAGTTTGAAGTGGTCTCTAGGTAACATGGAAAAGGAAAATGGTAATGAGGTTTTCTTCCTGAATATAGTGAAGATACAGAATGGAAAAATACTTGAGAAAGCCTGCAAATAAATTTTTTACTCTCAGGTATTTTATAGCTTATACTAAATAGAACTTTAAAAAAAGCATTTACTTCAAATGAATAATTTAAAAATATTTTCTATATTCAGAAAACCAAAAATTATACGAAATTTATTTTTTTTTTTACAAAATTTAATTTAAATACAACTTTGTATTTCAACATTTCTATTACTCTTCACAAACGACACTCTAAAGTATAGTTGAACATCTTATGAGCCATTGGCCTGTTTTCACTTTATCTTATAGCCACTGAATTGTCTAATTAACTAGGACATAGAAATATTCTATTTCATATAGAAATATAGTGAAACTATATTTCACTAACAGCTCAATCTGTGGTTTGCCAGCAACATGTTCAGGTTTTAATGAAATGTATTCTTAAGTCTCATTCCTACTTCAATTTGATATCATGGCTTATCTTTATTTTTCTTTGTTGCTTCCATTTTCTTTAATTTTATATACCTCCAGACTGATTTCTTTTGGGGGTAAAGAGTACATAAGTAAAAGAAGTATATCAGTCCACCAAAAGTCAATTCACAGAGTAATCTATTTGCCAAGTTACTGAATTTTTAAGTTTAGTATCATCAAGACTTCGCCACAGCAATTTCAGCATGGACTTGCAGGCCTTCGCCACTAAGTATCAATATCCCACATTAATATTTGAGATGTCTAATACTTTTCCAATGCTCAATGTTATATAAGTGAATGGAGGAACTTTACTCATATTTTTCTGGAATGGGAGCGGTTTCTCTATCCTAGTCCTTGCCTCTGGTAGTAAAATAGCTGAGGTGAATACTTTAAATCCAGATAAAGGTATTTGATCTGACAATTTTAGGTCTGTTAGTCATTTGGTGAATCAATCATTTACCCAAATTATTTCTGGCTGAATAATTCTCAGTAAATGTAACCACAGCTCAAGTAAACAAAACTGGTCTTTTTCATTACATTTTCTTTGTTAATATACTTTCAGGGAGGGATGCCAAGATGGCTCAGTTGTTTAAGGCTCTGCCTTTAGCTAAGGTCATGATCCCAGGGTCCTGGGATTTAGTCCTGTATGGGGCTCCCTACTCAGTGAGGGGCCTGCTCCCTCTCCCCTTGCCCCTCCCCCTGCTCATGCTTTCTCTCTCTGATAAAATTTTTTTAAAAAGTATACTTACAGAATCCTTTACTTCCTAAAAATTTGAATATTAAAAAGCTTTTAGAATGTCATACCTAAAAGGGAATCGATCTTAAAGACCTCCTAAGATAAATATCCTTCACATTACATATGAGGAAATGAAGGCCTAGAAAAGTAGGCCTCAGTTTTTTCAAAGTAACATAGGATGCTGAATTAGCCTGCCAGGAGTCTAAGAAAAATCTTAGGGCACAAGCAAAGTGAAGGCATCAAATATTTTTGATAGAACTTCCCACTTTAAGAAATACACTAAAGTTAGTATCATAAGAAAAATCAAAATTTTCTTGAATTATGCCTATTGCATAATTTAACATTGTGATTATTTTTAGCTACTTTATGATGCCAAGGATAGGTAGTGAGAGCTTTATGTACTATGAACTTTACAGAATTAGGGGTTCTTAATTTACTGTAATCATATAGTTTATTAATATCATATAGTGAATAGCATTTCAAAGATGTGAAAGAGTAAGATTGCCTATGCTGGAAGATGGGGTTTAAAACCCTATTAAAAACCACTGAGGTTTTTTAAAAACAATAACAACAAAAAACCACAAAACATTGAGGAGACGCCTGGATGGCTCAGCGGTTTAGCTCTTGCCTTGGGCCCAGAGCGTGATCCTGGGGTCCTGGGATCGAGTCCCACATCGGGCTCCTTGCATGAAGCCTGCTTCTCCCTCTGCCTCTCTCTGTGTGTCTCTCACGAATAAATAAATAAAATCTTTAAAAAAAAAAAAACCATTGAGAAAGATGTGGTATGATACAATCATTCCACAATGCTGGCTATGCTTCCTAGTACTCACAGCAGGTTACCTTCTTAGAGTCATGACCTTCAAATACCTCCTTAGCACCACATTTGGATTCATACAGTTGGCCCCCTAGTAGAGGCCCCTTGCCTAGCCGTCAGAAATCCTACCTGGTACATTAGTGACATAAATTTTCAGTATTATAGATTTCTGGTACTGATCTTTCATATTCTCAGTGTCCATATATGCCCACAGCTATGTTGCATTAGGTATGACAGTTAACAGCAGAGTTGAATTAGAACCCTGGTTGCGGACTCCCAATCTTTTGTTCTTATATGAAATAATTAGCAGCATTACAATCTTGCCAGAGACTGTGTGTTGTCTGCTTTATTGTGAAGTCTCCCTATATTCCTTACTAACAAAACCCTGATTTTTGCTGGATAGCAATTGTGCTCAGTGTTTTATCTTCTCTGAGACAGTGATCATAACTTTTATGTCTTTTGTACTCTCCAGTTTCTTACAAACACTAGTTTTGTTTTTTCAAAGCCAGGCTTTCAAGTTCATTTCTGTAGTGAAATGTGTTCACAGTTTTTAAGGAAAACACCTTTAGGGAAAATTTATCTGGGGGAAAAAAATGCCTGGCACATTAAATATTTGCCACAAGTATTTATTGATTAAATGACTAAGAAAAAGGGCTTTTTTTCAGTAAGAACTATAAATTTTTTTTTCTCATGGCCTTATGCCATTAAAAAGAAAAAAAAACTTTCTAAAAAATATACATCTCAAATAGAAAAGGCAGCATTTTCTAAGTCACTTTTAATTTGTTCCTTCTTTGCATCTTTCCTTTTTCTTTACCTTTCTATCCTGAATACAGTAAACATTCATTAGTCTATGTGAATTTACTGGTTGAAAAAATAAGCTTATATTTATGCTTAAATGTTTTCTTCTCTATAATTCACAAAACATACTTTTCAAAGTAGATTATCATGTTTCAAAATAATCTTTGTCATTAATAATTTATCTTGAACCCATCACACATTCCTAAAAGTGTGAATACCTTTTTACCTAAATATCATATTTAAGTAAAATAGATATAACTTTTATACTTACTAAACTATGTTGAGCTCATCCTTACTTTCTAATATTCTAACACCCAAAACCAAAATAAAATGAAAACAGTTCCACAAATTCTTTTTTAATGTGATGAAGCATAAGTTTGTAAGAAACCTATTTACTTTATATTCTTTTCAAAGGGGTTTCACTGACTAAAATAGTTAACAGAATTTCATTACAAGATATAGCCAGCCAGTAAAGCATGGCCTTATAAGAAGGTTCATTTTGTTCCATGAAGTCTATTGTCCCTAAAATCACAATTTTTATAGAAGCCCATAGGAAGTGATTGGCATGTAAGTATCAGAAGATACTGAGAAGCAGCTGATTCTACAAATCCTTTACCACATTTGTAGACTGAAATAAATAAACACTGAAAATGAATAGACTGAAATAATCACTGAAAATGAAAAATGAATACAGACATAAGAACTATTTCTTATGTCAACTCTATTTACCTGAATTAAGGGGCTTTTCTTTCTTATTTTTTTAAAGATTTTATTTGTTTATTCATGAGAGACAGAGAGAAAGAGAGGCAGAGACACAGGCAGAGGGAGAAACAGGCTCCATGCAAGGAACCTGACGTGGGACTCGATCCCGGGACTCCAGGATCACGCCCTGAGCCAAAGGCAGGCACCAAACCGCTGAGCCACCGAGGGATCCCTCTTTCTTATTTTTTAAAAGAAATTAGATTGTTGTCCTTTAGTGATGATTTACTTAAATTTCAAATAAATATAAGCTCTCATACCTCTCATCTTGCTATATTATATGCAAAGTTAGTCAATATTTTCAAATGTTTGCTGTTAATAAATATATATATATGATCTATCTTCAGCTCAGAAATATCTTGACTGAAAAATAACATAAAAATAACCATGGTTCTCTCTCTTTCAAAAAAAAAAAAAAAGATTTTATTTATTTATTCAGAGAGAGAGAGAGGCCGAGACACAGGCACAGGGAAAAGCAGGCTCCATGCAAGGAGCCCGATGTGGGACTCGATCCCAGTACTCCAGGATCATGCCCTGGGCCAAAGGCAGGTGCTAAACCGCTGAGCCACCCAGGGATGCCCAACCATGGTTCTCTACTGCAGACTAGAATTAATTCTTGTAGAAATTACCATTTCCTAAATTTGTAAAATACAGACCTTTGCAATACCACTGTTGAAATTTTTGAAATACCTTGAACAAAATTAGAACTTACAGAACTAATATTGGTTATTCTTGATAATTTTAAGAGATAAAGGAAAAATGTGATGGAGAAAATATATTTTCCAATGCAAATGCTTCATTAGGAAAGTGACTAAGAATAGTAACGAATCTGCAAATACAGCATTTCATTTGCTATCAATCACCCAGAATAGATAAATGACGCTTGGAAAACTGTAGCAGTAATATTTGAAATCATTATGTACAACCTCCATACATTTGGAAAACTGAATGCTTAGCTTTATTAGAAGAGGTAAAAATATTTATTTTTTAATAGGAAATTGTTTTTTGCATTGTATGTAATACAAGCAAATTATAGAAAATGTGAAACTTGCAAGTAGAAAGAAAAAGATGATCCATTGTACCACCAACCATTACATCTATCATTAAAATTTTGATGCATTTCTTCCCAATCCTTCAATATGCAGTTTTGTTTTTCAGTATCTATATAGTCATCATTCCCTTTCCATAATTTGTATAAAGGCAGACATATTATAAACACATACAGGTAATTTCTGCATAGTGACAGTGGCTAGGCCAAACTATATTTTACATCTTCTACAAAATTTAGGGCCAATCAAATGATCACAAATCATAGTTACCCTAACAAAAATATATAATCTTTGTTCATTTTCATATAAAATTATTACATAATTATACACATATCTAATTAACTATATGCTTATACATATTCATCATGCTACATATGGAAATAGGATCTACAATTATATGTACTATATGGATTTCTAATGAGTTAACTGAACTTTTTTGGGATTACTTACCTTTAATTGTTGTTTTCTCAAAATATCCTGAAACGAATCCAACTTACTAATTTTTTTAACTGACAGAAGTACTCTAATATTTTCCCTCAGCAGTCTGCTGAAATGTTGGCCGCTTAACATATTCTGGATTTATTAATTCATCATATTTCCTTGATGAATTGATCTCTCAACAAAGCAATACACATTTGGAAAACACTGATTATGTTTAATAAAAAGTGAATGGATGTCAAAGAACATTTTACTTTGCCTAATGAGGCTTTATAGATTAAGTCTAATTATCACTGATACAAAACTAAAAATCCTTTATGTATTGAACAGCAATTAGCTTTCCTCTCAGAACAAAAATCTACTAAGCTTAAAAATACAAGGATATCTTTGGCATAAATAAGGATTTGATACCATGAGCCAAACAATTAAAAAATGATTAGAATTTTTAAGTAAAATTATTATTGTCTTCTAATATTTTTCGTGATAAGAGACTGATCTAGTATATATATAAGTAGTTAAAATAACAATAAAATTCTGAAAATCTGTTTGGCAGCAGATTTAGTCTAAGTTTAAACATTTTTTTAAGTGTAAAAAATAAAAAGAGAAAACTCCTAGAATATATTTCAGTAAAGAAGCTAAGCCTCAGAGAAATAAATTTTGGTATTCTGAATTACCAGGAAACAAGCAGACCTGGACATAACTTGTTCCTTAAAAAGTCATAGCCAATAATGAAAATAGGTTATATGATGAATGTAAAAGAACACTGTTAGAAACCTTGAGTTCTAGTTATGTCTCTGCTTGGTTGAAACTGTATTCTTAGAAAATTCCCTTACCTTTGAGGTCTCAAAAGAAACCTGTAGAATTAGGAAGGCCTTTTTTTTTATTTATTTCTAGAATTATAAAATTAGCGGGAAAGACAGGATGGAAAAACCTGCTTATTCACACTAGAAATATTACTGGAAAAAATTTATTTCTGTGCATTAGAATGGGCCATAAGGGAGAAAGATTCAATCAAGAAAGAAAATATCAACAACTTCAGTTGGCTGAGCAATTTAACCTTTTGAAACATTTTCATGCAAATGATCTCATTTTAACCTCACCATAATCCTATGAGGCAGAAGTAAAATTATTATTGTCTTTCTTTATTTTGCAGACAAGGAAATTGAGGAAAAATGTGGAATTATTTTGATGTTTCAAATCACAAAACTACTTCATAGGTTAACAAGAATCTAGGTCTCCTCACTCCTTAACTAGGACCTCTTTCAGTGGGGCTGATAAAGGGAATAATAAGCATACACAGCTGAATCCAAGGAAGAAACAAAAGCAAAACCATAAAGAAAACACATAGGAAATAAAATGTCTCTGGTGGATTCTTTGTGCTGATTGGTAAGGTTGTGTACTTAACCCACAGGCAAAAAGGAAGTTGTGGTAATATTTTCTGATATGTATATAATTAACTGAAAAATTAAGTCTCTGTAAAAAGGAGAAATTCCACTCACCTAATATTAAGGGACCTTCCCCCCACCCCAAATTACCTCACTTGTGAAAATGGATCACGTAGCATGGCATAATCAGATGGACAAGATCCTTCCAAAAAACTATGGCATATTTATTCCTTTTTGGACTGACTTCTAACAACATATTTTTTCCTATTCAAATTAATTTACCTTTAAATTAGTTTACCTTTCAGGGAACTAATATTTTCTTATATTTCACGTGAACATGCAGATACTTTACACCTGTATAAACTGTAAAATTGTTGACAAAATTAATAAACAGGAAAATGTTGACTTAAAAAAATTAAAAAAGACAGCTATTAGTTCAAAGCTCCTTGTTACTGGAATATTGTAAATTGAGGCTTTGGTGAGTGTTAACCACAAAATTATATGTATAGCTGTATGAATTAACTAACAAAAGGCAATGCTCTGGAGTGCAGTGAAATTTATTTCATTTAGGTTATGGTACTACTTTCTGGTTTAAAGACTATACTTTTTAAAAAATGGATACCTGCGGTCCATCTCTGGCTTCATAGAAGTCACCCACTCTTATTTTTGCACTGAAGCTGAAATTGTCCCTTGAGATATCCATTATTCCATTTCTGCTGAGATACTGAAAAAATCACATATTTTTCCACTTCAGGTTTTAATAATTACAACCCAGCTTTGATGTAGAGCTTTCTTCAGGACACTAATGATTTGCATATTCTATCAAGGGGCTATGGATTTAGAGAAGATCAATTTAGGTTAAGTACATTAGTCCCATACAAGACAATATTTTGTATCAAGGAACTTTATCTGAGAAAGGAGAGCACCTTTTTTCCATAAACATGCTTAACAGGCACCAAATGTATATTATTTGGTGAAAAGTATGTACCTTTATTACTTCAGGGTATTGCCTAAGTTTCTTTCCACATGGAGCATAATATGCTACTTCTCCTTGAAGGCGCCCTCCAAAGTTTCTTATTCTTGTCTCTCTTTGCCAGCTACACATAACAGAAATGAGGGTTATAACATATTTAGTTTTAGGAAAGCTCTTTATTTTTTTTAAAAAAAACTTAAGAACATACGCTTTTTAGATAACATGAAAAATATAAATAAATATAAATCCCTAATCATACAACTTAGGTACATTTATCACTAAAATTAGTAAGATTTTTAGCTAAGTAATTCCATTAAAAATTAATCAGACTCAAGCTACAAATATCAAACTCTGTTAAATTTCTTAGAAATCATAACTAGTATTACTTTGGGTATTTGGACAAATTCAGTAACATGTGTCAATGTGTATGAATTTTTTACATCTGAGAAGCTAAGTGAAAAGAGTACCATAAACCCGGCTCTCTGCTCCTTCAGGATCATGTACTTGGAGCATAAAACTTCTCATTTCCAATGAAGCCATTTTAGCCAAACTCTGCTCAAGTCCCCCAGTTTTGCCTACAGTGGCTATTACTGTCCTTTCATTCCATCTTCCCCAAAACCTCTCTTACTCCTAATTGTGTCTCTGCCCTGGCCTCTGTCAAAGGATTTTCCCTTGCATTTTTTTCCAATCACAGTCCCACTGGCCTACGTTGAGTCCATCCCAGCTCTGCCACACCTAAACTCTGCCGTTAGCCTTAATTTCAGTTTGCTGATAGATCAACTTCTTTGTCCTTTGCTCTAGCTCTTCTGCTCTAATAAATACTACGCAGTATATTCAATTCTTTTATGAATAGCTAAGAGTGAGAAATCAAACATGCATAAATATGCAGAGGAAAAGCAAAAAGAGAAGTCTTATTTTGCATACCCATATTCCAAAGGAATACGTAGCTCACGCTCATCTGTTACTCTTCTTCTTTTGGAAGTGCCTTCAAGAAAATTCAGCCCGTTAACATAAAGGATTAGTTTATATAGAGGACAATTTTTTGATAGTTTTCAGACTTTTCTTTAAAGAATATATCTTAATGACTTGATTTACTTAAGGTGTTTCTACAACTTGTAGGTTACTTTTAGATGGTTTGCAACAAAACACACTCTACAGAGGATCTTTTTCCGTCTTCTTCAGTCTGCATTACAGAATAACTACCCTTTGTAAATAAAATACAATGGGAGGTAAAAATACATAGCTTTCCTCTCATTTTGTATGTAAAGAAATAGCTAAAGAAGTAGGAGGAAAATTGTAGATAGAGCTTTCAGAAAACCAGGTACAGTTGTTTTCTTTGAGAATATGAGTTTTAAGATGCTGAAAAATTTCAACAGCTGGCTCATACACTTAAAAATAATTTAACTCCTCTGTTCATATAAATCCATAGCCAAAACTATTACTACATCTTTTAACCTAAAGTACAAAGGAATAGGATTATGATTGTACATAAAATTCTTCATAGTCAATGGCCAAGTTTGACAAACGCAAATATGTATATCTTAAATGAGTAGAATATTATACAGGTCTGTGGCAATTGAATGCAAAACTAGACATTTCTAAGAAAAGAGTGAAATAGGTAGAGCAACATGATATTTTACTATACACCTCTAGATTTCCTTAGCTCTTGCAACAGAAATAAAAAGTCCTTTTGGAATATTAATGTAAAAACTTTTTTTTTAATGTAAAAACTTTTAATGAAGACTTCTAGAAGTTTATAAAAGGTCAAATAGAAAAAAAAAAGATGTGGCACATTAATGAAATAATAATGCTTCTCACTAACACAAATGACCTTTGGCAAAGTGTTGGGCAAATATGCAATTGTATCTCAAGTAACCAAGTGAGCTCATTTTTATAAAGTACAAAAAAATCCAACTGTTAGTCAGATCCTAAATTCTAGAAGCATAAACTGAACACAAAAGCAGGAAAATATTCAAAATCAAGAGCTGTCATCAATCAGGTTCTTAAATTGGAAGCACATAATAAAAAATGGCAATGGGTCAGATCCTTTGAAAATCCATGCTGACCTTTCTCAGCCAGCCTCTAATCTGGCTGTAACACCTGATTCCAAAGAGATCATCCCCAGAACACTGTATAAATAAGAATTCTTGCTATGGTTTGACTTGTACTTTACAATAATAAAATAAAGTGTAGGTACCAGAGTGTGGACTTGAAGTAAGTGTGGAAGAAGGTGTGCCAAGAAAAGCAGGTGACTGGGATTCAGAACATAAGGCAGCAGGAGCAGAGCCTGGGGCTTTTGCTATGTGGAGGTTACGAGGTGTTGAGTGAGCTGTGAGACTCATGGAAGGGCTTTTGACAGAGGAAGTTGTTTTATTCAGTTTCATTGAAGTTTTCTCTCCTTCAGTATCACTATCTGATTCATCTTGGTCTTTATCATCATCATCATCTTCTTCTGATCCTTCTGTATCTGATTCTGAATTACTATCTGATTCTGGGAAGTAAAAGAAGCATTTGTATATTATAACTAGATAATCACCAACATTTGCAGTTTGTATCTAAATGGAATAGTTTAGGAATCAGCATCTGTGATTGAACTCAACTGATCAACATTCCTGAAGAGTTCATGTAAAAATTACTATCTTACGAGCTGAGTACAATGTATGCAGACTACAAATTCTCAAAATTCTTAAAAAAAAAAAGTATCTGTTTTACTCAACACTTCAATCATAAAACAGTTCTTCTCACATGACACTATTCACATGCTGAGTTCTGCTGAATGGTTTCAAAATCACTCTTAATTTAATAGAGAACTAAGGTATAGAGGGAATGGAATTGATTAAATTAATAGATTCCAATAGCTTAAGAAGTATATTAGGTTCAGTATGAGGAAAAGAAGTCTGGAACTACCATCATTTTTTCATCTAGGCTTTGAGGTAAAAGAAAACCATTTTCTGAGAAATTTTTGGCTTTTCTGACTGCAGTTTATTCTATTTAGGTACAAGACTTCATCAGGCTTCTTAGGCTTCACAAAAGACCAGGGTACAGAATTATGTGGGATTATTTAATGGTTTAATAAGTTAAGTTTTGGTCTAGAAATATAGTACTATAAATCCAGCTCTTTCTATAGACAGGTAATACCTATTCCTGGATTAAACCTGATAAACACAGACCTAATACTTGGAATGTACCTTAAAGGTTCTCAGAATAACAGCTTTTGTGGAATTGTGTTTTGTGTAGTACCATCTGCCTATGTTGCAATTTGTTATAAAAATTGTCTTTGAGGGGATCCCTGGGTGGCGCAGTGGTTTAGCGCCTGCCTTTGGCCCAGGGCGCGATCCTGGAGACCCGGGATCGAGTCCCACGTTGGGCTCCCGGTGCATGGAGCCTGCTTCTCCCTCTGCCTATGTCTCTGCCTCTCTCTCTCTCACTGTGTGCCTATCATAAATAAATAAAATAAAATAAAAAATTAAAAAAAATTTTCTTTGAAAGTTATTAATAACGATATTCAAACTCAATCATGCAAAATTGTTTACGGGAATCCCAGGAAAAAATATTAACGGAACAAGTTGTTCTTACCATAAGCATTGTTTCTATCTTAGACACTTTAAGTTGTATAACTGATTGTATTTGCTTATTCACATTGGTAGCCAGAAAATTTACCATTGGACTTATGGCTGATCAGTTACAAATTCAAATATTTTTATAATATGTATTTCACCTTTGTATATGTGCTGCTAAAGTGAGCACCTTTGTATATCAAATTTATGCTATCTTATATTTTATGCTTTCAATCTTCTGTGGAACAATGAGGAGAGTTAAAGGGGAAGAAAAATGGAAAGAAGTTTTTTTTAAAAAAAACAAGCAAAACTAGAAAGCAAATAAAAATAAACTCAAAGGTACTCGTTATTAAATAAATTCTGTGTTGCTAATAGATAGTCACAGGGATTTAGGTTTTTGGTACTTTCTAAATGACTGACTATAATTTTACCTTCTTCATTCAAAATATCTACTGACATATTTCAATAAGTAGAAGAGATGAAAAAGAAAGGATAAATGAGTGGTAATGAATTAAATGAAAATTAAGCAAATTTGTGAAGTTATTTCTTCATTCATGCATCATTTATATTCATTTCAAGTTTTTATTTGTTTAATATTAAATGAATAACAAAGCTGAGAGTTTAACTTAGGATTTCCAATCTCAATCACTCTAATACTTTACCAGCTCACTATGGAAAGCACATAGCTGTGTGAAACACAGTGAATGACAATGACTAAGTCTGTGAACTGAGTATCCTTAAAATGTTTTGGTTCACATAGCTTTTAGATAAATACTTTAAATTTAAAAATAAAAAATAACCTGATTGGCTGTCATCAGATTCATCATCTTCATCATCTTCCTCATCTTCTTCCTCGTCATCTTCTTCTTCATCCTCATTTGAATCTTCAGAATCCTTACTACTGGGAATGTCTGAGTCTGTTCCCCTAAACTGTTCCACTAAAGATTTTGCAGGGTGCGGGTGGTGCTGTGTTTTTACTGTGTTTACATTATTGCTAACCACTTTTTCCTTCCCTTGAGTATGCAGTATGGGAGAGGCAGAGGGTATCACAGTTGTCTGATTGCCAGGGGTTCTTCTCCCACTTGTACTCAGATTTACAGGTGAGGAAAAAGGAGTGCTACTTGCAGTAGCAATGTTTTCGTTAATCTTACTCTGCATTTTAGTTTTGGTAGTAAGTGCTAGAGGGGCTTCTTGAATGACACTTTGAATAACTCCGTTTGGTTGATGATTACCTAAAAGTGCATTTGTCAAGAATGGATTAGGGTGGTTGTTTTCTACCGTTTGTTTTGGATGTGCTGGTGAACTAGAGGTTGTTTTTGGATTTGACAAAGCTGCAATAACCTTCTTCAAACTCTTGGATGACTCTTGCTTCTTTAACTGCGCTGGGAATGTCTGTTTATATTGTTCCTGTTGAAATATAAGTTAAAATACAAAACAATGTACCATAAAAACAAAGATTACTTTTATTTGCCTTCCATATCTGACAATGGCTGCTCAGATACAAATTTAAATCATGATACACAAGTGCTTAAAATTAGTGGTAGTGATGACTACAAGCTGGTTGCTGAATCTTGGCTAGACATAATATATTTAAAATTCCATTAGTCTTTCTCCCCTCAAAATACAGGTTTCTTCACTCCCTCCTTTCGTTATTTTTGTTCCTAGTGTCTCAGTAATCTAAATTTGAAACACTAAAAACATCTTTTACTTTTCTTTCTTCCAAGTCAGCCATATCTCTATGTCTTTTGGATTCTTTCATCAAGATATTGCTCAAACTTAAGCCATATACCATCATTTCTCCCAATATATGCTATATGCTGATGCCAATTTCATCTTAATTTAAGCCTTTGCTATGTTAGTTTCCTGGGCAAAAGCCTTAGTGTCTCCTGCTTTTCAAAAAGAAATGACCTTGGTTTAAAAATCCATCTGCTCTTTACTTGTTCTATGATGTTAACAAGTGACTTAGTCTCTTTAAGCTTTAGTTTCTTTACCTCACACAATTTTGCTAAAATTACATAAGATCATGTGTGTAGGAAGTCTAGGTTGGTTACAATTACTAAGCAATTGTTCAATAAGTGACTTTCTAATAGGCAGTCATATAAAATTCTTTAAATAAGAAACATTTAAGAAACTCGTTGAAAAATTAAGAAACCTTTCAAAATGCAAATAACTCCTGATGTGTTCTATAATTTATCTCAAAGTGGAAATAACCCAAACAATGTAATTTTTAGTTTGCCTAATTTACACATGGAGAGTCAATAATGTGATGCCAATAACAATACCTCCTTATGACTGAGCAGTACATTACAAGTTATCATATGAATGGTATTATACCATTGGTCATTCCATTCAGATCAGGGATTCTCAAATCTGGCTACACATTTGGAAGATTTTAATATATGCAATACCTCAGTCTCAACACAAGAGATCCTGATTTAGCTGTCCTGAGGTGTTCTATTTTAAAAATTGTCCAATTAATTCTAATATATATTTAAGCTTGAGAATTACTCACTTAATTCTCAAAACAGCCTGATTTATTCCAGTCTTTTTTACTCTGACCTTGTTCTTAAATTATTTACAGTAAAATAAGGGTTAATGGACAAGAATACTAACTTTTTTAAGAAAGAAAGGCAGCATATCACAGTGTTTAAGAATGAGGATTCTAGTGCTACACTGCCCAGATGTGAACTCCAACTTTATCACTAACTAGCAGTGTGATCCTGGGGGAGTTATTTAAGTTTTTTGAACCTCAATTTGATTGTCTATAAATGGGCATTATAATATTAGTAACACTTACAGTTGCTAGTGTCCAATGAGTAAATGCATGTTCAGTACTTAAAGGAATAGCTGGCAAACTGCAGGAGCTGTACAAGTGTTATCTAATGATGAGGAGGCCTAATGATAATTTTTGTAATCAAAAGATAGGATACTATGTTCAAACACAATATTTTTTTTCTCTACTCTGGATTGGTTCTAGAATAAAAGGCACTGATCATTTAATTACTGGAATTCTACTAGACATATAAATGTGGATTATATAGCAATACAAAATCAATACCAAGACAATAAAGATGAAAAAGATTCTCTGATTAGTGGTTCTGGGTTTGCATTAATAAAAGTTATTCAAAATGTTTTGTATTTCATATAGTTTGTTAAAAATGGCAAAGGAACTCTCTTTCTCTAAATAAATAAATAAATAAATAAATAATAAATAAATAAATAAATAAATAAATAAATAAATAAATAAATCTTAAAAAAATTCTTTAAAAAAATGAGTGTACTGCCTGGGTGACTCAGCAGTTAAGCGACAGACTCTTAGTTTCCACTCAGGTCATTATCTCTTGGGTTGTGAGCTGAGCGAGTCAGGCTCCAAGCCCTGCACTCAGCTGGGAGTCTGAGATTCGCCTCTGCCTCTCCCCCACCACATTCAAGCATGTGCACTTCCTCTCCTAAAATAAATAAATTAATCTTTGAAAAGATTCTTAAAAAATAATAAAAATAGCAAAGGCAAATGATTCTTCATGCAGGATTTTTATGCTTGTAATTGTTATATGACTACAGAGGTAAATTACTCTTTTATTTCTTTAAATGTATATCTTATTCAAATGTATTTCTCCCCTTACTGCTAAAGCATTATACTTCAGGAAAAAAATGACATGATCGTGTTGCCAAGAATATATTAAGCAGATGTATGTGTAAATATAAAATCAGAGAAATCTAGTTCTGATGTGTATATTCTATTCTTGGTAACTAATAAGGTATGAAAATAAGAGAAGAATTTAATTTAAACTTGTGTATTGTAAGACTATATAAAAGCTCTTTTTCTAATACTAAAATTCTTCTATAAATAATTTTTTAAAAGATTTTATTTATTTATTCATCAGAGAGAGAGAGAGAGAGAGAGGCAGAGACACAGGCAGAAGGAGAAGCAGGCTCCAAGCAAGGAGCCTGACATGGGACTTGATCCCAGGTCTCCAGGATCAGGCCCTGGGCCGAAGGCAGAGCTAAACCGCTAAGCCACCCAGGCTGACCCTAAATAATTTTTAACTTACCCGTTTGGATCGCATTTCACTGGTCAAAGGACTAGATTCTTCAGAGGTATTTTTATTCCCTGCTTTAAGTACATCAGGAGAAGGAACTATGAGTTTCATGTAAGTTTCCTTTTTGGCTTGATTTACCAAAGATAAAGGTTTCACATTGGACACCAATCCCGTAGACTGTATTACACTTGTATGTTTGTTCACAGATTCCTCCTTTGCCTGAGAGCTTTGGAAAATAAATGGAAGCTGCTGTGACAAAACCTGAGGCTGCTTCTGCTGGGACTGGAATGATGAGTGAGTCTGGGATTCAGACACAAGAGGTAATGGCTGGTGTATTCTTTTTTCCTGGGCTTTTTCAGTTGCTTTCTGTCCATCTGCTTTTGGGTCTGACATACCATGTAATAGCACCTGTAGAGAAAAATAACAAGGTGACTTCTCAATATCTATTAAAACAAAGAACGTCAAGCAGTTGGAGAGAAAAGGGTACTTTAAAAAGTGCTAATGACAGTTACATAAAGCTCACTAAAAAATATACCAAATGTCCCTTTAAAAATGTTTCTCCATCTCCTTTCTTGTGCAAATGTTAAGAACTAAAGATATGATTACCTTTAAACTTTATAGATTTTGAGAGTCAAGATAAACCAGTTAATTCCTAAGTAGGAAGAATGTGTGGATACTGCCAATGAAACTACTTATACCTGGTTGTTACTTTTATGTTGTGCTTCACTCTCTGAATCAGAATCATCATCTTCACTTTCTTCAATACTTTGATCTTCTTCTTCTTCATCTTCCTCTAGATCATCTGAATCACTACTACTAATGCCTTCACTTGAGGTGTCTGATGATGTACCCGAATCACTATCACTGTTGCTAGAACTTTCCATAGCTTTCTTCCTTGGTTTCTGGGTAAAGACAAGTTTTTAGCAAGACTTTATTTTTTGAAAAATTCAAACTTCAGTAAGAGGTATGCTCTTTTAATTTTCAAGTGATATTTCCATCTAAATATGTCATTTTAGAAAAAAGGGAAGAAAAGTCACATGTTTTAAGGGCAATTATTCAACAAACAGATCCAATTAACTTATCTGAAAGGAATTCTCCAATAAAAAGTACAGGCTTTGTCATGTACAGAACATTAGAAACACTGATATAGTATATATCTTTTCATATGATCTTTTCATGATTGCCATGCTTCAAAATGTATGACAGATTAAAAAGAGCAATTTACAAAATAATTCCAATTATGATAAGGGATACAGACATTGAAGTTCAATATTTAGCTTTAGTCTTCTTTCTTATGTTTAACCAAATATTTACATATAACATGCCAAACACACCTTTCTAGGTGTTGACAACAATGGTATCTAAGACAGAGTCCTTGCCTTCAAGGGACTTAAACTCTAGTGTTGGTAGAGTAGACAAATGACTAATATGAAAGCAAGTAATTCCATATGTTACAAGTACTGGAAAAAAAAAAAAGTGCCAGAGAGAAGAGAAAATAAGTAGCAAAAGACTTAGGGGCTGATTTAGCAAGGAATTTAATTTTTTATATTTCATTCCAGAAAAGACAGATAATATAAT
Organism: Vulpes vulpes; assembly: GCF_048418805.1. Lineage (NCBI taxonomy): Eukaryota > Metazoa > Chordata > Mammalia > Carnivora > Canidae > Vulpes > Vulpes vulpes. The sequence continues at coordinate 6,048,110 of NC_132782.1, forward strand.
AAAGAGAGATATTAATTTCTGGAGCATTTAAGGCTATATAGGAAAAAGAAAATCTAAAATTGGTACAAAGTGATATTACATCACATTAAAAAACTAGTTTTGTGTTTAAAGAACAGACAGTAGTAGGGGTGCCTGGGTGGCTCAGTTGGTTAAGGCTCAGACTCTTGATTTCAGCTCATGTCATGATCTCAGGGTCATGAGATTGAGCCTCGAGCGGGGCTCCGCACTCAGTGGGAAGTCTGCTTGAGGTTCTTTCTCCCTCTTCCCCTCCCCACTCAAATAAATAAATCTTAAAAAAACAAACAAACAAACTCCAGAACAGACAATAGTAGTGGATAAAAAGAAGGAAAAATTATGAGATGATTTATGACTAAACAGCTATATAAACAATGGGAAAGTTAAAATTCTGCCAATGAAACTGAAAAGGAGAAATACTGACATGATAAAGCAGTAAGATTGAGTACAATCCAAAATTACATAAGAACATTTCAGTAGGTTTTGTTGATAAAGAACAAAATAGCAGCAATAAACTACAAAAGCAACGAATTACAAAAGTCATGGCCTTTTTTAAAAAAGAGATTTTATTTATTTATTTATTTTTAATATTTTTTTTTCTTTTTTTTTATTTATTTATTAATAAGAGACACAGAGAGAGAGGCAAAGACATAGGTAGAGGGAGAAGCAGGCTCCCTGTAGGGAGCCTGATGCAGGACTCAATTCCAGGACCCAGGGATCACGACATGAGCCAAAGGCAGATGCTGAACCACTGAGACACCAGGTGCCCCCCAAATTATGGTTTTAATAGAAATACAGCCTGTCATGACTACTGAGTTTGGGGCATGAAAGACAATAATACACTTCTACAAAAAGAAGCCAAGTTGAAGTGAGAGTTCTAGATTGCAAATTAGTACTCTTTCCTTTGTGCTTTCTGAAATTTGATTTAAATGAAATAAAATGCATATGAGTGAAGACAGTCATTCCTGTTGTTATACTCTCCTTACAATGGTACCCTGTGTTAACTGTTCCAAACTAGCAAACGAAATGCCTCCTCCAGAGACACATGCTTCAATAAGTCAACTAACAGTAATCATCATTTCTGGAATTATGTCTCTCTCACAGTAAAGCAGAGTGATGAGAAACTGACTTGGAATAGTGTGGGTATCACAGGATGAAACAGACCAAAGTAGAGATTAAAGGGAAACAATAGTAATAAATAACATTAAGCCTACCATTTATTTGGCAGAGAAAAAGCTCCTTCATTGTAACCAAAATCTATTGTGGGTTTCTAAGCATGTATAGCAAGATTATGAAAATCATAAAATTGTCTAAATAGAAGTTACCACTTTGGGTTTTAATAGAGACTAAGAAAGGAAAAACCTAAAGGAGTTATAGTAATTTACCAGAGAAAAATAAACCCCTATTTTAATGCCCAACTAATTTGTGCAGTTTTTAATTTAAGGGTGGCATGAGAAATGGAGTCTACATGCCTCAAGAGTAGGTCTGGAAGTGTGGATTCTAAAGTTTCAGAGTGTAAAATATTTACTTGCTAAACTTGCCACAACCAGCAGATTCCTGAGTTTCAATTCAAAATAGGACACAGGGATCTACATTAACAGGAACTAAATATGATTTTGGTGCAGATAGTCTTCGCAGACCATACACTGACAGTTTACAGAGTCTTTGGCTTTATTAAGTTAACAAATTTAGTCCCCATTTTAGAAAAAAGAAATAGAAGTGAATAGATACGTCCAGGTATTAATTATAGAAAAATAAAAAAAATCAGTTTCAGTATTACCAATTTTGTCTCCTTAGTCTCTATTAGCTGTACGTATGTGTGTAGTTACTTTGTATTTTACACAACTCAGTAGTAGGTCTCTTTCCTGTCTCTTCTTAGGTTATCACCACCATCCCCCAACCCCATTCCAATCTGGGAAAGCTTTTCAGAACCCTCTCCTTGAACTTTTATCTCACTGTACACTTATTTCTTTCAATAACAAAATAAATACAAAGCCAAGGCTATTATGTACCAGGCACAGTCAGTCACTCGCCTCTCAGGATACAAAGGAATGACAGCAACTCTGCCCTAGTGGTAACAAGGAGAAGAGAATCAACAAACAATATAAATAAGTGTTTTTAGATACATACTCTGACTAAAACAGGACAGTTGGACAGACAGTGTGTGCTGGAGGGTGAAGATTTAGATGCACTTATCAGGTACGATCTTTCTGAGCTGAGACTTAAATGGAGACTGAAAGACACTCATATGAGATAAAACAGTAGAGCCTTCCAGACTAAAGAAAGACCAAAGGCAAAAGCTGTGAAATAAGTTTGGCATGTTCAAAAAATGGACAGGTCAGCTAAATCAGCTACAGCACACGGAACCAGAGAGAGAGAGAGACAGGAAATAAGGCTGGATGGACTAGCAGAGGTCAGATCATACAGGGTCTTGTAGCCTGAGTGGGTTAGGAAACTATGGGAGGGAATGATAACATAGGATATTTTAAAACCATAAAAACTCACTTATGTTTTTAAAAGATTGTTTGGCTGTTGTGGTAACAGTAACTTGTTACTGGTTTATAACTGCAGGAGTGGAACTTACTCAACTTGAACGGTTTTATTTTCTTTTCTCAACAGGCCATATGTGTATTTTAGTCTGTAATATATATTGTTTAATTTAAAATATCTACATTTATTCTAAATATACATGCATTGTATAAAAGGGAATTAGACTTAATCTATTATTTTCAATGCCTACTACTAAGATAGCAATACCCAGGAGGGATTATCGAAATTAGCTGAAGAACATTTTTTCAAACTGCACATGAAAAGGGTTACCTAAGCAATGTTTAAAAAGCTCTTAAGGGATGCTTGGGTAGCTAGGTCAGTTAAGCATCTGACTTGTGATTTCAGCTCAGGTTGTGATCTCATGGGTCGTGGGATCAAGCCCCCTGTCAGGTTCCATGCTCAGTAGGGAGTCTGCTTGAGATTCTCTCTTTCTGCTCTTCCCTCCACTTGCATGCTCTGTCTCTCTCTAAAATAAATAAGTAAATCTTTTAAAAAATAAAATAATAATAATAAAAAGCTTTTAAAGCTGAAAAATACTGCGTAAAAAAGAAAAGTATAAGATTTTCTTCCTTAGTTCCAATTGTCCTTCATCTCCATTTTACTTGACAACCTATGACTACAAATTCATGCCAAACAATGTATTATTCAAAGGTGCTCTTTTTCTGAAATTTTAAGTTCTAATATCCCTTACTTTGATAGGCAGTCTCTCTCTAGTGTAATTTCAACATATGTGTGTATAGAATCCATCTCTTTACATCATTAAAGAGGTGCCTATGTAAGTTTTTTAGTACCTGCTTCATGAAATATTTTTGCTTTAATACCACTGGTTTTTGTTCAGAAATGTCAATGTAGACACCTTATCATAACTAAGAACAGGGTCTGTTTCATATGCATGCTCTAAAGTCTTGCTCAATCAATGCATTGTACAATGTAGAGGCACTGGGGATTTCAGATCTTACTAGATTTTAGCACCACTTCTAAGAGGTACATTCATCCCCAAACAATGTAATACACATTCTTTCAAGTATACATGGAACATTCTCCAGAATAGATCACATTAGGCTACAGAATAAGTCTCAATAAATTCAGAAAGACTGAAATTATATCATGCATCTTTTCCAACCACAACAGTATGGAACTAGAAATCAAAGACAAGAAAAAAATGGGAAAGCACACAATTACATGGAAACTAAATAATGCATCATTAAACAATGAATGGATCAACTAAGAAATCACAGAGGAAATGAAAGAATACATGGAGATAAACGAAAATACAACAATCTCAAATCTTTGAGATGTAGCAAAAGCTATTCAAGTGGAACGTTTATAGCAATACAGGTATACCTAAAGAAAGAAGAAAAATCTCAAATAAACAACTTAACCTTACACCAAAAGGAACTAGAAAAAGAAGAACCAACGAAGCTCAAAGCCAGTAAAAGAATAAAAATAATAAAGATTAGAGCAACTAAAAGAATAATAGATCAATGAAACCAGGAGCTGGTTCTTTGAAAAGATAAATAAAATTGCTAAAACTTTAAGTCAAACTCATCAAGAAAATGAGAGGACTCAAATAAATAAAATCAGAAATGAAGAATGAGAAATAACAACTGGCACCATAGACATACAAAGGATTATAAGAGAATAGTATGAAAAATTATATATCAACAAACTGGACAACCTAGAAATCAATCAATGTGATATATCACATTAATAGGAGAAAGGATAAAAAACATATGATTATCTCAGTAGATTCATAAAAGCATTTGACAAAGTACAACATCCATTCATGATAAAAACCCTCAACAAAGTAGGTTTATAGGGAACATATGTCAATGTAACAAAGGCCATATATGAAAAACTACGGCTAACATCATACTAAATGGTGAGAAAGTGAGAGCTTTTCCTCTAAGATTAAGAACAAGACAAGGATGTCAACTCTCACCACTTTTATTTAACATGATACTGGAAGTCCTAGCCACAATAATTACACAAGAAAAAATACTTAAAAGGCATCCAAATTGGTAAGGAAGAAGTAAAACTTTGACTATTTTCAAATGACATGATACTATATATAAAAAACCCGAAGGACTCCAAAAAACTACTAGAATTAATGAATTCAGCAAAGTTGCAGGATATAAAACTAATCTAGAGAAATCTGTTGCATTTCTATACATTAATAATTAAGTAGCAGAAAGAGAAATTAAGAAAACAATACCATTTACAATTGCACCAAAAATAATAATATACCTAGGAATAGCTCTTAAGGTGAAAGACATGTACAAAACACTGATGAAAGAAATTGAAGATGACACAAACAAATGGAAAGATATTCCATGCTCATGTATTCAAAGAACTGATACTATTAAAATGTTCATACTACCCAAAGCAATCTACAAATGTAGTTCAATCTCTATCAAAATATCAATATTTTTTGATAGAACTAGGACAAATAATACTAAAATTTCTATGGTACCACAAGAAATTCTGAAGAGTCAAACCCAATCCTGAGAAAGAACAAAGCTGGAGGTGTCGTAATCCCAGATTTCAAGATATACGACAAAGCTGTAGTAATCAAAATAGTGTGGTACTGGCATAAAAATAGACGCAAAGATCAAGAGAAAAGAATAATAAACTCACACTTCTAGGGTCAATTGCTCTACAGCAAAGAAGGCAAGAAAAGACAATGAGGAAAAGTCTCCTCAACAAATGGTGCTGGGAAAACAGGACATTTACATGCAGAAGAATGTACACCATGCACAAAAATAACTCAGGATAAATTAAAGACCTAAATATGAGATCTGAAAGCCTAAAATTCCTACAAGGAATTTCTTTGACATCAGCCATAGAATTTTCTAGCTATGTCTCCTCAGGCAAGGGAAACACAAGCAAAATTAAACTATTAGGACGTTACCAGAATAAAAAGCTTTTGCACTGTTAAAGAAACTATCCACAAAACAAAAAAACCAACCTGCTGAATGGGAGAAGATATTTGCTAATGGTATATCGAATAAAGGGTTAATATCCAAAATATTTAAAGAACTTATACAACTCAATACTAAAAAAAAAATAATTTGATTAAAAAATGAATAGAAGACCTGAGTAGACATTTTTCCAAGAAAGACCTACAGATGGCCGATAGTCACATGAAGAGATACTCAACATCATTCATCATCAGGGAAATGAAAATCAAATCCACAATGAATTATTATCACCATACATTGGTTAAAATGGTCAAAATCAAAAACAAAAGAAATAACATGTGTTAATAAGGCTATGTAGAAAAAAACCCTTATGCACTATTGGTGGGAATACAAATTGGTACAGCTACTCTGGAAAATAGTATGAAGATTACTCAAAAAATTAAAATAGAATTACCATATGATTCAGTAATTGTACTAGTGGGCATTTATCCAAAGAAAATGAAAACACGAATTCAACAAGGTTTATACACCTTCTGTTTACTGCAACATTATTTATAATAACCAAGATATGGAAGCAACTCACATGCTCAACAAGAGATGAATGGATAAAGAAGATGTGACATAAAAAAGAGATTTTGCCACTTGCAACAACATGAGTGGACTAGAGGGTATCACACTAAGTGAAATTAGTCAGAGACAGACAAATACCATATGATTTCAATCATATGTAGAATTTGAGAAACAAAACAAATGAGCAATAAGAAAACCAGCTCTTAAATACAGAGAACAAACTGGTGGCTGCCACAGGGTAGGTGAGTGGGGAAAAGGTGAAATCGATAAAGGGCATCAAGAGTACCTTCATCTTGATGAGCACTGAGTAATGTACTGAATTGCTGAACTGTTACATTGTACATCTGAAACTAATATAACACTCTATGTTCAATATACTTGAATAAAAGAAGAGAAAAAGAACACTCCTTTTTTTTTAAAGGTTTTATTTATATATTTGAATGAGAGAGAGCAGAGTGAGAGAGAGAGAATACAAGGGCAGGGGGGAGGGAAGAAAGGAGGAACAGGCTCCCTGCTGAGGTCCCTGGGATCATGAGCGAGCTGAAGGGAGATGCTTAAATCAACTGAGCCACCCAGAGGCCTCAAAAGCACTTCTTAAAAAAAATAAAGTGAAAAGAGCTTTACTATATATTTTCCAGTTAAAAAGACTAGTTTTATAAAAGTTAACAAAAATTACTGCTAATAAGGCTATGGAAATAAGCAATGGGTAGTGTTTTAGTCAGTGTCTGGCTGTGGAGAAGCCGGAAGCAGTGCGGATATAGCCTTATAGAGCTCATACTAATGGGAATGCCAGTGAAATAAATCATAAGGAAGAAGAATAAGGACAGTTAAAGAACAACAGGTGGAGAATATGACCCTGGAACCTGTGTCCCTGGAAGGAAACAACAAAGAATCTTTTTTTTTTTTTAAGATTTATTTATTTGAGACAGAGAGGGAGTACTCAAATGAGTGGGGGGAGGGGCAGAGGGAGAGAGAATCTCAAGCAGACTCGACACTGAGCATTGAGCATAACATGGGGCTCAATCTCATGACCCTGAGATCATGACCGGAGCAGGAATCAAGAGTTGAACACCTAGCAGACTGAGCCACCCTGGAGCCCTGGAAACAACCAAGAGTCTTTCATCACATTTGCTCAGTGAGTGATTTGAAGTGCTCAGAGGGGTGACTTGAAAAGGAGAGAAAATGTTTGTTTGGGCCCAAGCACAGTCCTGTTGAGTTTTTGTGATGGATACCATTAAGCTTCTTGGCTTCACTACATGACCTTTCCCTAGACTTTCATATGTCTTACAGTGTCATGGGAAACATTTATCTTCAGTTGAAAAAGGAACTGAAAGATCTAGAGGAAGTGTTTTTGTGAAATACTCTGGGCAAAAAGAAAGAAATCTTGATTTGTTCAGTTGATCCTGGAAAACCTAAGGGGCTTGATGCTGTCTTGAAAAAGGGCAAAAGAAAATTTGATAAAATAGTTCTTCAAGATTGAAATCAGAAATCTGATGATGTAAGGTTGGATCACTGCTATTTACAGTCAGTGGCCATCCATGTCTTGCTCTTCTTGCTGTGGTGTCAAAAGTCCCCTTGGTATTATAGCTGAGATGGTGAAGAAAGTGGTATGTGCACAGTCACAAACTGCTGACTCTATTTCCCCAGAACACCAGGGCTTCAACACGGTTTTTATAGAATTTAGAGAGAAGACACTCCCCTAGTTATTACCTTTGTTTCCAAAATGTTTGCAGTTGATGCTAAGACTTTATTTCAAAATAAACCAAGACCACTCAGCTCAAGAAGAAATTACAAATGAGAGCAGACCAAATTCACTAATATGGGTGCACTTACTAGAAATTCTGGATATAATGTGTTAGTTCGTGTACCTGGATGTATCTCAGGTTACTTGCTTGGATGCAAGAAACCTGGACTCAGTCGTGGCCTACATTTAATAAAGTAGAAATGTCACAGCTTCCCTGGCATGATATGGAAGAGGAAATCTAAAGGCTCAGGGTAACCAGAATATTAGATTGAATTTATCATTATGCAATCTGCATATCCACCCTACTCCTGATAATATCTTTTCTGTGGCAGACAAGGTCTAGTCAGAAGGCAGCAACCACAGCAAAAACTTGAACAGGGGAATTTTATCATATAGAAGTATTAACTAGTAGCAGAATATGAACTACTAAGAAAGATAAAGAGACCTCTAAAGAATATTGAAACAGCAGATGTAGAGAGTAGCCACTTCCTGTAGAGTGGAGGAAGAGTATTAAAATAAAGGTAAACTTGGAAGAGGGCCTCTATCTACCAACCTCATTCACCCAAGGCTGAACTTCAAACTTTGTTGAAGAGAAAGTGGCTGTTGCCCACTGGACTGCAGAAAAGCTCATTGAGGCATCACAGGTCAAGGTTGGCAAACAGGAAACATGCCTGCTGGAGTGCCAGGAAAAGTTGCTGGAAACCTCCTTGCTGGGGTGCCAGTAAAATTAGCTAGAGAGTCACCCACTGGCATCCAGAAACACTTACTACTAAAATGCCTGCTGGGATGCCCATGAGACTCCCTAGACAGTGTATACTACTAGTTCTCCTAAACAGAGCCCACAGAGAGCTGCCAGCTGGTGAGAAAGCTACCCACGGACAGCCATGGCATAAGGCAAGAAGAAAACACTGGAACCAGAAACAGAAGCCCTGTCCACTTCCAGAGTTTCTCCAAGACCCTCTGCTGACAAGGTCTAACACTGTGCCAACTAGTAAAGGAGAAAAGGGTGAATTTAGAGTGGAGAGGCATAAACTGATAACCTGCACAGTTGGGGATATAATGAAATAACACTGGCCATGAGGTGATATATTTGAAAATGAATAATGGGTATACAGGATTATTACACTATTCTGTCTATTCTCTATATTTGAAGTTTCCCATAATAAAATGTTTTCTTATTTTTGTTTTCCTAAAAACATTGGCTCTGAGGTCAGCCCACTTGACTTCAAATCCTGGCAACTTACTGGCCAACTATTTTGAGGCTCTGTTTCTCCATTTGTAATAACAATACCTAGCTAATTAGGGGTATACAGAAGATTAAAATAGGTATTATATGCAAAACAATTAGAGAAGAGCTGTTTTGTGTTAAGTTCTCCATAAATCTTAGCTATTACTACTATTTGTATTATTTATACTGGTGCTGATAGTTAGAATTTTTGAGCCATAACACTAGTATCAAACCATAAAAATAAACATCTGTAAAGTAGGAGTTGGTAATTCCTAAGAAGTTATTCCATAGATTCATGTGGTTTGAAATTTAGAATGCTTAAAGATGTGCTATATATTTGTCCTTGAAGGAATAACTTACCTTATCTTTTATTTTGTCAGCTCGAGCATCCAAAGGCTGATTTTTGTTTTGTTCCTGATTACATTTTCGATTTCCTCCGCCTGAGCTTATACTTTTAGTTTGTCCCACAGAACTTGAAGCAGTAGTGGATAATACAGGGGTGTTGATACCAGATACAGATGATGTACTGTTTCCATTTATTGACCCATTTACACCTTGAAAATAAAAACAAACATGTTTATCCAAGAGAATATTCTTCAATCATAAAAAGGAATGAAGTAATGATGTACGCTATAACATGAAGAACTCTCTGAAATATCACACTAAGTGAAAAAAGTCAGACAAGAAGTCACATACTGTATGATTCCATATATATGAAATAGTCACAGTAAATCTGTAGGGACGGTGCACAAGCTAGTGATTGCCAGAGAATGAGGGAAAGAAGAATGGAGAAAAACTGCTTAAGGGGTATGCAGTTTTCTTTTAGAGTGATGAAATGCTTTGAAACTACACAGATGGTGGCTGTTCAACACCATGAATGCATTAAATGCCACTGATTGTTCACTTTAAAAAGGTAATTTGATATTTATCTGAATTTAACTTCAATTAAACAAATGTTTAGAAATATAATTAAATGCAAACATTTCCCTTTTCAGAGCAAACTCACCAAAAACTCTTACCCAAGTGAAAAAAGATAAAAATAAACCATCCAAAATGCTATTAGAATTTGTAAATGCTATTCTAACAAGTTATCAACTGCAGAAATATTAATGATCACTTTTTTAAAAAAGGAGCACTTGGATATTCATTTTGACAAATTTAATGCTTAATTACAGAAAAAGTAAATCTTATACTGGGTTACACAAAGGCGGTAATGAGATAGAGAGGAAAAAGCAGTAGCACTAGGAGTTAAAAGGTCTAGGTTCAAATCCTGCCTATGCCACAATGACATGTAAGCAGTCCTTGAATCACTTATTTACCCTTGGATGTGAAATGAGGATACTCCCAATTTCCCAGTTATTGTAAGGAGTAAGCAAGGCATTGTGGAAAAGTGTCTAGTACACTGTTATAGAAATGTTATCAAACCTACTGAAAAGAGGTATTGGAATGGAGGATTTGTAAAACATTACTTAAGTTAACAGGAATACCTTTTTCAGGACCATTTCTATTACTTTTTCCTGAAGTCCTTGAATGGAATGAAGAAGAATCATGATTCTGGGCCGGAGGAGCAAACATTGGTGGAATTCCCAGTAATGGTGGAAAGAAGGTTGCCCCTGTACGAGTATGAACATCTGTTGTTCGCCACCATTCTGCACCTCAAAACCAAACACCAAACAAAGAAGCAAAAAATACTTGAATTAATTTTCTAGTTAATGTAACAATGCTTTTTATATTTTATTCCTGGAAAATATATTAAATTTCATCTTGAAACAAAACTGCTGAATTATACACAGTCTGATCATCTAACTTGTAAGACAGCTGATTAGATGTTATACACTCATTACTCTCCTCATTAAGTTAGTATTCAAGGATCTTCACTTGGCAGCTTCCTTGAGACTAAGTTTATGAAAAAAAAAAAAAAAGGTAGTCTATGGTCTTAAAAATAAAATGGAAAATTTGGAATATTAAAGAACTGTTGGACTTTTTGATAACTTATACCATAATTTTTCTAAATTAGTATAGAAACAATATTTAAGAATATATTAATATATTTTAAACATATTAAGATGGTACTTTAAATTCTTAAAGTATTAAAGAATTTCCTCAATTTAAATCTGGGTCTGATAAATCATAAATAATAATACAAAGACTGCGCTGTGAATCAGTATACCTCAAGAACATTTATAAAGGAAGATATTCTATACTCAAACAAAAATAAAGATAGCAAAAGTGTTAGGTTATTTTGTCTAAGAAATGCAAAATATTCAAAGATTTCCAAAATAAGTCATATTAAAATATAAAAGGTTTATAAAATTCCTCACCATATAGTTAATAAAGAAAGCTTGGATTTTGTTTCTATTTCTCTCATAAATTACAGATAACAATGACAGTTTTATCAATGTAAAATGAATCAGTGGTAGAAAATCATCAAATGCAATTTAGATGTTCAAACAGTTAAACTTATTTAAAACTTTTAGAATAGGAAAAAAGCCAAATTTTATAGAATACATTTTCAAAGATAAAGAAGAGATTTGAAAATAATCCAAAAGAAAGTCTTGTATTGTCTCATTTAAAAATCTCAGAAATAATCTTTTCCACTTGGCTAACCGGCCAGATTACCAAATCAGTTATGACCTTTCAGGCTAATCTTCCAAGAGATATGCTATGTTTTTCATTGATTGTAACCACCAAAAGGAAATTAGAGAAAAGAAACCCAATAATATAGTATGGGAAAAATTCAATATTGTCAGTGTATTGTATTGTATGATCTTTAAATCTTTTCTAGGAATATCTCTTTATTAAAAATAGAATGTAATGCAATGTGTACCCTCATTATCTAATGGCAAAATCTGTTTTCTTTAAAAAGTGAAATGTTCATGGTAGCTGCTATTCTAAAAGGTCTAAAAACAGTATTAGCAGAAAACTGCAAAAGCTATTCTTCTGCACTGCAGGAAGGCATTGCTAGTGAAATGACACCAATGCATATTTAGCAGTGCCTGAATGATGGGAACTGAACCAAGAATAACTATACAAAAGCATTAATCATTTATCCACTGTTTAGATGAAAGAAGTGTATTTAGGTGGGAAGAAAAACTGTGTATTTTGGGCTTGTATCAGCACAGTTGGAATCTATTATTATTTATAGGTTTGAAACCTAGGTTCCAAATAGCTAATAAAAAGGGACTGAGGTTTCCTAAAGATATTTATATTATTTAATATAGAGTCTATAATTAAAGTGTTACAGCTGAATGTATATACTTCATAAACAACCAACAAATCAGTTAAGGTAATCAAAGTATAAGATTCAAATATTTTAGATATAACCTCAGAAAAAAACATAACCATAACACTGTATGTTAGAACAGCACTATAAATAAGTACACAATGGGGATTAGGAAAAAAAAAGTTGGAAAATGTGTAAGTTATAAACAAGCTGACACCACAGGTTAAACAACAAGAAGTAAATAAAATCAATCAAATAAAAATATGAAAATGGTAGAGCTTCTGACTACAAACTTTACAAATGTCTAATATTCCATGAGATAATGTAATTTTGTTAAATGACAAGCTTATTTATCTTCCAAGTTTAAGAAAACAAAAAACAAATTTAGTCACTTACTAACTTGTTGATAAAACAAAATATACAAAATAAGGATTACATAAGCCAGTACATGATGAGTTTCTGAACGTATTTAAAGGAGGTAACAGCATATTGGCAACATTAATAATATTCAACTGAAAGAGTATGATATTTCAGATGATAGAGAGCCTAGAAGATATAGTAGCATTTTAAAATCTTTCATACCTGATAGAGCCAGATGCTTCACAGAAATTCACAGTAATATAAAAATATGACCAAAAATTATAAATATTTTAAAAGAAATTACTGTGAAATACTATTTCAATATAAAATGGAAATAATATTATAGTAATGTCCATCACATAATTTTCTATCTATTGATTTGATCATCTGAAATGCAGAATAAGTATATAAATTTTTAAAATAACTTATTTTTAATTAGGATTTCTAATATTTTCTTCCTTCTTCATTTATTTTTTAGGTTATTTCAAAAATTTGGCATTTAGATTACCCTTTTGAATAAAGGCAGTTATAGAGAATTTAAATTTAAATTATTTTGCCAAATCTACAACTTAAACAAATGAATCTTCTAGGTCTAGGTGTAGTCTCTGGCAAAAAAAAAGTATGCTTATACAGACATACTTTCACCACTAAAGACTGTAATATAATTGTCTGTTTATTCATCTTCTAAAAACCGTAAACAACATGTACTATGTTAGTGTATTCCTCAGTGCACAGAACATGGTAGAACCTCAGAGAACTTTGTACAATAAATGAATGAGTGAATAATTCAGATAGGCTTAGAGAAGTTATTAACTTTCTTTTCATACAGTGGAAGTATCAGTATTATTGAAGTCCAGATAAGTAACTCTTTACACCTGTTAGCTATTATTTCAGTAGAGATAGTACTTGATTTTAATAATATAGCAATTACATTGCAGTTTAGAAACACTCAAAAGCAATGATATAATAAACTATAACAAAATGATAAAAAAAATTTAAGACACCAATAGCTACCTACATTACTACTATATATTTTGATTTTTATTCAGAGATCCTATATTTCAGGAAATATCTGTTGAATTATCTTGCTAAGCGACCATGCTAGAAACTGGCCAAAATAATTTCCTATTAGTATTTTTAAAACAAATGCTATGACTTAGTTTAAGACTTTAACTTTCAAAAAAAAGACTTTAACTTTCTAGTCACATTACCCCTCCCCATCAGCTCCTCTATGCCAGACAGCTGAACTAAAGGAATAATATGACTCAAGAAACAGTACTTGAAATATACATCTAATCATCTTTCCATTCTGTATATAGTTAAAAAGAGATACTTATTTCCTTTTGAAGAAGCACTTGATAATATGTTACCCATTAAAGTGGGCAAGAGGAAATAATAATGATAATTACTAGTTATGTATACTAAACATTGCAATCAGTTGGCTTATTTTCTTCAATCTTCACAAGAACCCTAAGAGGCAGGTACCATTATCTATCCTCATTTTTCAGATGAGAAAACTGAGGCAGAGTGGTCAGATTACTTGTTCATGGTCACACAGTTAAAATGTAGCATAGCCAGATTTTAACTCAGGTCTATTTGTCTCTAGAACTATGCTCTAATTCTTAAACTATTTTTTATAACACCAAACCATACATTGCTTACAAAATTTATTAAAGTAAAATCAATCACTGGAAACACATGAAAGTTTAGACTTTCAAAATAATATAACAAAACAGATTATATTATAGCATGTTTGTCCAATTTAAGCTTTGAATGGTGTTTTACTGAGCTCTCAAATTCTCATAATCTGTAAATTGGGGATAGTTCTGGTCTTCCTGTCATATAAGTGACAATGCAAATCTAAAGTTGTTTAGTGCAAATCTAAAGTTGTTCTGATCAAATATGTAAAAATATAGAAATCTAAGAGCCAAATTCAACTTTCTTAGAAAGTGCAGAGAAGTGAAACTCAAAAGTATAGAGATATTCATTATAAGAACTGGAGTTTACTTTCCACCATAAGTTAAATAATTTTTTAAAAATCAAATAAAGCTGAAAAATCCAGTAAGCTATACACTCACAGTATGTACACTTTCCTGCATGTTATATTTCAATAAAAAGCATGAGAAAAACTTGGCCTAATTATTCACTTTTGTAGCAGGTGCGCCTTTCTCTAGCTAAACACTTGAACATCTATAATTGCAATGCCATCTAGCACACATAGTGTGGGGGGTTTTTGCACATGATAAATATAATTGAATCAATTCTTGTACAAGAATTTTAATAGACCAGGCATTAGACTATTCTTTTTAGTCAATTTAATAAACAAATTACTGCTTGAACATTTTCAAGCTTTTCTCCTTTCCTTGAACACTGTTTGTAACAGATGTTTACCTGGAAAAGATGCTAGTTGGGGATGTGCGGCTAAGGCTGTGGGTGTACCAAGTGTCCCCAAACCACCAAATTCTGAATGCCCTGAGCTGGCTGAATGTAGACCAAAGACTGGG
Source organism: Vulpes vulpes (assembly GCF_048418805.1). NCBI lineage: Eukaryota > Metazoa > Chordata > Mammalia > Carnivora > Canidae > Vulpes > Vulpes vulpes. The sequence goes on from NC_132782.1 coordinate 6,063,225, forward strand.
TGGCTGACCATTGGGAAGGCACTCGACACTGTGGACAGGTTAAACGGTTGATCCCCAGCTGCTCTGAATAAATGTCCTGGGAGGGAAAAAAACACACTTAAAGTTGTACTATAAAAACAGATGAGATTTATCTGATTTCAGCGTTCATAGTTAAAATTTATAATAATTTCTTATTGATTAAATTTTTATTTTACATTTTTTCTTTTTCTATTTCTGTTCTTCAAACCCTATAGACTATTTCTAGAAATATGAAAGGACTCAAAATATAATTAAAATGAGTGGTATAACCTTATTTACATTGAATTTGAGATTTGAAAAATAATGTTTTAGGTACACAATTGTGACTAATTACAACAGTTTGACCTGCTGAAGTGAACTTTCTGTTAATACAGGTACAGTATTATCAGATCTTTTTTTCACTCAAAAGAAGGAAAATAAAAGCATTCTATTAACATAAGGTTGAAAACCAATGAAATAAGTCCAGAATTTGTCACCAAGCCATTACTCAAATTATCACCCACTCTGGGCAAAGCATTCCCAGTTCCATGTGCCAGAAGAAAACTAAGGTCTCTGTCCAATACCTCTCAGGTGAGGAGAATTGATACCAAAAAGAGATCATATTCTAGCCTAATAAAGCAATACAAAAGACAGCATCAAGATTTAATGAATAAACTTACTAAGATATTTCTAAATGCATCGTAGGGTGGTTATCAATATAAAAGTAATTTTTAACTTTGTGATGGAAGGATCACATTCAATTCAAATGTGTGACTTTTCAACATCCACTCTAAAGGGAATCTAGTTCTAAGTGTTATAGCTCCAGGTTGAAATGTTATACAATAAAAAATACAACTTGTTTTTCATACTTTGGAAGAGATTTGACAGAAAATTTGTTAAAACTTGGATATTCTCCTTTTACTTCTAGGAAATAATTAAGTTTCCCTGGCCTAGTAGTATGGAAATAGAGTATCAAACCCCACACTCCAGACTAGTTTAAGAATTTACTATGGTAAAGGTATTATGCTCTGTGTTATATTATCTTCTGTTTATATTATACCTAACTGTGCATTGCAATTTAATTACTTTTAATATAATACATTTGAGAAATGTAAAAATAAAAGCTAAAACTAACAATACTTTTTAAGTCATTTAATAATGAAGGAAATCTCTCCTCTGCTTTTATATTCCCTGAAAACCAAGAGGAATCATCAAAAAGGTTAGAGTCTACCCTCAGAGACTAACATAAAACCTATATTATTTGCTGAAATAACATTACATTATTTTTACTAAGGTATTAAGATTTAAATACATTACATCTGTTATATCTTATGTCAGCTTATAAAGTAAAAACTACTGATGAGGGTTAAGGTTCCAATATAACAACATAATAACTGGATCTCACAGGGAAGATCCTCAAAGTGTCTTTGCAAGGAAGACCCATAAAGGAACCGTAAGGAAGGACAAGGGAATGACAGACTTGGGTATCTTTTCTAAGGCAGCTGATCTTTGTTTCTGTTCATTACAGCCTAAACAGAAAATTTGTGAATTTGGTACTTTTGTGGTTATCACTATATTTTGCCTTTATAGCAAGAATCTCAAAGTCAATGAGATAAAAAAATACAGCTTCAGGACACCTGGGTGGCTCCAGTGGTTGAGTGCCTGCCTTTGGCTCAGGTCATGTTCCTGGGGCCTGGGGATCAAGTCCTGCATCAGGGTTCCTGCAGGAAGCCTGCTTCTCCTTCTGCCTGTGTCTCTACCTCTCTCTGTGTCTCTCATGAATAAATACATAAAATCTTTAAAAATATAGCTTTCATATTAAAAAAGTCTCAACAGGGGCAGCCCCAGTGGCACAGCGGTTTGGCGCCGCCTGCAGCCCAGGGGGTGTGATCCTGGAGACCCGGGATCGAGTCCCACGTCGGGCTTCCTGTGTGGAGCCTGCTTCTCCCTCTGCCTGTGTCTCTGCTTCTCTCTCACTCTCTCTGAATGAATAAATAAATCTTTTTTTAAAATTTTTTAATAAATAAATCTTTTTAAAAAAAGGTCTCAACACTACATATGATTTTAGTATTGTTTTTCTATCATCTTTTAAAAAAACACAGATATGAATTCCATGTAAAAAATCTTGCATAGGGATCCCTGGGTGGCGCAGCGGTTTGGCACCTGCCTTTGGCCCAGGGCACGATCCTGGAGACCCGGGATCGAATCCCACATTGGGCTTCTGGTGCATGGAGCCTGCTTCTCCCTCTGCCTATGTCTCTGCCTCTCTCTCTCTCTCTCTCTCTGTGTGACTATCATAAATAAAGAAAAATTAAAAAAAAATGTTTAAAAAATCTTGCATAATTACTCTGTTCTTTATTCAAAAGTTTCTGTAATTCAGGCATTTCATGAACATACCTATTAAGTGTCAGATGCTATGTTTAGTACCTGCCATACAAGGATGAAATGAGACTATCCTTGACCTCAAGAAACTCATGGTTGAACATAATTTAATAGTACTGAACTATATTTTTAAACCACAATGTACAAAACGAGTTAGTTAATATCTCAGTATTATTTAAATGGTTACTGTCATATGTAAGAGTCAATAATAGATCCCAAATACCTAGAGTGGTGGACTCATATAAAGCAGATATATAATAAATATCTGTTTAACAAATTAATTCACTACTCATTAAGAACAGAAGAGGCACATCCATGGGACTGATCCAAAGACCTTAAATTAGAACAGAAAGTTGTCTTGAATCTTCATTTAAATTTGCAAGTATACTTCCTAGCTTCCTCTTGTCTTATGTCACCAACCCCTGGTCCTGACTTTTTTTTTTTTTTTTTTTTTACTACTTGGCCTTTATTCCTCCTTGATTCCATTTAAGTCACATACTAGATTTCTAGATTTGATCACTCAAAATTCTATCACCTTCAAGCTCTTAAACTCTGAAGTTGCACTCTAACCACAATTTCCCCGTTTTCATTTCCTTATTTCTTAGCATGACCTCCAGGCTCCCCCAGGCTTCCACCAATCCCCAACCCTATCTATTCTTCCTTCTTAATCTCATCACCATCTCTCCGGCATTAGACTTGAGAGAAAAGTCTTACCTGTATGTCTACTCCCTCGCCACTTCTCAGAATCTTTAATATTTGTGTCAAACCTTAAGCCTCAAGTTACTAAAGTTTTCCTAATTAACCAGGTCCCACTAATCTTGTCTCATTTTTTAAATCTTTTTTTAAAAGATTTTATTTATTTATTCGTGAGAGACAGAGAGACAGAGGGAGGAGCAGGCTCCAAGCAGGGAGCCTGACACAGGACTCATCCAGGGTCTCCAGGATCACGCCCTGGGCCAAAGGCAGTGCTAAACCTGAGCCACCCAGGCTGCCTTCTTGTCTCATTTTTAACTTCTCTATAAATCTGGCATTGCTGAGTGCCTCTGCCTTATTAAAACCCACATTCAGGGAAGGCAGGGAGGGTGAGGGACTGAAACAACAACAACACAAAACCCATGTTCACAAAACCCTTAAGCTCCAGGTCACGGAACTGTCTTGATCTTCTTCTTAACTATATCTCTTAATAATATTTCTGGTCTGCTTTATCGGATTTTCTTTTCTAAAAAGTAAGCATTTTTAAGGATTTTGTCCAGCTATCTATATTTTTTTCTGTATGCTTTCTTTCTTAGTATTTCTGAGAAATACTGTTTTAACTATCACTTCTATGCAAATAAATGGTAAGCTAGGATTTTAGCGTTTTGAGAACAAAAACTGAATTTCATTTATCTCAGTATCCCCAATACCTGCAAAGTGTGAGGTATTAGTACTTAACAAATGTTTCCCACTGTTGTATTTTTGGTCACATTATTTCTCCACTTCACACCTCACCCCCCACTCCCGCCTATGTAACATGCTTTTTGACTTCTTTTGCCTCATATAATCCTATCTATCCTAACCATCTCAAAAACATATTGCCTAAGAAGTATCCTTGAATTTCCCAGACATGTTTTGAGGTTTCTTTGAACTTTCATGATTACTTGCTATCTTTTATCATACCATTACTAGAGTATAAAGTTATAAAGGAAAAGGCCATCTCTTAATCATTTTTATTCTCTACAAAACACTGCATAAAACATACTGTTATCAGTTGCAAGGGCAACCTTTCCTAATACCTGCCACAGACAAATGATAGTTTTGTTTCTTTCTTCTTTTAAAAGGCTAGAACAACCAGGAATTATTCTTTATTTTTATTTTTATTTTTTTTAAAGATTTTATTTACCCATTTGAGAGAGAGAGCACAAGTGAGATAAAGCATGAGGGGGGGGGGGAGGGGGCGGAGAGAGAAGCAGAGAGAAAGGGAGCAGCTGACTCTCCACTGAGCAGGGAGCCCAAAGCAGGGCTCCATACCAGGACCCTGGGATCATGACCTGAGCCAAAGGCAGATGCTTAGCCAACTGAGCCACCCAGGCACCCCAGGAATTATTCTTTAAATGGTTAAAAATACAGTTGATCCTTGCACAAGGTAGAGGTAAGGGGTGCCAACTGTTCCTCCACGCCCTGCAGTTGAAAATCCACCTATAACTTTCCACTCCTCCCAAAACTACTAATAGCCTACTGTTGCCTGGAAGCCTTAGTGACAACATCAACAGTCAATTAACACATATTTTGTATGTTGTCTATATCCTATACCACATTCTAACAATAAAATAAGCTAGAGAAAATGTTAAGAAAATCGTAAGAGAAAGTACATTTATAGTACAATACTGTATTTATTGAAAAAAAATGTGTCCATAAGGGGACCACATAGTTCAAACCTATGTTGTTCAAGGGCCAACTGTATATCTCATAATTTTTTCCCTGCACCAATTATAAAAAAAATTCATAATGGTACTCAAAGCTCTTTGGAAAATTAGAAGCTGATTTAGTGACATCTACATTGTACTTTAATCTTCTTATACAGCAGGGGGTGCTGTTTAGATTATACCCTGGGTTCCATTGCCAGAAAAATATCCTTAGCCTTTAGTTGGCTTGAAATTTTAAGTTACTGTTGCCAAGGTGATTTTTGCTCATGAACTGGTGGTGGCTCAGTGAATGCTACAACTACATTTAAGACAAAACATATTCTGTATTAATAAAAAAAAGCAGAATGATATTGTCTTACATGAAATAAAATACAACAGGAGTCAAGACAGGTTCTATTAATCTTACAACTACAAAATAACATTATTTGGATATTAGAATGTTCTATTTTTGTAGAAGTAATTTTTCTATATTAATATATCTAATATCAGAAGATGCTCCCAAATAACGTGTTATGATTAAAACTTAAATTTTGCTCAGAGAAAACATTTGCAACCTAATAAATTATATCATAAAATAATAATACTTATTTTTTTTTAACAGATATTAACATTAAAACATAGGGATGCCTGGGTGGTTCAGCAGTTAGCGTCTGCCTTCAGCCCAGGGTGTGATCCTGCAGTCCCAGGATTGAGTCCTACATCGGGCTTCCTTCCTGGAGCCTGTTTCTCTCTCTGCCTATGTCTCTGCCTCTCTCTCTCTGGGTGTCTCTCATGAACAAATAAATAAATAAAAATCTTTTTTAAAAAATGCAAATATAGCTTCAATATTATAAATCCAACTTTTTGTTTTAACAGGCAGGTAAAAATGTGCAAATTTTCCATAATAAATATTAATACACATCTGTAATACCTAAATTCTGACTTAATAAGCTGAACACCATTTAGCACAGCTTTTCAAATTCTGCTAGCCAATCTATGTATAAATGATTTAAAGTAGTTGTATGTCCGTGTCTCAGTAATAAGGCGTGGTAACTGCAAGTATCTTTATTAATGTTAGTGAACTTCATGATACAACACAATAAGGGTTTTTCTCCCACAAGAACAAAATAGTATAAATACTATAATTATGCCTTGAACCTGAACTACCAGTGAACAAGATCTCCTCACAGTCAGAAAAAGTCCAGATAGCCAATTAAAGAAAATAATTATAAGAAGTATGCTGAAGCATCTAATCTTTTTAAAATCAAGGAGACTGATTACTATGATAGAACTCCACAAATGTTGCTTTTTGTGCGCTGGAAAGAAAAAGGTCTTTAATCTTCCATTGCTTCCCAAACTTGTTGCAACATGTCTTCAAACTCTTGTCTCTAGTTCTTTAAAATCATAAGCATAATTTTACAGCATTGCAAGATCAGCCCCTAGTAATACAACCTGTAAGGTATGCTAATCATCAAAAATGGCAGCACATTCAAATAAGGGTTATGGGTGTATTTTAACGCTAGTAATGAATGAATGTAAAAACAAAATTGAACATCACCAAAATTACTGTAAATTAAAGAGATGCTCAGATTACTGGCTCACATATTAAAATTCTTAAATATATTCATCTTCAAATATTCTGGAACTCAAAATGTATAAACTATAAACTTGAACTTTGATTAGAGAACAAATAATTCTATAGTTATTGGTGACAAAATATTTCCTGCAAATAATCTTCATTTCATTGCTGCAGTCTCAAAACTTTCTCAGTTAACCCCTACATTTTAATATTTTAAAAAGATGCATGTCGTGGAAATAATGTCTTTATTTTTATTTTTAAGCATGTATTTTGAGATTTTAGGATTCTCATGTGTTACAAAATTAGTAGAATCCGAACCTCCCCTATGTTATCATCTTACATGACAAAAAATAATTTTCAAACTAGGAAATTAATCTTGATTAATTAACTAAAACTTAAAACTTATTCAGATCTTATCAGTTTTAGTTGCTGTATCTCCTTAATTTTCTCTTCTTTGTGACAGTTCCTCAGTCTTACCTCTCATGATATTGATACACTGAAGAATACTGGTCCAATATTTTGTAGAATATCTCCCAATATGGGGTTTGTCTGATGCTTTCTCATGATTAGAGGAGGTTATGCATCATAGAAGGAGAAGCAAGACACCTTTCTCGGTGCAACATATCTGGGGTCCAAGATGTTGCTATGTGTACTGGTGATACTAACTTCAAACATTTGATTAAGTTGTGATCTGCTTAGGGTCTATGTAAAGTTACTATTTTCCCTTAAAACAGCGTTTTTGTTGTTGTTGTTGTTTGTTGTTATTAGAAAACAAGTCATTAAAAGCCTAAGTAACCTTGGGAATGAAAGGAGCTACTCTAACACTGGGCATGGAAACAGCTTTTAATTCAGTTTAGCAAATGACTCTTGGTAAAGATAGGAGCAGTGCCTCTTTCGTAATAAGCATTTTTGTTACACCAGTGAAAGGATTTAGAGTTCATGGATAAAAATGGTAAAAATATACAATATTTTATATATTTTTTATCTTCAAATGCAGCTTTATTTTAATAATGAAATAGAAAAAAGATAACTAAAAAAATGATCAAATTCTAAATTCTTACCTGTTTCAATAAATACAAAATTATTACAATAAGTAAAAATTATTTAAAATCACCTTGAAAAACATACGGGGTATATTAATTTGCTGGGGATGCCATAATGAAGTATCACACTGAGTGGCTTAGAACACAATGTATTATCTCACAATTCCAGAGGTTCAAAGTCTGAAATCAAAGAGTTGACAGGGCCATGCTCCCTCTGAAGGTACTAAGAAAATTCAGCCACATGCTTCTCTCTTAGCTTTTGGTAACCTCAGGTGTTCTTCCTATGTCCTCACCATGGGCTTCTCTGTGCATGTCTCTGTGTCCAAGTTTCTGCTTTTATAAGGAAACCAGTAATACTGGTTTAAAACTCACCCTAATAATTCATCATAACTTGATCCTCTGTAAGGACTCTATATCCAAATAGGTCACATTCAGAGATACTGGGAGTTAGGACTCCAGTATATCTTTTTTTGGAAGAAAATAAAATTTAATCTATAATATTGGGTTTATTTTTATGAGTACTTAAACTGATTTGAAGGCATTACTTTTCTGTAGTAATTTACAGTTAAAATTCTACATTAAAATTATAAAGTTCTACTCATAAAAGTCAAAGTAAAATATTTCAAAAATAAACCCACTGAGTGGGAGGAAGGCTATCCAGCTGAACATTTGAAAGTCTTTATGAAATTTATAGATATCTACACTATAGACAAATCAACTAAAATGTTGTAATAGTTACTCATACTGTAACATAAATACTAAAGGAAACTGGAATGAAACCTTGGCTTTATTCTTAAACCCATAATCATAGACCTGTCTCATTTTCTTGATGATTCTCTAGTGATTGTAAATTTAAGCAGTGGTTATCTTTTAAGTAAGAAGTTCTAAGAAAATAATAATTTTGGACTTGCAGGGTTTTATTTATTCATTCCCTTTTCAGTGAGGTCGATTGATCCTTTAAGATTCCTTACCATGGCTCATAATGCCCATTCCTCACTAAAATCTGCATAGTCATTTGGTACTACCAGAACAAAATATAGCATGGCCTAGAAAACTTATTAAAGATACTTTATTTTATCTAATTTTCAAATCCAAGTCCTACAAGTTCATCTCCTTCCTTTCTTCAAAAATTACTTCTTGGGCATATATTTTGTGCCAGGTACTGACTGGATATATGCTTATAAAAGAAAGCAGATATAGCTCCCATCCTTTATATGTAGAAAAAGGAACAAATAACCAAAATAACACCAAATGTATAATTATACATTGTGAAGAGTATGATGGAGGAAATTATTAGGGACAAAAATATACAATAGTAGAACAATTACCTAGACACTATAGAAAGAAGAGAATTCTCCAATCAATGTCTCAGGACATTTAACCTGAGAACAAGCTTAAGAAAAAAATCAGGGCAGCCCCCGTGGCACAGTGGTTTAGCTCTGCCTGCAGCCTGGGATGTGATCCTGGAGACCAGGGATCGAGTCCCATGTCAGGCTTCCTGCATGGAGCCTGCTTCTCCCTCTGCCTGTGTCTCTGCTTCTCTCTCTCTGTGTGTGTCTCTATGAATAAATAAATAAAATCTTTAAAAAAAAAAAAGGAAAAATTCAGCCACATGAAGATCTTCCAGACAGAGGGAGGGCATGTTTGAGATCCTGATTTGGGAAAGAATGTTTTATATCTGAAGAAGTGAAAGGCCAGGGAGTCTGAACAATAATGGGACCAGAATTAGAACAGTACCAGATAAATCTTAAGTAGGTCAAGATTAGACCATGGAGGGTGCATCAGGTCAAAAGGTACCAAACACCCAATTCAAAATGGCTAAGTGAAAAGATGAATGTATTAATTCATATAACTTAAAAACTTTTGGAAAGGCTCACTTTAGATAAGGAAGACTGATTCAAAGTCTACCAGTATTTAATTTCTTTTTCTTCTCTTGGCTCCATGTCCTCAAATGAGCCCTTTCTCCTAGGTTTGTGGGACAAAAGGCTAACCTTTCTCACCAATAAAAATCCCAGAATAGAATTTCTTTGTCTTTGATTAGTCTGACTTACATCATGTGCCCAATCACTACTGCCTAGGAAATATGATATTTGGATTGACTAGACTGAGTCATATACCACTCCTGGGGTCTTAAGTGAATTTTTTTTAAAGTGATTTGTTTGTGGGGGACAACTTCAGGTAATATTGTAGTAGTAGTGTAGAGGTCATATTAACTATCCATAGAAAATAATTATAAAAACGGGATATAAAACGACATCAGGACATTTAAAGGGGAAATTCTGGCAGTGAGCAAACCATAGAAAGAATGAGGCTCAAATTCAGATCTTAAACTATCTAAATGCCTAGCTACAAGTACACTGTGCATGTATGGGGAAGGACCCCAGGGGCCCCGCAGAACAGCTAGTAGAGAACATAGAAAAATCTATTCTTGAAAGCCATTGTTACACACGGCATATCAGTTGAGTTTGATATATTTCTTAACTGAGTACATTCCTTCACTATGATTAGCCTGGACAGCAGAAAGCCTGAAATGTCAGAGTACAGAGTCCAAAGCTGGCGGAGCAGCTGGAAAGTAGAGGGTAATCTTAGGAGCAAGGAAACCAGAAAGAATAAGACTCATCTGGCCTAAGTACTTGGCTGACCTGACAATTTTCACAGGCACGGAGGAGACACACAGGGCAACAGTCTAAAAATTCAACAGTGGAAAGCCAAAAACGGAACAGATCATCGTCAGTATGTTTTTTTATTACAATGACACTAAAATGGACATCAATTTAAAAAAATAAAAATGTCAATTTATTGACTTCTAAATAACCCATAGGTCAAAAAATTCACAAAGGAAAATAGAAATTATTTTCACTAGGTGGGATTCTTGTGTGGCTTAGTGGCTGAGCATCTGCCTTTGGCTCGGGTCACGATCCCGGGGTCCTGGGGTCGAGTCCTTTATCAGGCTCCTTGCAGGGAGCCTGCTTCTCCCTCTATGTCTCTCATGAATAAATAAATAAAATCTTAAAGAAAATTATTTTCACTAGAATGATAATGAAAACAAATCAAAGTTTGTGGGATAGAGCTATTAAAGTACTTAACAGGAAAATTTATATCAGTAAATGCATATATTTATAAGAAAACGGTCTTATATAAATTATCTAAGTTTTTCCTTCAATAAATCACAAAAAAAATCACATTCCTAGAAAAACAGGGAGATAATAAAGGATAGAAATCAAGAAAACAGAAAACTGAGAAAAATCAATGAAAAAGCTACTCAAAAGGATTAATAATAAACCTCAAAAATATTGATAAACTTCTAGTCACAAAGAAAAAAGGGCACAAATTATTTTTAAAAAAGATTTTATTTATTTATTCATGAGAGACACATAGAGAGATAGAGAGAGAGAGAGGCAGAGACATAGAGGGAGAAGCAGGCTCCTTGCAGGAAGCCCCATGTGGGACTCCATTTCAGAACTCCAGGATCACGCCCTGAGCCAAAGGCAGATGCTCAACCACTGAGCCACCCACACATCCCATGGGGTACAAATTATTTGGACCAATAATGTGCTCATAAATTCAATGATTTAGATGGAATGGATAAATTCCTTGAAAGACAAATTCCAAGGCTCACTAAAGAAGAAAAAGATAACCTGATCAGTTTTACATTGATATTTAAAAAGTTGAACTCATGTTTCAGTATCTTCCAACAACAATTAAAACAACAACACCCAAACCTTAGAAACCTAGATGACTTCACTGGTGGATTCTATCAAAAATTTAAGGAAGAAATAATATCAGGTTGACTTTTCCTCAAAACAGGTTTTCAAGGAGAAAGAGGTCAACTATGTCATTTCTGACAAATCTCAAAAGAGATTTGTTTTGCTTCTTCAAGATTTTATTTATTTATTTGAGAGAGAGAACAAGCACAAGCACAAGCTGGAGAGAGGCAGAGGGAGATAGAGGGAAAGGGAAAAGCAGACTCCCCACTGAGCACTTAGCCTGACTAGGGGCTGGATCCCAGGACCCTGAGATAATGACCTGAGCTGAAGTCTGATGATTAACCAACTGAGCCACCTAGGCACCCTTCAAAAGACATTTGTACTAAGTATATATGAGCTATTAAATGTTCTGAAGAAAAATGAAAAATACTGCTGAAACTGTAACAAAGCTCATCTATATGTATCAGGAGTTTATTACACTTCACTGGTTGGGAGATAGGCAGAGGGCCTATCACTAGGTAAGTTCAAGTGGGTAAGTAATTGGCTCATTTAGCATTTGTTCTAACCTCCTTTCAGTGTACTTTCCTGCGATGCAGAAGCTGGGCAGCTAAAAACTACATTTATCAGTCTCTTGTACAGCCAGGATTCTGGATATAATTTAGATTCTGACAATCAGAGGTATTTGGAAAGAATTAAAAACTGAGTTAAGTTGGCAGATTAGTAGCACATGAGGTATGTTTTTTTGCTGGTGCAGCTCTAGCAGGCAACACAGATCAACCTTGGAGGCTGTTATGACAGTGGTTCCTGACTACTGGATTGCAGCTAATGTGGTATGACCCATGGAGTCATCAGTTGGAACAGTGGTGTCCTGACTGAACCAGAGTGTTCCTTAAGCAGGCGAATTCAATAGTTAATGCCCTGAAATCATTTGTGGGGATGAGGGACCGGCTCCTCAATAATTTCATAAGCACCTCTGTTCCCAGTATTAAATCTCTTTGGGCTTAAATTGCTTTAGTGGTCTATGTTATCATGAGCTGAACTGACAAATCAACCAACAACCCCACTGGTCACAGGTCCAAAATCAAAAAGCCAATTCAGTCTATCACAACCGGCCTGATATCAGATAACCATAAACTTTTCAAAGTAATACTAAAGGAAAGTAAAATCCTTAAAAACATAGATGTATAACCTTGAAGGTAAAAGAGTTCTTAAGACAAAAAGGATAAGCATAAATAAAAATATTGATAAATCTGACTATATTAAAATTGGAAGTTCTGTTAACCAAAAGACAATTTAGAATAAAAGACACACTACAGACTGGGAAAAGATATCTTCCACAAATATAACTGACAAAAGGACCAGCATCCAAAATACTCATAAATCGATAGGAAAAGGATATACCAACCAATAGAAACATGTCCCAAAGCCTTAGATAATCACTTAAAAAAAGAAGAAATCCAAAAGGCTAAAAAAAATTAAAAGGAACCTTAATGAGACATTACTTTATATATAGCATTGACAAAAATCAAAAAGGCTGGCCAATGAGAAGTGTTAGTTAGCATGGATGACAAGCATCAGGAATTTTAATACACAGCTGGTGGAAAAATAAATTAGTACTACTTGTAAAGTTGAAGACATTTTCAAAAATGTATGCTTATGTGCACTGGAATCCATGTTTAATGGTCATAACAATGGCAAAAACAACTCAAATATCCACCAACACCAGTGTGGATACATAAATGGATGTATATTCCATTAAATACAACATGCAAAAAGATAACTGAGCCTTTTATCCTTTAAAACTTCCTCCTCCACATTTCTCATTACATCACTCCTGACCCAGTTATTCAAGTCATGTCAGGGCTGCTCTCTCTCTCTAACCACTGCCTTGCCAAATTTGAGTAGTCATTATATCCCATAACACTCTACTCCCTAAATATCTCTGCAACTTCTTTCTCCATCTCCAGTAACTCCTTAATTTTGGTCCATATAATTTCCCACCCAGATAAATAAAAGTATTTGTCTCTACTCTCATTCCCATTGTAAACTGATATTTGACACGATGCTCAAGCTTTCATTTTCAAAGCTGTGTGATCATAAAAAACCCTTCCACTTGGATGAAGTGTAAATAAAAATAATGGTTATAATTTACTAAGTCCTTACTATATGTCAGGCATTATTTTGTTTATCCTTATAGTGCTGAAAAATGGGTAGAATTATATCCATTTTATAGATGAGGCAACTAAAGCTCAGAGAGGATTAAGAAATTTATCCAAATTCACATTGTTAATATGCAGATAAACCAAGATTCAATTTCAAGATATTTCAGTTGCAAAATCTTTAATCAATAGTTTATTTTGCCTAAATTCCTAAGCATAACACGTGAAGTTCTAAATAATCTGACGCTAGCCTATTCTCCAGCTTGACCTCCCAACCCTCTGGTTCCACTTAGCCATAGTAGATATTGCCTATCCATTCTCTTCTTCCTTAATAACTCTATTTTCTTCAGGATGGCAATATGTTCAGCAAAAAACTAGTTTTCCTGAACTTCCTTGAAGCCGAGATTATCATTCCAACAAAAGAGATGTAAGTGGAAATCTCTGGATGGGGTTTCTGGGAAAGCTCCTTAATAGGGGCCAAAGTAAGCTGGCATGCAACTTTTGCTCCACCCCCACCCCCCCTTCTTCCTTCCTGGAAAATAGTGCTGTATGTGGATCAGCTCTTTTACAGTCACCGGATACACATGTGAGCATGAAAGTCCCATAATCTAGAAGACAGAATATAAAATTAGGAGCCCAGGTCTGTGATGGCATTCCCCACTCCAAAACTGCCTTTCTATTAGCTTATGTGTTTAATTGCCATGTTTTCCTATTCATAGTTAAGCATTGTCAGAACTAACACATACCCTAAATTGAGGGCTTTACTGGTTAACTTGCATTTCCTCAATATACTATGATTTGGCATCTGTAGAGGGAGGTGGCCTGTAATTAAGATGCATGTGTAAATCGGCCTCTTTAATTTTTCTAAGAAAAGTTGGCATACTCAGGCTTTAGCCAGAGAAGTTTTAAACAGCCTCTATGTTTTATATATTCAGCATTTTTATAAGCCTTTGTTTGAAGGTTCTGCCCTCAAAAATGGGTTGAAAACCAGTGGTCTGGGATGCCTGGGTGGCTCAGCGGTTAAGCGTCTGCCTTCAGTTCAGGGCGTGATCCTGGAATTCCGGGATCAAGTCCCACGTCAGGCTCCCTGCATGGAGCCTGCTTCTCCCTCTGCCTGTGTCTCTGCCTCTCTCTGTGTCTCTCAGGAATAAATAAATAAAATCATTTTTTAAAAAATGAAAACAAAAAAAAAAAAAAGAAAAGAAAAAGAAAACCAGTAGTCTATGACACAGTTTAACTACAACTGAAATTTCTCAAAGTTCTCTCTTTGTATTAGGGCAATGACCACAAATTTCAAACAAATTTGGTAAGGTTTAATTGTGGAACTATTATTCTTTTAACTTTCATTCAGAACCAATATATGGAATACTGTAAATATCTGTGAAACTGGCATATGGGATACTGTCCATTATTTGGCTTTTTATACAAAGGTTCTGGTGACATTTCCTATACTATTCAGGGCCAGAAAAAACGTTTCGTTTTCTTCTGAGGAACTGATATGCTTACTAGCAGTGGTGTGTGAGTCATGCAAACCATTGTTTTCTTTTATTCTTAGTGGCTAATTTGTTGTTTTTTGTTCAATAACATTGGCTTTCTTTAGCTAACACCTCTTCACTTTTTAAAACCTACGTTTTGATATTTTAGTTACTTTTTGTTTATTGTACCAATACATTTACTGAAAGCTATCCCGAACTATTTTCTTAGAAGTAGGCAAGTTATTTTGTAAAAATCATACCTTAAAGGGGGAAGAAATATTACTCTTCTGATAAAAACAACAAAACCCATATGCAGATAGCCTTAGATCAATCATTATTGAAATGTTGTTTTCTATCCTAGTTACCATAATAAAATTAAAGGTGTGTAAAATGCAATTCTCCCAGGTCTCTGCATATTATTGCTGGGTAGGCTAAAAACGCAAAGCCTAGACCACCCTTTAAGGAGGCTGTTTCTCAGGAATGCATTTGCAAGGAGCAACCCTAAAGGATGAAGCGACATCTTAAAGATGAAGAGTGCATATGCTTCTATTTTTATGAAAGCAATGGATTCCCCAAGTTCAGTATTCTTCAGCTGTGACACAAATCCACTGCATTTATAAAATTCAACTGGGGCACTGTGTTGCCTCTGTGGGACTTGGGAGGTGTGGGGAGCCAATGCCAACATGATATTTGTGTTATTTGCTATGACGGTAAGTAATAAAACTTCTGACCCAGGAGTTTCAAGTCTTCTGCCAGCATCCATAATAGTGACAGACTAACTTGTAGGTAGGTTTAATCCCAAGCCCTGACAAAGTATTCTCTCAAAAAAATTAGTTGATCAAAGTTTGAAAGCAGGCTTGAATTACATCCTTTGTAACTCAGAATTCCTATAGACATACCATTAATGAAGATGACAGAGAAAGGCCAATTAAAATAACTGTTTAAGACAACAGAATGTCCTCAAAGGAGCCACTAAAGAACTGTTGAGGTTTTGACATTTTAAAGATGAAAACTGTTCTTGTTGTCTCTTACATCAAACAAATTGAGGAGATTTAACTTGTTTATTAAGACAAAGAGTTCAGGTCCATTAACACTTTGCAATCTTTTTCGTAAAGGAAGAGAATTATCAGAATGAATGTGTCAAAAAGAATGAGTCAAATAAGAGAAGACGGGAAAATATGATACATAGAGCTCTGTGGGACAACTGAGTATTCTCTTAAGCAACTTCTCAATTGGAAGCTAATATAAAACTTTAAACATAAATCATAACACTGTGAAGGTTAAAAACAAAAACAAAGCATTTTCTTAGGAAGTTTAAAAAACTCATGCTATATATACTGAAAGTATAATGTGTTAATAACTGATATACTCCTGAATAAACACAGAAATAAAATATGCTTCCATTCTTAACATAAAAAGTCTAGAATTTTTTCAGTTGGTAAATAAATGACAAAAATGAATTCCTTTCTAGACGAGGAAATTTCTGATGCCACTCAGCAACTCAGCATACTCCACCCCTTTTGCAACTTCCAACTACTGCTAACAAAAAATAGTGCCTAATATGTGACTAATCAAGGTAATTCGTGTGTCACTAATTTAGAAAAATGAGAAATTGGTAACAGCAAAGTATCCAGAAAACTCAAGAATGCTACTGAAATCTTCAATATTAAAAAAAAATTCTCTAGAAACATTATATAAAGACTAACTCAGAAGTAAATACAAAGTTACATAGCAGATTAGAAGATCCACTGAAATAAGTTGACAACAAAGGGAAGAAGAATTATAAAAAGCAGGGGAAAATAATTACAGAGGTACAATTGTGTGCAATCATTTAGATAAACTTAAGATAAAATAGCATCACTATTTTTGAACACAGCATATCATCAAAGGCATTCATCATTTCATATATAAGGGAAGTGTGCATGAAGTTGTACAAGGACTCAACCAAGACTGCACAGAGTGCAGGAGAACAGGGATTTTATTTTAATAAAAGATTATTTTTTCCTAGTTATTTTATAATCACCAATTTTAGAGAAAATTAATCAATGACAAAATGACATTCTTCTTGTTATTCCACTGATTAAAAAGAATAACTGAACAAATATATGTTTGACAATTTACTAATGTATTTTGTCAACACATTCCATACATATGCATTTCATTTATCCAAAATTTTAAATCTAATTTTAAAAAAGTGAGATATCATTTAGTTCTACTGCTTATAAACATGAAATAATCTATAAGACAAAAAATATTTAAGGTTAAAAAGCTTCCTACTGATAAAGGAATAAGTTAATCACACTTAACGTGTTTTCTTTTTTCAAAAAAGAAAAAAGGATGTATTCTATCAAACCTGTGTTTGGGCAAAGAGTGATTTTGGGCAGTAATTAAAAATACCTTCTACATAATAAAATTTATGATATTTTCACTTCTGAAATAAAACTCTTATTATTGTCTTTTTAGCAATCTAAACTTTGTTCATGTGAAAAGAAACTTGTCAGGCTATTAATTTTTAAAATATTTTCCATTGAGTAAATGATCTCCCTTAGTAAACATCTATGAACTGGGGTAGTCGCAGTTTGGAGAAGGATATTTCAAATACCAGAAGCACATTTAGAATAAAAGGTCCAGAGCATTGGTACCTAATCTTACCACCAAGGACTCCTTTGTATTTCTTCACTCCCTCATGGGCCTATTGTTTTAA
Source organism: Vulpes vulpes (assembly GCF_048418805.1). Lineage (NCBI taxonomy): Eukaryota > Metazoa > Chordata > Mammalia > Carnivora > Canidae > Vulpes > Vulpes vulpes. Next base: position 6,080,652 of record NC_132782.1, read on the forward strand.
ACATTTTGTGTGTGCTCATTTATTAATTGAAATGGTCAAATAAGATGTTACAATGAAACTCTCAAAGAGAACTCTAATAAGCATGAAAAGTGCAACCTCAGTTTGCTAGTAAAATCCAGAAAAAGCACAAACTGGATGTTTAACCTAGTTATTATTCAACAGGTCAACAGAGATAATGAAAACATTTTATTTAGAGTTCAATTAAACACTATGAATGCAAATTAGTAAATGGATGGCATTCTAAAACTGAGTTAATAAAGGGTATTCACCACATGGGTTGATTGTAGAGCTAAGTGAAGCAGCTCCCGTGGAAAGGCCGCCTTTTGAAACTGATGAAGCCACAGAAGGTAGAGAAGATGAAGGTGTAGTAGAGGAGGCTGTTGAGGATGGTAACCGTTCTCCAGACTCCATGTCTATAAGAGGGAGAAAAATGTTAATTCTCAGTATTAGATAGTGGAATTATTCAAAGAATTAAATATATCTTATTAAAATAAGTCAAACATTTAAGCATACTTTTATAAAATATGAAATAATTTCAAAACGTGTTCTTCAGAAAGATAAAATATGGAATAAAAACAGAAGTATAATTTAAAACACAAATTTATGAAATGAGATTAATCTTAAGTATACCAAACCTTATTTTAATAGACTTGCATATAACATATTAGCTTCTTATTCTTCCTAAATCACCTCATCATCTATTCACTGACAACATAATACCCATATTATCTTAACAAGTCAAGAAAACAACACCACATTTGCATCTCCTAATTCCAAGTCGGGTAAGTCTTAAGCATCCAAGAATCTGACCTGGTAATCTCTATCACAGCAAGCACTTCTCCCTCACCAAAAAGATAAATACGTTTTAGAGCAGTTAGTAACATCAAGTTTGAACTATAGTTAAAATGGCTTTAGTATGACCCATTTATAATGACTGAGCCACTTACATGTATCTTTATTTATCTACTTAGCTATTTTAGGTACAATTTTACAATGGCCTTATTGCAAGTTTATGTTGTCATTAAAAATCTACAGTAGAAATAGGTGAAGGTGGATCAAAAGGTGCAAACTTCCAGTTTTAAAATATGTAAGTCATGGGAGGCGCACCTGCGTGGCTCTCAGTGGTTGAGCTCAGGGTGTGATCCTGGGTCCAGGGATCGAGTCCCGCACTGGGTTCCCTGTGAGAAGCCTGTTTCTCCCTCTGTCCATGTCTCTGCATCTCTCTCTGTGTCTCTCATGAATAAATAAGTAAAATCTTAAAAAATAAAATAAAATAAGTCATGGGATATAATGTACAGCATGGTGACTGTTCTTAGTAATACTAGAGTGTTTACTTGAAAGTTGCTAAGAAAGTAGATCTTAAAAGTCCTCATCACTAGAAAAAACATTGTAACTGTGTGATGATGAATGTTAAGTAGGCTTACTGTGATGATCATTTTGTAATATCCATCATACTCTACCAGTGAAACTAATTTCGAATGTTATCCCAATAAATTTTTAAAATCTAGAATAGGTTATGCTTATTTTAATACTTTGCATACACTGATCCTACAGGTAGGCAAGAAAATCACGAAGTTCACAACTGCTTTAATAAGTACACAATTTATAGGAAGAAACAAAAAAAAGATACTGCTCATTTACAACTGAACTTACGATCAACCACAAGTAAACTTTCACCATGAAATCTAACCATAAAAAAGGTTTCTGTATGGAATTTTACAAGCAAATCACATAATTACTTTATATTTTCTAAGAAAAATAGTTTGATTTAAAAATATTGGCCAATTAAAATAATGCTGGGTTAATATATAAATATTGATTTAATCCATATAGTATCTAGATGATTTTTCTCATAAGATCGATACATATAATAAAAGGTTATCTCAGATTGACACATAGCATCATTGGTAACCATTTAAGAAAGTTTCCCAATCATATATAGAACTGCTTTTTTTTTTCTTAAGATTTTATTTATTTATTCATGAGACACACAGAGAGAGAGAGAGAGAGAGAGAGAAGCAGGCTCCAGGCAGGGAGCCCGATGTGGGACCTGATCCCAGGTCTCCAGGATCACACCCCGTGCCGAAGGCAGGCACTAAACCACTGAGCCACCCAGGGATTCCCCCCCAGTCATATATAAATTCAAAAACTTGTCTTCATATTCTGGCACCACTGTCGATCATCTTTACAGATGATGATACTGTTAAAATGAGCATGTCCATATTCTTAAAGAACTTTTCTTTTTCTTCATCAGCATTCATCATGGAAAAGTGTAGTTGATCCTAATGGTTACATGAAACTAATGCTTAAAGGGCAGGTTTTGGGTCATCAAACAGTCACCAATGAGCTTGGAGACGTGTGGCTGGTCTGTTGGCAAGGCCCATACTGACATTTTCTCCATTAATTGTTTTCACCAACAAGTCTCATTTCACTACATACAAAAAATATGCATCCTTTACCTAGGTAGAGTTTACAGAAAAAGGTTATTTTAAAAAATTTATAGCTGGTAACCTCACCATCTTAAAGAATTTTAAAATGTACTAATTAAGTGTAGTATTTTAAAAAATAATAAAAAGGCTTTTTTTAAGATTTTATTTTTATTTATTCATGAGAGACACAGACAGAGAGAGGCAGAGACACAGGCAGAAGGAGAAGCAGGCTCCATGCAGGAAGTCGGATATAAGGTTAGATCCTGGTACCCCTGGATCACGCCCTGGTACAAAGCAAAGGCAGCGCTAAAGAGCCACCCAGGTGTCTCGGAAAGGTTTTTTTTTTTTAATTTGCTTTTGTACTCCACAGCAAAAATAATTTGGGGATATAACATAGATAAGCACTTTAGCTGAGTACCTGGCATAAAAATATTCAATAAATAATAGTCATTACTCTTTTTGGGATAATAAATTATGAACCCTATGTATATTTCTTTCTGTCGTTATAACTTGATTCAGGACTAAAGCAAGTGAAACCCAGAAAGCAAAATGAGCAGTCTCTACATATCACTTATTGAAGGTCTTTTCCAGGAAATAGTCATTAAAATAAAAAATATACATACATATACTTGGATCTTACAATCTACTTTTGAAATCTAGTCTGCAGAAATGAAAGTAGGTTCTTTATTATAACATTGCTTAAAAATAAAATTTAAACCTAACAATAAGGATGAGTGGAACTATAGCTAGTAGTATAAGTTAGAAGCCTTTTTTTGTTTCAGTAAAAGTGGGATTCTCTCTTTTATTCTTGGTTCCTTTTGTTCATTTAAATGGAAAAGGGCATAACTTTCTTTTTTTTAAATATGCCTATGCAGCCATTTTCTATAGAAGTTCTATTATATATATCATTCATGTATTATTTTATTTTAACTATTTTGATCTTAGCAATGCAGAGATAGGTCCAGGAATGCTGCTAAACTTCTCCAACGCATAGAACATTCCCCACACAGAATTATCTGGCCCAAAACGTTAGTAGTGCTAAGGTTGAGAAATCCTGATCTAAAGTATCAAAACTTGTTATTACTTGGAATTCAATTAACTAAAACTTTCTATTAAGTAGTAATTCTATATAATTGTTTTAAGATGATTCAAACTGATTTATTGACATTGTGATAAATGATAACATTATCATTATATTCAACCTATCATTTGTGTCAAACTCTATCATTTTACATTTTGTCCTAATTGTGTGAAACCGATAATATATGATATGTCATTAATACATATCAATATTTACTCAGACTGGATAGCATGAATTGACTATATTTTATTAAGATGATATTTACCAATAACAATTTGAGAATAGACAAAAATTGGAATTACCACAAACAACTTCTTTGCTGCACAATGATTTTCCATACTCCATCCAAAAAAATATTTAATGATCATACCATTCAAATTCAGGCATATCAAAGTTCCCTTTTGTTTGATCACAGAGTTTATGGACACTGACAGTTGCTAGGTGTAAACCTGAACAGGTGCTATTAGGGAAGGGCAAGACATGTTGGCTAACAAATACAAATGTGATCAGCTGCCCTTTGTTTTAGTTGCATGATTCTTTAGTGCTGAAAGCACAGCTACAGAATAAAATTGAATATTCAGAAAGTAAACATAAAAACAGAGTTAGATATTTCTCCTAGAAGGTGTCTTGTCTTTATCTTTGCCAACAATACCAAAAGTTCTCTGTGGGAATTTAAAGCACAAAAGTAGATTTGGTGAAATTTTACTTCTCCTTCCAATGTAAACTCAAATGAATAACAATAATAAAGGACAGTATCAGGAGGTAGTCACTATGCTGCTCCTTTTGGTTTATTAGTACTACTAACAGTAGATTTACAAGTCCACTATGTTCTAAAAATTCTGAAAAAGGCTTTTATATAACTATTTCTTTAGATAACTCCCAGGCAGTTGAACCCTCAGACAAATATTTCAAGATTTTAAGTAGCAAAACAAAAACAAAAGCCAAGAAGACAAACACTTTTCTGGTAAGGGATTTCATGACATAGGAGATAAGGGAGAAACACCTTACTAGACATTAAACAAAATTATAGAATATGTTTGAAGGACAATCATTCTATTTACAAAACTTTTATTTACCTACATTTTCAAAAATGGTTACTTTGAGTCATTTAGTATATGCAATTTAAATATAAATATAAATATATAAAATGAATCAATTTCCTTTGCTGCTTCACATATTTTTTTTTGTTGTTGTTGTTGTTTTGTGCTTCACATATTTTAACACCACTGTAAAGAGTAACAATTACATACCCAAACACAAGTGGGCTGGCAATCAGGTGCTCTGTGTTGCAGCCTGTGATCTGGAGAGTCTCAGACATACTAAATACTAGTTTCCTTATCTGAAAGATGATAGGTTTGAACAAAACTAACCCTCAAGTCACTATCAGAGTTTATCAACTTGATGGTAAAAACCGAAACAAAACCTTCACATTGCATTAAAATATTTAATAATTTAGGGTGCCTGAGTGGTTAAGTTAGTTAAGAGTCCAACTCCTGATTTCAACTCAGGTCATAATCTTAGGGTCAAGAGATTGAGCCCTGGTACTCAACAGGGAGTCTGCTTGAGATTCTCTCTCCTGCTCTCCCTCTGCCCAACTCCACGACTCTCTCTCTAAAATAAATAAATAAAATTTAAAATATTAAACAACTTAATTCCACTCTTTGCTTATCCTCCCTTTCACTGGCCTGGTTCTATCTCCAAATGCTAAATTATAAATTTCTGCTAAATCTTTTCAAGATATATTCATCTTATTTATACCTCAAGAAACTTGATAAGAAAATTATCCAAAAAAAAAAAAGAGAATTATCCAAGAGTAAAGCAGTGATTTTCACACTGTTCAGTAAATATCTATTCAGAGTATTATTTTCCATCCAAAGGATTAAATATTACTTTGCAATGAGACATCTAAGAGGTTATCCTAAGATATAAAAGAATGTTATAGAAGATTTGAGCAAAATTTAACATGTAGAGATCAGCTCAATTTTGGACAGAGTATATGAATTTAAATATTGACTAGGATTAGAAATTTCTAACAAGGATACAAAAGTCAAAAGAATAAAAAGAGAGACAATGTCCAGTTAATTGTTCCTTTCATCTACACATGCAAGGGGTCCCAAAACACAAGCAAAAAGACATAAAGCTTTGCTTAACTAGGAAATACAACTAAAATTAACTGGAATTTCTAAGATATTTCTAGAGAGTAACTGAGGCTGATGAGTAAGAGGTTGAGAAAAATAAAGCAGGGTAACAAACAGAAGTCATGTTAGTTTATGCAAGATATCCACATATCAGAAGTTGAAGAAACAAGATTCCAAGTATTACATGTCTGATGAACTAGAATAAAAAAACTCCCTTTCAATGGGGAGAAGCAGAGCTAACCTAACAGGAAATATTTAACAAGTTAATTCTACTTTTTCCTTATTCTCCCTTTCATTGGTCTAGTTCTATCTAGATATTAGGCAAACAAAAAAGCCACATCAAAGCAGGTTAAGAGGCTGACATATAATCTTGCTATAAAATCTCACTCCTGGCATGGAGACCCACAACCAGGAAGGAACTTAAAATCCAGAGGAGTAAAGGGTTTCCCTTTCCCTGAGGAACAAAAGGTTTGAGCCCCACATTGGGCACCCTAACTTTTATGACACACACTTGAGATGAGTCCCCAAAACAACTAACTTTGAGAACCAACAAGGCTTGCATCCCCAAACCTACAAGACTGTAGTGACCTGAGAAACTGCTCCTAAAGGACTCACGCTCAGATTCACCTGCCCCAGGACCCAACTCAGAGGCGGTGAATTGTGCCCAGACCTCAAGTAAAGAAGGCTCACCTGCTTATGTTAAAGCATCGGCATAGGGGAGCAGCATCTAATTTAAAACACACATCCAGGAACCTCCTGGAACCCTCTACAGGGATGGAGATTGGCAGATGTCATCTTCACACTTTCCTCTTTGCTGTGCTCCAGAGCACCAGTATCTTCCAGAAGGAAGCCTTTACATTCAACTAGTGCCCCATTTTTAAAGGCTGCTTCCTAGAGAACACCTCTTGATTGCCTAGTTTTGGAGGGAAGGGGAGACTGTTTACCTCATTTCACACATTGTAATAATCACACCCCTATCTAGTACACCGATTTTTTTTTTTTAGTACACCGATTTTCATGACTACTTTATGTAGGGGATACCTCTACATCACCTGGCTCTGGTGGGCAGAGGGGCTTACGCTCATGGATCCAGAGGGCTGCAATAAGTGGAGAAAGGGTTCTCAAACAGCTACCATCTCCAGTAAGAAGAGGCAACAGATGCACAGCTTGATCTTTCTATGAGGGAGGTTTATTAGCCAATCACGAATTCAACCCAAGGCGCAAGCTTCTAATTAATCATACATTGAAGGGCTGACTATAATCTTTTCCAGAAATTTTGAGGGTGCGTACTATCTTGGAGCTCACAATTGGTCACACTCTGGAGTCCTAGTGTCTCCTAGAGAGGAGTTTTATACACATATGGTATCCTAGTTTTTATGTCTGCTGCCCTGGTTTTTGTAGCTGTCACCCAGGAACAGCTCTTCATCATCTGGCTCTGATGATACATGAAAAGATGTTCAATATCATTAATCATCAGGGTAATGCAAATTAAAACCACAAGGAGATGGCATCTCACATCTCTAAGAATGGCTATTATCCAAAAGACAAGAAATAATGAGTATTAGCAAGGGTAAAGAGAAAAGGGAATCCTTGTGCATAGCTTGTGGGAATGTAAATTGGTACAGCTACTAAGGAAAACAGTATGGAGGTTCCTCAGAAAAATAAAAATATAATGACCACATGATGCAATAATTCCATTTCTGGTTATTTATCAAGATGAAAACACTAACTCAAAAAGATAATAGGCACCCCCATGTTCACAGCAGCATTATTTACAATAGCCAGTATGGAAATAACTCCACTATCCATCAGTGAATGAATAGATAAAGAAATCGTGATATATACATATAATGGAATATTACTCAGCCATAAAAAAGAATGAAATCTTGGCTATTTGTGACAACATGAATGGACCTCTGCAAAGTAATTCAGAGAAAAACAAACACCATATGATCTCTCTTATGTGTGTAAATCTTTAAAAATCTAAAAATAAAAATTTTATTAAGAAAAAAAACAAGCACATAGATACAGAGAACAGACTGGTGGTTGCCAGAGGTTGGGGTGTGGAGAGCAGAAAGAGAAGGGGGCACTGTTTTTGTCTTCTTTTTAATTAAAAAATGTTCTGCAGAGTCTTAGGTATTTTTAAGTGCCTTGGAAGAAGGCAAGGAGAGGTAAAAGTTGAGAGTATGATTCTAGCTCATATGCTATTAGATTCCATAAAAGGTCCTCTTTTATCTGTTTTGTATATTGAGATTCCATGTGAGATTTTGTTTGGAAAAAAAAAAGGGTCCCATTGCCCTAAAAAAAAAGTCTGCAAGCCACTAAAGGATCTCTGTCTCATATCACTTCTTACTAACATGGCCATCTGGCCAATCTTATCTGTTGTGACTTCAAAATCTGAGTCCCCAACTGGAAGTAGACATTTTCACTCTTCCTTGGTCTTTAAATCCTAATTTCAAGCCACTGCACAATGTGTTCTCAAATTAGATCTCATTCTCCTATGAGGAACATTCTCCTAATTCTGCACCCCAAATACCCTGACCCTGGTAGGCTGAGTTAATCACTTACTTGGGGAAGTTGTAAGTGACGCATCTTATCATCTATTATCTCCTTTTCAACATCCCCATGGATACTCAGTTCTCTCTTTTCTATCTTCATTTGTTTTAGAGAGGAAAGCAAAAAGTACAAAAAAGCAAATATAAACAAAATTAAGATAATTGTTGAATAGAATGCTTGGCTCTATTGACCTTAATTAGTAACTGCCAGTTGGGAGGTTAGGAAGAACTAAGTAATGGATTTACAACATTATAGCAAAACAATTTCTTCCTTTTAGAAAATTTAAAAGCTAATGACTCATCCTTTCCTTCCCATCTGTTAAAATGGAGTAGGTGGACTTCCTTCATTCTGTTGAACTAATTATCACCTTTTCGCAGATTGTCAGAATCTTTACTCCACTGATCATTCTTTCCCTTTTCTGTATCTCTTATTCTACTGGATTCTTCTCAGTTTTCTTCCATCTTTAAAAACAACAAAAACTCTCCTTTGACCACTCATCTCTATTTTGCCACCTCATATTTTCTACTCATTTTCAACTAACATTATTAAAATGAAATTGTCTACTTTTGTGGTTTCCTTTTTTTTTTTTTTTTTTTTTTTTACCTACCCTTCATAACTTCACTCACTCCACTCTGACCCATCATTAGTATAACTTTAGTGCTGGGATCCCACTGCTAAAACAATGCATGAAAGTTAAGCAAAGTCTAATCAGGTGAGTCTATAGCTCACCAGAAAGATTATAAAAAAGAATACAGAACTTAACCAGGAGACAAAGAGAATTTTAAAATAAAAGTTGGCAGCATTCTGACTGGAAGAATGCAAACAAATCAGATGGAAAAATTTACACAATAGTATCTTTAATGCAGGAGGCAAGTCATGAGACAAACCCTGTATGTAAACCACAGAATTCACATCCCATAAAGGGGGATGAGCATGTACATATCTATCCTCCTGACCCCCTAATCCCAGTCCATTGCCAAGTTTTCTTGACTTTACTTCTATCATAATTTGAAATTGATCTACAGTTTTCCATCTCCATAGTACCACTGTGATCCATGTCATTAACAGTTTTCCTCTAGAAACAAACATGTGCCAGTACCCCAATACCTCTTGTTAACATTCATTCTTCACAGAGGAAAGTTTGTTAAAAATATATATTAGAAATGTCACTTCCTTGTTTAAGCTTTTCAATAAACATTAGTTATATTTAAGATAGACTACAAAATCATTGATAGGCTCTACGAAGTTCCTCCTCAATATTTTTTGGCTGAATGAGCTAAATATAAAACAGGAAATTATAGAGTCATTTTTTATAGTCGTAACTGTTTTCCTTTGAAATTCTTTTCATTAAACTCTAAAGAAAAGTTAAGTGAAAAAACTGATTTGAAAAAATAAGATGAGGATATTTAAATGCTGATCCTATTATTTACTCTTTTGAATTTCTGTTTATATAATTAATAATCTGAAAGAAATTAAAAATACATTCACCAAATTTTCAGTGCAACAATTTTAGTGAAATTGTTTAACCTATGGTAGTCAAAATATAATTGATAATAGATATATTGGAAAACACAGAGTTCAAAAGGAATAGGTTCAAAGTTGAATAAAGGACCAAAAGCACCACAAATACAAGATTGGGGAAAAACACTGAAAAGAAATAGAGTTAAAAAAAATTAGTAGTCAGATTATATAGCAAGTAAATTAACTTAAAACTGAACAATGTGGACAAAACTGAGACAATGTATCAAATACATGTCGACTATTACTGACAGTATCATCACCACTTACAACCCTTTTGTAACTCCATCCATCACCTTATTACTTATTGAGAGCCTAGTATTTATATCAGGCACTCTGATAAGTATTTTCTCTATATTATTTTAATTATAGCAAGTGAACTCCAGATATATTATTGTCATCATTAATAATAATAATTTTCAGATGAGAAAACACAGACATAGAAATATTAAGTAACTTATAACAAAAGTGTTAAGTGTCAGGGATAAAAGTTTCTTGGTATTTAAGAAATTTTATTATAATCTGAATTACTAAGGAATAAGTGTAGACATTATATTTTTTAACACTTGAAAAAATGAGAGAAGAAATAAAGCATCGTGAACAATTAAAATGTAACAAAAATGCTTTATTTAAAAATTAAAAAAAAAAAACACACCAAAATTTTAGGCCAAAAATAGGAAGACCAGAGAATGAGAAAAGCCTGTGACTGAGTCACTCAGCAAAGCCTGTGACTTGTGATCTCAGGGTCATGAGTTCAAGTCTCATGTTGGGTGTAGCGATTACAAAAGAAAATATACTTTAAAAAGCTTAAAAATAAAAATTTTTTAAAATATCTAAAAATAGTCTCTGATTCAGCCTTTTTCTTTTTCTCTCTAAAATATCTATAAGAAAAAAAATATCTATAAGAGCCCAGAAAAAGAAAATGTAATAACAGAAAAATTAAGAAGGCTGATGATCCATCAAAATCTGGGAAGAATTTCTGTTCCAACAAATTAAACTGAAATATTTATTAAAGTGGATACCATTAAAACCACTAAAATAACCATTAAAAATATTATTTTCTAATACTACTTAACACAAGAAAATATTCATGGTATAAGAAATGAAAAAGGCAACAAATCTAAAGTTTGATCTAATGTTGTTTAAAAAAAATAAAGGGGTGCCTGGGTGGCTCAGTTGGTTAAGTGTCTGACTCTTGATTTCGGCTCAGGTCACAATCTCAGGGTAAGATGGAACCCTTCATCGGCGGGCATGTGGGAAGGAGAAAGAATCTGAAGTAGACTCCGCACTAAGTGTGGAGCCGAACTAGGGCATGATCCCACAACTGCAAGATCACGCCCTGAGCCAAAATCAAGAGTCAGATGCTTAACGACTAAGCCACTCAGGCACCCCTGGATATAGTACAGTAGTACTTTAAATGTATTTTCTCTTCCTTATGATTTTTTCAAAGTTTAAGGTGTACAACATATTGATTTGATTCATTTTTTCTTTTAATTTAAATTCAATTTGCCAACACCCAGTGCTCATCCCATCAAGTGCCCTTCTTAGTGCCCGTCACCCAGTCACGCCATCCCTCAACCCTCCTCCCCTTCCGCAATCCTTTGTTTGTTTTCCAGAGTTAGGGGTCTTTCTTGGTTTGTCTTCCTCTCTATTTTTTACCCGCTCAGTTTCCCTCCTTTTCCTTATGGTCCCTTTCACTATTTCTTCTATTCTGCATGTGAGTGATTGTCCTTCTCTGACTGACTTATTTCACTCAGCATAATACCCTTCAATTCCATCCACATCAAAGCAAATGGATATCCTTATGATTTTCTTGGTAACATTTTCTTTTCTATCAGTTTACTCTAAGGATACAATATATAATACATACACAAGATATGTGTTAATTGACTATGTTCTGGGTAAGGCTTCTAGTCAATAGTAGGCTAAGTTTCTAGAGAATCAAAACTTGTACACAGATTTTCAACTGCACAGGAGGTTGGTACTCTTAAGTCTCACATATTTCAAGTGTCAAGTATAATCTTAAAATTTTTTCTGGTATAGAAAAAATTCTTGATCAAGAACATAATAATTGATTTTACAGATGTAAAATTTGTCCTTGAGGATACTTTAGGAAGAGGACTTACAACTCTTTCGAACCAATCACAAACTCTACATTTCCAATTATCATTAACAATTAACCAAGAACCCCAAATTACAAAGGATGTTTAAAAAATTATTCCATAAAGAACCATATGTATTTTGAAGGCTGCTGTATTAATGTTATTGGCTTAGACTAGCTAATTGTTCACTAACTCAAATATGAGATTCTAGACCAAGTCAGAAAACCAATTTCCTCTCAGCTATAGTATTCACTAATAGTTTACTTAACCATAGACAAATTCTTACTTCTAAATGCCTATTATATACTGTAAATAAATTGATTATTGAACAAGTTATTTTAAACATTCTTGAAACAAATGGAAAAATAGAAAGACTCAACAATGACAGAGAAGACTAAGAACCAATGGAAATTTTAAAATTAAAAAAAATGGAATAACAGAAGTTAAAAACTCACTGGATAGATACAGCAGAATGCAGGTGATACAGAAAAGAATTAATGAAATTCAAGATAGATCAATAGAAATTATCCAATCTGAACAACAGAGAGAATAACCATTAAAACAAATAATGAAACTTCAGGGACATGTGGGACAGCAACAAAAGGTCTAATAGTGACACTGGAGGCATGAAAGGAGAGGTGAGATGTTGTTCTGAAAAATTACTTGGCAGAAGTACTTTACTAACCCTCAAAAAGAAAAAAGATTTTATCTATTTATTTGAGAGCAAGAATCCAGCTGGGGGGAGGGGAATAGGGAGCAGCAGACTCCCCACTGAGCATGGAGCCTGACTAGAGGCTGGATCCCAGGACCCTAAGATCATGACCTAAGTCAGAGGCAGATGCTTAACTGACTGAGCCACCCAGGCACCCTGAAAACTTCCCATTTTTGATGAAAGACATAACTCTTTAGATTCAAGAAACTGAGCAAACTCCAAACTAGATAAACTTAAAGAAATATTAAGTTCTAGATAAAAATGGGCATGTTTCAGTTAAGTATACCACTTCGACCAATTAAATCCAAGCTTTAAGAATTTCCTATTGTAAAGTACCAGAAAAACATTTTTCCAGAAACCTGAAATTTGTAATTATATTGTATTGTTCCTTTTCTATTCCTTCTTCTCAGTCTATGTCAAAAACTTTGACTTCTTGGAAAGATATACCTTGCTTCTGACTATATTACACTATATTGTTAATTATTCTAAATTTATGACAAAATTTTATTAATGTGAGGGTCCAATATTAAGCAAAACCCATGCTTTGAAGTTTTTGTGTGAATACTAAATTTACTTACAATTAAGAATCTCTACCTGAAAAAAATCTGGATCAAATCACACATAAAATACATACATAAAACATGTAACTTAATCAGATTTCCCCTTGTTACACTTTTCAATCCAAGACTTAGAGAATGACACTTATTTTATACAAAAGTTTATACTACATGAGTCCAAAATAGCTACAGAATCTGCCCAACTTCTTGGGAATTTACTAGTATCAGTGTAACTCATCTAACTTAAACCAAATCTTAGTATTATTGTCTTATTTCAGGTTAATTCCTGCAAGACTGATAAATCAGAAATCTACCTTTAGGAATTTTAAGTTAATATTGACAATCCTTGTCACAGAGGCTATAAAAGATGAAGCATTTCTCATTTACCACATTAACGAGGACTTTGGCTATCCCAGGGCTAACCTCTAGAGCTCTGATATGTGTGCCGGATCAGATTCTACTTTATTAGAGGTTTATTATAAATGAAGGTACAATTGAGGGGAGAAAAAGGCACCTATATTGCCCTTCCTCAGAATGCATGAAAAGTTCTAAAAAAAAATAGCTTTTCCACAACTTGTTATAATGATCTATAAAAAAACCCCCACAAGTTTGCAGGAGTCTATTTATGGCTACTATTAAGTTTATACAACTTGTATCTGTGTAATATATCTCAGGCTCATATTAACCTTAAAAATAATTCAAAAAACAAGCTCACAAAAATTTAGTCTTACCAACACTCACTAATACTATATCTTCCTCTCCTTTAGTTGAGTACTGATATCAATAACTAGGCTTAAAATATATAGATCTAACCAAATTGCTTACAGAACCTATTTATATAGAAAGGCCTAAAAGATGATCTCAAACATCCCAAATGCAAGCAACCATGTGCATTTCTGATGTTTAATGCTTTCTAAAACTTGAACACGTCAGAAAGCAAGTATATAAGTAGAGCTGATTCTTGAACAATGCAAGGGTTGGGGCACTCACTAACTACACCCCCCCCACCTAGTGCAGTCAAAAATCTGTTTAACTTTTGACTCCTGAAAAACTTAACTAAAAGCCTACTGTTAATTGAAAGCCTTACTGATAACATATAATTAACACCCATTTTATATGTTATATACTGTATTCTTACAATAAAGTAAACTAGAGAAAAAGAGAATGTTCTAAAAATCATATATGATAAAAAAGAATGTAGATATTACATATATCATTAACAAATATTAGACATCAAAAATGTAAAGGTAATGTAGAAAAAGAAGTTCATGTTTATTTATAGGTACTCATGCATTGATAATGAAAATGCAGCAATATGATTGCTTTATGATAGCCTAATATAATGGATACAATTGCTTCACAGTAACCAAGCCTATACACTAATGAATAAATTGTTATAGGCTTATGCATGGTTTCTCCGATTATGAGAGAGAGGCATACCATACAGTAATGTAATTCTTTGAAAGCAAAGTTATGAAACAGAAAACTAATGCACTGATTTTATATTAAATATCACTCACCTTATGCCTATGTTAAGTATAGGCTATCCCCTTCCATACAAGTCTTACACACAATGCTCTACATGGTGAAAACTTAGGGGGTGATGATGGTGATGACATTTTGTGATGACACAAAAACATCTTATTCAGTTCTTATTATACAGTTATTAGATTTTCACATGAAGATACACATAACATAATTTTATTAAATGTACAGCATGATGATTATTCACTATTCATTAATGGAAGTGGATCACCATAAATATCTTCATCCTTGTCTTCACATTGCGGAGAAGGATAAGGAAGGGGAGGGGTTGGTCTTGCTGTCTTATGGGTGGCAAAGGTAGAAGAGGCAGAGGAGGTGGAAGGGGAGGCAGGAGAGGCAGGCACACTTGGTGTAACTTTATAGAAATACTGTACATTACAATTTCTGAGTTTTTTTGCTTTTAATTACTCTAGAAACATTCCTGTACAGTACAGTATTAACCCTTTCACCATTTGCTTTAGTTATAGTGCCCATATCATAGAAGGGTCCATGTTGTAAAAGAAGTAAAAAACAGTCTTAAGTAATTAGAACACTAACACCAGATTATCTAATGTCTGTTTAGCACTGCTTCTTCCAGGTCTTTCTTCCTCATCACTGGTAGTGGCTTGAAAGCACTCATTTTCATCAAGTCATCTTCTGTTAATTACTCTGGTGTGGTGTCGTTGAGCTCTTGAATTTCTCCAAGATCCACTTGAAACCCTTTTACGTACACTGCACACCTCTTTTGCTATAACCACAATCTCATGATTTCCCTTATTGGTTATGTTACAAATCCTGTGAAGTCATGCAAAACACATCTGGACACAGTTTTCTCCAGCAGGAATTTGTTGCAGATTTATGGCTTTCACAGCATTTTCTATAACAATGATGTCAGCTTCAATAGTACAATCCTTCAGACTTTCATGATGTTTTCTCTACCAAGGTTCTCTTTATTGCATTGACAAACCTTTCCATAGAGTACCATGTGTAACTAGCCCTAAAGATTCTCATGACCTCCTGATTTAGAAACTGAATTAGACACGTTGTGTTCAGGGGGACAAAAAGATCACTTCAATATCTTTAGCACTGAACTCATGGGGCTCTGAGTAGCCAATATCAAAAGATTTTAAAAGGCAATTTCTAAATTGCCCCTTACTGGCAGAGGACTTCCTGACTTCAGGGACAAAGCATCGATGCAAACAACCCAGAAAAGGGTTCTTGTTGTCCAGGGCTTTACCTTGTACAAACAAAAGACTGGCATCTGGTATTTATCTTTTTCCTTTAATCAAGGGTTAGCAGCTTTACAGATAAGGGCAGTCCTGATCTTAAAACCTGGCTGCATTTGCACAGAATGCAGTCCTCCCTACCTTTGATTCTGGTGCTTGCTTTGTCTTAACTACCAAATGTCCTTTGTGGCATTCCCCTGCCCCACAATAGGACACTTTAATTTGCATTAAAAACTTGTTCAGGCAGAAATCTTTCCTTCTCAATAATTTTCTTAGTGATGCCTGGGAACTTGTCTAGGGCCTTTGGGTTGACAGAAGCTACTTCTCCTGCTATCCTGACATTTTTAAAGCCAAGCCTCTTTCTAAAATTACCAAACCATCCTTTGCTGGCATTAAATTTTCTAGCTTTAGATCCTTCACCTTCCTTTTACTTTAAGTTGTCATATATAATGATTTGGTTTTTTTCTCAAGTCATACTGGAGTCTTTAAGTATATAGGTAGCCTTTCTTATAGCAATCCTGCACCTACATAAAAGCTGCATTTTCAGTACAAGATAAAAAGATATGTCACAAAAAGTACAAGGTTTTCATGCCTGCAGGTGTAGCTGCAGTGACCACATCTTGAATTTTTCTTTCTTTCTTTTCCACAATGGTCCTTATGTCAGATTCATTTATCTTGAAATTGTGATCAACCATTGCTACAGACCTCAACCTATGGTACACCTATCAGCAATTCAATTTTTTCTTACGACTTTTCTCTGCTTCTTGGGAGCACTTCCAGCATCCACTAGAGGCACTTTGTAGGGATCCCAAGGTGTTATTTAAGATCTATGGTATCGCATTAAACAATATGGAAGTATGCAAGAACCAGGAGAGATCACTTTTTACTGCAATATGCAATTTACTAGAGAGATGAACTGCTCATGCAGAGATGATTAGCATCACTTAGTGTTTTACGTAGATACTTGCAAAACTTGAGCTCACTATGATAGCAGTAGGAGATAGGTATAAAATCATTACAGTAATACAATATGTACCACAGTTATTTTTATACAGTTATAATTCTGCACTACATCTTTATGTTTGTTCACATTTCTCTTAGCTGTGAATGGTGTCATGAATAGTCTGTGTATACATTATGATAGATTTTAACTTCTTATAATAGATTTATATTTTGTGATAGTGATGAAATAGATTAGTATCTTTAAATTTTATGCATTCATGACATACATTTTTCTTAATTTCTTTGATATTTCTAAACTACAGGGTTCGTCTGTGAGTTTTTCAAATTGTTGCAAATCTCAAAAAATTTTCTCAATACATTTACTGAAAAAAACTGCACATAAATGCATCTATACCGTTCCAAACTGTGTTGTTCAAGGGTCACTTGTATACGTGACCAGGAGACAATTAACTCCATAGTTGGTGACTACTGAATATATTCTGTTAAAAATTTATAGCATTTTAGAGCTTCAAAATTATATTTATTATTATTTTTAAAATTTATTATTACTTTTAAAGTAGCCCTAAAGTGGGGCTCAATGTCCCGACCCTGATATCAAGACCTGAGCTGTTACCAAGAGTTGGATGCTTAACTGAGCCACCCAGGTGCCCCACTGAAATTATATTTAAATTTTCAGCAACCATATTACTTTAAAACTCCTCACACACTATAATAGAATTTAAAAATCTCCATTATCTAATATTATAGCCATCTGATGCTAGAGATAGCCACTATCACCATCCTAATTCTTTTTATCATTTTTCCTCTTCCCTGAACTGTCATCTAAGTGGCTTTTCTCTCTCTACAAAATAATCTTCTGGGGGGAAAAAAAAGCACTGTGATGGCACATCACACGACATACACACTGTCCATCCTTTCCCTATATTAACAACAACAAAAAAAATTGAACCAAACTACCAAGCTTATCTTATAAACTTTTTCATTTCTCAAAATCTCCCTCTCAATATTACCCAAACTCAAATGTTATTATCACCTGATTCTTGCACCACACTTTCCCAAATCTTTATTTTAGTTCAAGTTGTATTTTCCTCTCTACATGTTTTTCACCCCTTGCTCAATACCCACATATCAAATTCTTCCTGTTCTTCAAGTCCCAGGTGAAAATGACACTCCATGGAGGTTTACCTGATTACCCAAGCTGGAAACCATAGATCCCAAATCATTAGTACTGTAGCTACTGACAATTTTAAGAAGTCAAAGCTCTGAAATTTATAGTCTTTAAAAAAGCATCTTATTACTGCCGATTTTATTGAACTTATATTTTATCCTATATTATAAATATGAACTTGCAATTTGTAAGTTAATGGGGCCAAAATCTCTAAGATTATGGAAGCAGAAATCAGGTTTATAATATCTTACAGTTCCCACAGAGTCTTAGTAGGGTACCTTGTCCAAACATTTGCTTATTAAATATTTGTTGAATAAATGAAAATGTGTATTCATTATTTATGTGCCTTAAGTTAATGGGTCATATTCAAAAAGAAAACAAAAATACAGCAAGAAAAATACCAATGTTATAACTATTAAATTGTAAAATCCTGATATTAGAGACAGTATTCTATAAAACTTGTTTCAAACTGATCACCAGGAATATTAAGATAGTATTTTAAAACTCCAACACTGTGGGAATTCCTGGGTGGCTCAGTGGTTTGGTGCCTGCCTTCGGCTCAGGGCATGATCCTTGAGTCCCGGGACTGAGTCCCACGTCAGGCTCCCTCCATGGAGCCTGCTTCTCCTTCTGCCTGGGTCTCTGCCTCTCTCTCTCTCTGTGTCTTTCATGAATAAATAAAGAAAATCTTTTAAACAAAACAAAACAAAAACAAAAACACTTCAACAGAGAAATCGTAGGTAGTCCTGGAAACACCAGGAAAGATTTGAGTTTAAATGGTACTAAAATATCTCAATATTTCTAATATTATAAACAAAGAAAAAAGACCATTCACTTTGTAAGAATGTTTCTTTATTAACCTAAGGGTAACTTGTTTAGAGGGTGAAGATAATCCAGTTAAACATTATTAATTCTATCTTATCACAATGTTACCCCCCCCCCCCCAAAAATAGTAGGCAGCCACATTTTAGATTTTACAATTCAAAGAAAATAATTCATTAAAAATACTTGTGTTTCACTATAGTAGCTAAATGCATAAATGAGACAAGACCCTATTTGTATAATGCCTACAAGAGATTCATTTTAGATGTAAGGAAACATATGAACTGAAAGTAAGGAGATGGAAAAAGATATTCCACACAGCTGGAAACCAAACGAAAGCTAAGGTAACAATATCAGTCAAAATTGACTTTAAAACAAGGACTGTAATAAGAGACAAAGAAGGGCATTAATAATGATAAAGAGGTATATCTACTACAGGATATCACGCTTACATTGTGTACCCTACTTAGGAGGGCCTAAATATATTAGCAAATATTAATAGACCTAAAGGGATAAAGAGACAGCAATATAATAATTGTGGAGGTTTCTAATACCCCACTTATATCAAAAGATAGAAAATTGGGGCAGAAAATCAATAAGGAAACACTGAAACTTAAATAACAAATCAGATGGACTTATCAGATTTACACGAAATATTGCTACAAAAAGCAATAGAATGTATTTTTCTCAAGTGCACATGGAGCAATCTCCAGAATTCATAAGCTAGGCCACAAACAAGTCTCAATGTATTTAAGAGGACTGAAATCATACCAAGCATCTTTTCTAACTACAGTGATATAAAACTAGGAATCAATTATATAAAGAAAACTGTAAAATTCACAAATATGTGGAGATTAAACAATATGTTACTAAACAACCAATGGGTCAAAAAACAAGACAAAACAAAAACAAAAAATCCCTTAAGACAAAAGAAAATGGAACATACAACATATCAAAATTTGGGATGCAGCAAAAGCAGTTCTAAGAGGGAATTTCATAGTGATAAATGCCTCAAGAAACAAGAAGTCTCAAATAAACAATGTAACTTTACACCTGAAGTACCAGAAAAACAAGAATAAAGACCAAAGTTAGTAGAAGTGAGTAAGAAAAATTAAAGCAGAGAAAGATACTAAAAACACAATAGAAAAGATCAACGAAAGTAAGCTGGTTCTTTAAAAGGATAAACAAGACTAACAAACTTCAGCTGGACTCACCAGGAAAAAAGGGGGAAATACCAAATAAATAAAATCAGAATTGAAAGAGATGCTGCAACTTATAACACAGAAATACAAAGGATTATAAGAACCTACTATGAAAAATTATATGCCAACAAATGGACAACCTAGAAGAAATGGACTCTTTTCTAGAAATTTACAAGCTGCCAGGACTGAATCATTATGAAACAGAAAATCTGAACAGACCAATTACTAGTAAGGAAACTGAATCCATATTATTTTTTTATTTTTTATTTTTTATTATTTTTTTTTAATGATAGTCACACACACAGAGAGAGAGAGAGAGAGAGACAGGCAGAGACACAGGCAGAGGGAGAAGCAGGCTCCATGCACCGGGAGCCCGACGTGGGATTCGATCCCGGGTCTCCAGGATCGCGCCCTGGGCCAAAGGCAGGCGCCAAACCGCTGCACCACCCAGGGATCCCACTGAATCCATATTAAATAAAACTTTAACACACATAAGTTCAGGGCCAGATACATTCACTAGTGAATTCTACCAAACATTCAAAGAACTAATACCAAGTTCTTTGCAATTTCCCAAAGAAATTCTTCCCTGAAGGAGAAGAGGAAACTCTTCCAAACTCATTTTAGGAGGCCAGCATTAACTTGACACAGAACCAGACAAGGATATCACAAGGAAAGAAAATCACAGGCTGATATCCCTGATAAGCATGGATGCAAAAATCCTCAACCAAATATTAGCAAACCAAATCCAACAATACAGTAAAAAGATCATACACCATGATCAAATAGGATTTATTTCAGAGGCTGGTTCAATATCTACAAATCAGTAAATGCAATATAACATACTAACAAAATGAAAGATAAAAATCATATGATCATGTCAACAAATATGGAAAAAGCATTTTACAAAATCCAAAATCCATTTATGATAAAAACTAACAAGGCAAGTAGAGGCAATGTACTTCAACATAAAGGCTTCAAACTCTATTACAAAGCCAAAATAACTAAAACAGGATGGTATTGGCATAAAAACAGACATATAGATCAGTAGAATAGAATAGAAAGCCCAGAAACAAATTCAGGCATACATGATTAAATAATCTATGACAGAAGAGGCAAGAGTATACAATGGAGAAAGGATAGTCTCTTCAATAAATGGTGTTAGAAAACAAGAGCCACAATGAAAAGAGTGACACTGGACCACTAACCTACCATACATAAAATTACATACAAAAAATTAACTCAGAATGGATTAAAACTTGAAATTAAGACCTGAGTCCATAAAACTCTTAGAAGAAAACACAGATAAGCTCCTTGACATAGGTCTTGGCAATGTTTTGAATCTGATGTCAATAGAAAAAGCAACAACAACAACAAAATAAACAAGTGGGACTACAGTAAACTAAAAAACTTCCAAAGAGCAAAGGAAACTATCAATAAAATAAAAAGGCAACCTACCTAATGGAAGAAAATATCTACAAATCGTATATCTGATAAAGGGCTAATATCCAAAATATATAAAGAATTCATATGATTCAACAGCAAAACAAAAACAAAGCCCACCCAAAACAATCCAATTAAAAACTGGCAGAAGATCTGAATAGATATTTTCCCAAAGAAAACATACAGGTGGCCAATGGGTACATGGAAAGATACTCAGTATCATTCATAATCAGATTAATGAAAATCAAAACTACAATGACATATATCCTCATGCCCGTTAGAATAGTTATCTATCATCAAAAGACAAGAAATAACGAGTGTTGGTGAAGATGTGGAGAAAAGGGAACCCTTTCTGCACTACTGGTGGGGATATAAATTGGTATGATACAGTAGGAAATTTTTTTGATAACTTTTAAAATGGAACTACCATATGATCCATCAATTCCACTTCTGGGTGTTTATCCAAAGGAGACCAAAACAGTAACTCAAAAGGATACGTGCATCACCTTGTTCAATGCAGCATTATTTACAATAGCCAAGATATGGAGACAACTTAAGTGTCCATTGTTGATGAATGGATAAAGAAAATTGTGGTATACATTTAAAACAATAAAATCTTGCCATTTGCAATGACATGAATTGACCCTAAGGGCTTATGCTAAGTGCAGTAAGTCAGAAAGAAAAAGATAAATACTGTGTGAGCTCTATTATATGTGAGATCTAAAAGGATTAGAAAGAAAAAAGAAACAAGCTCCTAGAACAGCTGGTGGTTGCCAGAGGTAGAAGGTAGAGAGTGGGAAAAATGGGTGAAGGAGGTCAAAAGGTTAAAGAAAAGGAGAGGGGGGTCAGACATAACAAGGGGTCAAGAATATAGTCATAACTGAGAGTGAGAATAGAGAGTGTAGCCTCATGAAGCCTCATGTAGTTCTAAGTGTATGAAGTTAGGTTACAGGCCCCTGGAATATAGAAAAAGTAAAATCTTTAAAAATTATTATATCATTCTTTGAAGACAAAGGTCATGTCAATGCTTATGACTTAAATTTAGGACTACAGGATTTTATTGTACCATTATCAATTTTTACATCTGCAGTTCTTGTTTTTCACTCGCCAAAAAATCTCAGTTCTTGTACTAAATATCAGTTATTGACACTTAATACACAACACATAATTACTCATTTGATTTATGACATAGTACACAACCAATAGTCTCAGAATAATAATACCAATACCAACACAAGAATATGGTTACTGAAAACACAATTCTTTTGGTCGTTAGCATGTAGTCCACTAAGGATATACAGTCATTTTTTAATATTTTAAAAATCTCTTTAAATTATTCTTCTCTGTGTGGTTACACCTTCAACTAGACCAAAAAAAAGAAAATCAGTCTTTTCATTACATTTCATTTCCATTTTTAAGGAATTGGATCCTTAAAATTTAGCATCCAACTAGACAGCAAGCAATTTTGATTAACCCAAGACCAATGTATCAAAAGCAATGTCTAAATCTGCACAGTCTGATAGAGTAGCCATTATCCAACAACATGTAGATAATTAAATTTAAATTAATTAAAATTAAATAAAATTTAAAAGTCTCACTAGCCATGTTTCAAGTGGTCAACAGCTATCACATTACCATTACACAAATTACTACTGTATAGCGCTGGTCTAAATAATAGTTTTCCCTCAGACACTGAAATTTTCTGGCTTAGCAAGGGAGCCAGCTTCATATTGAGTAACTTGAGCTGTTAAAACTGTTAAAGCATGAGTTGGCAGCTTCAGGGCAGATACTACCCATCAAAGCTTTTTAGAGGAAGGCTGACATGCAAGAAGTTATCTGGGACAGCAGTTACCTTCAGGAGGAAATGGAAACTATCATCATACTATCATGATTGCTTCACAGAGTATATTTGCCATTACCAAAATACTCAAGATCTCACTGAAATCACTTGCAGATTAAGGTGGTTTAGCCATTTGGAAACTATTCACTTAAAAGCTGCACCATCCACTTAGGAGGTAATTAATCTCAAATAACTCTATTGTTATAACTTGCATTTCTTCTTAACATTTCCAACAAAATATTCCTAGTACAAATCAAAAGTTTTGTTTTATTTGCAATACCGTAGGTTCAGTTACTATTGTCAGAAGAGGAGCTGCTATATATTCTCAAGGCACTTAGTTAGGGAGACAGAATTTAGCAGGAAAAAAAAGGTGGCTTCACAGAACAGGCTTCAAGATACAGTATTTCTTTGCAAAGGTTTCCCCTTGCCTCTCTACGGATGATGACAACTCTCTCTGCACAGGTAGAGTTGTCAACAACTTTTGTTTTTTTAAAGATTTTATTTATTTATTCATGAGAGATACAGAGAGAGAGAGAGAGAGAGAGAGAGAGAGAGAGAGAGAGAGGCAGAGACATAGACTGAGGAAGAAGCGGGATGCTTGAGGTGATACCGATGCAGGACTTGATTCTAAGACCCACGATCACACCCTGAGACAAAGACAGATGCTCAACCACTGAGCCACCCAGGCAACCCTGTCAACAACTTTCAAGAATTGAAAAAGAAGCTAACACCTTGGTGTCTCAATTCCCTTAAAAAATTTTTTTTTTTTACTTATTCATGGCAGATATACAGAGAGAGACAGAGATACAGGCAGAGGGAGAAGCAGGATCCCTGTGGGGAGCCTGATGCGGAACTCAATCCTGGGACTCCGGTATCACAACCCCGAGCTGAACGCAGACACTCAACTGCTGAGCCACCCAGGTGCCCCCAGTGCCCATTTATACTAGAACTTCCATCAAAATTCCAGAAGAACCCAATACTCCAGTGAGAGAATCAAATATAAATAATATACAGAAAACACTGGCTTTGAACCCTACATTCTAGGCCATGGTATTGAATTTTTTAGTCCCAGTTGCAGAAAAATTTTCAAAACTGTGACCCACTTATTAGAAGATCATGAAATCCACATATCAATGTTATAAAAAATGAAATATTCTGAGAATTTTTGCATTCATGTTCATCAGAAATATTGGCCTATAATTCTCCTTTTTTAGTGGGGTCTTTGTCTGATTTTGGGAAAACAGGAAATATTCTGGGTCACTGTAAAGGAAGCTTGAGAAAAACTGCTTTATTTGGTTTCCCAGTAATGTATGTCTTTTATGGTGAAGCACAGAAGGATTTTATAATCCCTAATCATACTATCTGCTATACTGGAATGATTACTATGACTATTACTACTACTACTACTACTACTACTACTACTACAACAACACACACACACACACACACACACACACACAATGCTGAGCAGAATCCATGCTTTTTATACATAGTCCATTAACGTAAGAGTGGTTATACGAAATCCTTAGATTTCTGCTAGGACTCAGGGACCTATTCTCATAACTTTCCAGTTTATGACAAAGAAATATGGGACATTATATTAGCTGGGCACCTAGGATGGTGCCTAAATGCCAGAGTCTTCTACTTTGCATACTCAGCTAATTAAAGATAGATCAAAGTTCTTTCACTCAGATGCTATAAGGACAGTAATTATACAAAGTTTAACCATGTATGGAAACATAATATGTTCACCCCTACAGAAGGCATTTATTATTTTAATTTTTAAAAAGATTTTCCATTTGATTTATTTATTTGAGAGAGAGAGAGAGCAGGGGGAAAGGGCAGAGGGCGAGGGAGAGAGACTCCACGCTGAGTGCAGAGTCCAACACAGGGCTTGAACTCATGATCCTGAGATCATAACCTGAGCTAAAATGAAGAGTCAGATGCTTAACCAACTGCACCACCCAAGAGTCCTAGAAATATTTATTAAGCCATGAAACATGCTAGGTGTTTGGGATATAATGAATAAGTCAATTAAGTAGTCTACATCAACATACAAGCTAAAGAAAAGTGGGTTGGAAAAAAATGGAGAGCAGAAGTACAGAGAAGCTGAGTGGTCCTGACAGAGAGAAAATGAAAATATTACCAATCTCAGGTTCTTTTCCTTAGACCTGCCTTTTTGATTTTCCTATATTCCCTAAAACTTCTCTCTAGCCTGCCAAATAACCCATTCTTCTAATAAATTTTAGTAGTTTACTATTACTTGTAACCAAAGACTCTGGTAGAAACCTTCCTAATAAATGTCATGTTAGTCTTGTCTTTTCTCATCCTTGCTCATGCTATTTATACCACTGAGACATATTCTGTTTTTCCCCTCCAACAGTCCAAATACTATCTTCCTTCAAATACAGGCCCAAGAGTCACTTTACCCATTAAGCTGTCTCTGACTAACCTTAGGCCACAATTTCCCATCTTTGAACTATAGAGCACTTTAGCTTCTACCCAGGAAGCTGCTAATTATATTGATTTATTACTGCTCTGCATTTATCTTATAAATTCACTGTATCATTCAGAACATAGCCAGTATGTCTGTTGAGTCTTAGTTTGTGAATCAGTAAAATGGGAGTAATTACACCTACTTCAAAGAGCTATTGTAAAGAGAGTGCCTACCTAGCACACCTACTGCTAGGTCTGCTGTCCTTATGTGTCTGACCAAAATTCAGAAGAAAATATCGTTATTTTCTTCAAGCTAAATATACAAGAGTGGGAAAACAGCTCATTAAAACTTAATATTATTTCTTTCATAAATTAAATGTGAACAAAAACAAGTGACAAATGTCAAGAGCATTTTCACTGCTAAGCAGATTTCTTTCACAGGTAAACATGAACAGATGTTGAAATATATTAGGCTATTCCCTGTCAACATGTCCCATGATAATGATAACAGTGTTATCATTACTTTGGCTATGGATAAGAGTATAATTTAAGGTTTTGTTTTTAGGTAACAGTGACATTTTCAGCTTAGTTTGCTCTTTAAAGATTTCTTTTTAAGTAGTCCCTACACCTAAGGGGGCTCAAAAACCCACAACCCCTAGGATCAAGAATTGTGAGCTCTACCGACTGAGCCAGCCAAGTGTCCCTCAGTTTAGTTTTTAGATAACCAAAATAAAACTGCTTTTTCCTGAGAATACATAACTTTATAACTTTTCATGACTCAAAAAAAAATCTATTCTGTTCAGACTATAACTCCCTTTCTCAGTAATTTAGGGATCAAGTCTTCTCCTTTATGACATTGATCATCTCCATAGATTCACAAGTAGTTATAATAATTCCTTTCACCATTCTCTTCACTATAAAATTTAGTCAAATTATGTATTTACATCCTTTCAAATAGTTTTCCACTTTATTTTTTTTATTATTTTCTGAATTGCATTTGTCTATTTCTACTGTACCAACAGGCCCAAATATTAATATAGTACTCCCTAGTTTATACTTGGAAGAATCAAAGCCCTCCAAAACACTGCTCAATGAGAATTTAGCTGCCTACCTTCATGATAGAAGGCGCTAAGTATATATCCCAAACATGTCTCAATAGGACCTGCACTAAATACATGAAAATATTTAACAGTTACATACAGTAATATAATTAACAGAACCCAGGAGTCAGTATTTTTGAGCATTTCATTCTAAAAATGAGCATTTAAATGATAAAATTAAGTATCCTTTTGAAATAGCTTACTTTTCTTTTTTTTTAGATTTTATTTATTTATTCATGAGAGACACAGAGAGAGGCAGAGACACAGGCAGAGGGAGAAGCAGACTCCAGGGCAGGGGCAGGGAGCCCAATGTGGGACTTGATCCCAGGACTCCAGGATCACATCCTGAGCCAAAGGCAGACGTGCTTAACTGCTGAGCCACTCAGGCATCCCGAAATAGCTTACTGGTCACTAAAATAAATACAGTCTAATGATAGAACCATAAATACTTATTTGGACTACAAAAGTATGCTTTAAGCAGCTATCTAATATTCTGCTTCCAATGTTTAAAAGTTAAGAATACTTAGGTTTCCACAGAAGACCCCAAACAGTCAAAGCAATTCTGAAAAAGAAAAACTGGAGGCATCTTGATTCAGGATTTCAAGCTATATTACAAAGGTATAGTCATCAATACAGTATGGAATTGGGACAAAAACAGACACATAGATCAATGGAACAGAACAGAGAACCCAGATATAGATGTGCAACTATAAGGTCAACCAATCTTCAACAAAGCAGGAAAGAATATCCAATGGAAAAAAGATGGTTTCTTCAACAAATTGTATTGGGAAAACTGAACAGCAACGTGCAGAAGAATGAAACTGAACCGCTTTCTTATACCATACACATAAACAAATCCGAAATGGATGGAAGACCTAAATATGAGACAGGAAATCATCAAAATCCAAGAGGAGAGCAAAAACAGAAACCTCTTTGACCTTGGTCATATCAACTTCCTACTAGACACATCACCAGAGGCAAGGGAAGCATAAGCAAAAATATTGGGGCTTCATCAAGATAAAAAGCTTCTGCACAGCAAGGGAAGCAATCAACAAAACTAAAAGCCTATGGAATGGAAGAAGATATATGCAAATGACATATTTGATAAAGAGTTTTAGTATCCAAAATCTATAAAGAATTTATCAAACTCACCCAAAAACAAATAATCCAGTTAAGAAATGCACAGAAGACATGAATAGACACTTTTCCGAAAAAGACATCCAGATGGCTAACAGACAAGTGAAAAGATACTCAACATCACTTATCATTAGGGAAACAAATCAAAACCATGATGAGATACCACCTCATACCTGTCAGAATAGCTAAAAGTAACAACAGATGTTAGCGAGGGTGCAGAGAAAGGGGAATCTTCTTACATTGCTGATGGAAATGCAAACTAGTGTAGCTACTTTAGAGAACAGTATGGAGGTTCCTCGAATTTAAAAACAGAACTACCCTATAATCTAGCAATCTAGCACTACTAGATATTTACCCAAAGGATACAAAATTACAGATTTGAAGGGGTATATGCACCCTGACCTTTATAGCAGCATTATCAATAACAGCTAACCTATAGAGAGAGCCCAAATGTTCACTGACTGATGAATGGATAAAAACGATATAACATATATATACAATAGAATATTACTCAGCCATTGAAAAAAGAAATCTTGCCATTTGGAACACTGTGAATGGAGCAAGAGTATATTATGTTAAGTGAAATAAGTCAGAGAAAGACAAATACCATATGATCTCACTCATCTGTGGAATTTAAGGAAGAAAACAGATGAACATATGGGGATAGGGAAAAGGAAAGAAAAAGGAGAAAGGGAAACAAATCAGTAGAGACTTAACTACAGAGAACAAACTGAGGGTTGATGGAGGGAGGTGGGTGGGGTGATGGGTATTAAGGGGGCACTTGTGATGAATACTTGGTGTGGTATGTAAGTGATGAATCACTTAATTCTACTCCAGAAACCAATATTGCATTATATACTAACTAAAATTTAAATTAAAAAAATAATACTGGGCAGCCCCGGTGGCTTAGCAGTTTAGCGCCGCCTTCAGCCCAAGGCGTGATCCTGGAGACCTGGAATCGAGTCCCACATCCGGCTCTCTGCATGGAGCCTGCTTCTTCCTCTGCCTGTCTCTCTCTCCCTAATAAATAAATAAAATATTTAAAAAAAGAATACTTGGGTCCCTCAAAAGGCTAAACACAGAGCTATCATATGACCCAGGAACTCTTTTCTTAAGTATATACCAAAAAGAAATGAAAACATATGTCCACATAAAAACTCCTGTATGAATGTGGATATAACCCAAATGACTGTCAAATGATAAATAAAAGATATACTACATATCCACACAATGAAATATTAATTGGCAATGGAAAGGAATGAAATATTGATAGATGCTGCAACATGGAAGAACCTTGAAAATACCATTCTAAGTAAAAGAAGCCAGTCACAAATGACAATATATTGCATGACTCTGTATATACGAAATGTCCAGAAAAGGCAAATCTGTAGAGACAGAAAGTAGATTAACAGTTGCCTTAGGCTGTGGGAAGAATGGAGAATTGCTGCTATTGAGTAGTGAGTTTCTTTTGGGGATGATAAAATGTTTGAGTTGATTGTGATAATGATCATATAACTTGTGAATATACTAAATACTGAATTGTATACTTTAAACGGGTGAATTGTATGGTATGTGAATTATATGTCCATAAAGCTGGTATTAAAAAAAAAGACTTTGGATCTCATGTTGACAAGATGCTGTTTGACTTAATGCATTCTCTACTGAAATTTTAGTCGGTATTCTCAGTTTCAGCCTCTATATCCAAGACCAAATGTAGAATGTTCCTAGAATGACCTTTCATGTTATCAAAGCCTCTCAAGAACTCACCCATGTAGTTAATTTTGCTTCCCTGGGTGTGTATGTGTGTGTGTACACATTTATATAAACTTGCTAACGCTATATTAATTTAGTTTGGGAACTGAACAGGTTTATCCAACATTATAAGTTCCTAAGAACTTACCAGACTTGTTCCACAACTTCATTCCAATGGTCATGTGATTAGCTGGATTTTTATAATAGAGAGATCTAACAAAGAAAAATAAGCCTGAGATTCTAAACCACATAAACTGTTCACTCCCTTAAGCCGATTCTGCTTCTTCAATATCTTCTCTCTATTCCCACTATCATCTTAAGTACAATCCTAAATCAATTCTTACTGAAAATACCATAACAACCTTCTCTAAGAGGTCTGTTTCTCTTTTCCCTAATCCTCCTCCACACAGCCACAATAATCCTACTAAGAAAAATCATACTTGTTTTAACACAAAAATCTGATCCTGCCACTTCCTACTTAAAATTCTTTCAATATCTCTGCATTATATGTATGGTAATATTTATCACCAATTGTCAGTTTAAAAAAATGAAAAAGAAACTTAAGATATAGGGGAAAAAAAACTCTATTTTTTACAAATTTTTATTGTAGAAATAATTTCAAGTCTTCATAAATATGCTTGTCAATGACTAAACAAACTGCTTATCCATTTTCAATTTCTGAAGTGGAAAAATGTTAGTTAGCCAGCAAGGCCCACACATTTCCTTCAATCTATCACTCCAAACTCAGTAACAAATATTAAGGACCTATAAGAGGGACAGTTAGACATCTACTTGTCAATCATGATCCTAATTTTGAACCTACTCTCCTGTTTTTACTTGATTCTATTCTGGTTCTGTCACTTCTATCAACTTTTCATTCTTCCTCATTTTTTTGATTTGATGGTTCCATTTATTGTTTGTGTAAGACCCTGGATTCCTCTGATAACTATTTAATGCTCTAGACTAACTCCAATGTTTCCGGCTGCTCTGTTGGACAGTCCCCATATCCTTGTTAAAGTTAGTACAAAATATTCTTTATCCTGCATTCCAAGTCTTTGATCAGTTAACCCAATCCCACTACCATTATAGTAGAAAAAAGTTACTTCAACCTTATATAGAAGCAGTCTCCATTCTGTTTTAAGTATGAATATCAACTTATTCTATATGATCCTTCTTGGTCTTTTATAATCCTGTACTTAGAAGCAAAAATTTTATGATTGCTTATGCTTTCTTATCCATCTAAAAATTATTATTTTACCTGATTACAGATCTTCTCAATAAGTAGCAGAAAGGTGTAACAATAACATATATAATAACCAACCACATCTCATCTTCACATCCCCAAATAAAGGAGCAAAATAACAAGAAAGAGTACTTGGAATAAAGAGGCCTGGATTCCACTTCCAGCTAAGGTACTAATTAACAGCATCTGACACTGGGTGATTTAATTTAACATCTCTAACTATAGTTTACCCATATGCTTGGGACTCGACTTTTGAAAATACATTAGTAATGCTTGCTTTAAAAAAAAAAACAAAAACAAAAACCTCCTCCTACAAGTTTAGTTCAGAATGGTCAAATGTTCTAAAATTGCTTTCTTCCTGAGGCCTTTCCTGACCACTTTAAAAATCACCACATCACCAATACCACTTCTCTTGAGTACTTATTACAATCCAAAATATATTTTATCCATCTAAAATATATCACCTAAAATATACCTCTACTATATATTTCATTTTTCTATTTATTGTCTAACTCCCTCCACAAGACTTAGTTATATAAGCTACATATGGGTATAGATTGGTATCTTCAGAGGCCTAGAACAGCCCTAGTACATAGAATATGTTCAATGAATATTTGTTGAATCAATAAATGAACAGATATCCAAGACGACTGACAAATTTGGGCCCTATTTAATTCCAAAAAGTCAAGAGCCTAAGAAAGTAAATCAGGGGACTCCTGAGTGGCTCCGTGGTTGAGCGGCTGCCTTCGGCTCAGGGTATGATCCTGGAGTTCCAGGATTGAGTCCCACATCAGGCTCCCTGCATGGAGCTGCCTCTGCCTGTGTCTCTGCCTTTGTCTCTCCATGTCTCTCATGAATAAATAAATAAATTCTTTGGGGAAAAAAAAAGTAAATCAGAAAATCTCTTCAAATAAGTAAATTGAATAAAAAGACCAATGTTTTATACTTTAACTTCTTCTAAATATACTATAATCTTGATAAAGCAAAAGCATTATTTTTCATTATTAGTAAATTTATCCTATCACTCAAAAAACCTAATTTATAAAGTTCAAAGTACAAATTCTCAGTTGGTACTTAGGCCCCTTCTTTTAATTTTAATAAACTGCTGAAACCTAAAAATTTAACTTGCCATTCAAGTGATCTATTTATGCCAATCAACTCTTTTCCAATATTTATATCAAACTTCTCAAATTCATTACAGTAAAGATGTTAGGGTTACTACTTCCCTTGCATTAGCTAATTTTATTTTACTTAAAATATACCAAGACCCTGAGAGGTCAGTTCAGTCACACTTGGTTTATGAGTCTCATATTAAACATCTCTCTCTTAAGACATATATTAGAATCCTATTGAAGACAGATAAACAAGATTCCACTCTGCTTAAATGGCAAATCTTTTTTATATAAGTGTGAAATATTATCTACAAATGCATAAAAGTGCTGGTCCAGAATATTCCTCTAACAAAGTTTCACATGAATTAATTTGATTTTGCTATTCAGTCTGTTTATGTAACATATATTTTAAACAAAGATGCAGAGAGCAATTATGTTTCAAAATCTGTCTCAGTAAATAGAAGTTGATTTACAAAGCTACATGTTTATTATATAATCACAATCAATTTATTTTGAATATTGATGGACAGAAGTAACATTATGAAAATGACTTACATAATATCCTCAGATAAAAGTAGTAAGCCCACTACAGTTGGAAGTACTCATTCACGTTGGGAAAAT
Source organism: Vulpes vulpes (assembly GCF_048418805.1). NCBI lineage: Eukaryota > Metazoa > Chordata > Mammalia > Carnivora > Canidae > Vulpes > Vulpes vulpes. Next base: position 6,113,331 of record NC_132782.1, read on the forward strand.
TTGACCAATAAAAATATTAACTTAGAATCTTGTAAAACAAAGAAGTGTATGATTTATTTTGTAGAAGAGAATTCCAGCACAGTGCCTTTATTTACTAGGTTTTCAAATATTTACTATTAAAGAAATTCTTTGCTACGTCAGAGTTTTACCCTAGACTTCCTTCAACGCAATGATTCTCAACCCTGGCTGTATATTAGAAACAACTGGGGATCTTAAAAAATATTTATATTTATGCCAAGGTCCAACTTCAGGCTGGTTATATCAGAGTCTTTGGGGATGGGAGCTATGCATTAAGAGTTTTAGAAAGCTCTAAGTTCATTGCCATGGTGTTTTAAAAAGCTTCAGTTCAACATTGTTAAATTCCATCAATTTTGAGGTTCAAATGGAAATAATGATCAGCTAGTGCTCACTGCCCTGCCAGCCTGGGATATAATATTAAGGATGCTAGAAGACTAAAATAAAAAGAAAAATAAAAAGATCTGCTAGAATGAGGTGGTAGGGATTAAAATGAGTACAAGAAGTGTAAGAAAATATATAGACAGCCTAGATGAAAAGATCTCATGAGGGAAAGGCAAGAAAATATAATTAATCTTAAGGTCCCAAAGCTAGGTGGGAAAATTAAAACATAAAGACAAATTCATGCAGGTAATAGCAGATAAATGTAAAGAGAGCTTCGATACACTAGAACTAACAACCAACAACTTGATAAACAAGTGTTAATGAAGGATCTGAATAGGTTACACATGCAAAAGCTAACTGTGTATTACAGATTGTCTACCATGTGTCCAAGTGAGCATTCAAGGTGGCTGGTAACAGGGGCAGGTATGAGAACTCTCAGTCATCCTTCTGTCACAAGGACAGAGAAATCTGAAACAAAGATCTCTACTTTCCAAGAGTCCTCTGCCTCTTCCCAAAGCACTCTTATAAAGGCTGCTGTAAATACACTGTCCAAGGCAAGGTTTATATATACAGTAGGCACACTGAAAGGAAGGAGGGAAAATAAGACTGCCACACCTCCAAAAAAGTTTCTACGAGGACATGTGACTACATGGGACATAAGACCCCCCAGCCAACCATGAATCTCTTACCTGGTAACCCTTACATGATCTATCACTTCTTGAGGTTCTATGTAACTGAGGGTGGAAATGGACTCAGTGCTTTCAGTTATTTATCTTTGACCCCAAAAGGAGGGAGCCAGCATGATGAGAGCAGAAGTGGACTTAGTATTAGAACAGATCGTCCCAGCTATTCAGGATATCTGAATTGTAATATGCCAAATTGGATAATTGAATACCCACAAAGTTCAGCTTCAATATCATGTCTAAGGAATGATTAGTAAAATAAACGTATTAGAACAAACTAATCCTACTTAGGAAATAAAGACTTTAGAAAAACTTTCAGGGAGAAATGATGTAGATTTCTATTAGCTATTACTAAATGAAGAAAACCTCCTGGTACTTGGGCAATAATACCACAAGGAAAAATAAAACAAGTAGGCCTGGTTGAAGAAACACCCAAAACCTTGAGGAATACTTTTAATACTTAGGCTGAAGCCTAGGAAAGAGGGCCTGCCTTTCAGAACCTGTAGATCTATTATAATATAGGGCCAGCAAGGAAAACATCATTACCACCAATGTCTTACTCTCCTTTTCCCAATTTTTGACATCCTGAGTATTTTCCTTTTAGGGTCAAAGATAAATAATTGAAAGTACTGAGTCCATTTCCACCCTTAGTAAGTTGTGTCCTAGGGTATAAGGAGGATAAGAAAAAGGAAAATAATGAGGTAAGTGAAAGAATCTAACAACACAAAATATCCAAAGAGCTAAGAGTCCAACAATTGGCACTATTAGTAGGAATGATAAATAATCCATCATTCACACATAAGCCACCTGCTCCATATCAGGTATAATAACTTACAGGATAAGCCAGCAGAGAAGTGGTGGTGCCCATAAGGTAACTAAACTATGGTAATAAACATTAAAGATTCATGTGTCCCTGAAATAGAGTTGGAATAACAAGAAGACCTTCTGAAAGCTGGCTGATAGCCATCAAAGAAAATCTGAATGGCAGCAAAGGAGATCTTGATGTTCAAGGACAAAAACAAAAAAGAGGTTTGCTTCCAAAATGTATCCTGATAGACTGAAGAAATCTAAAACCTGGAGAAATCTGCTATGAAAACTAGAAAAATTTTACTAGGCAACTGATCAACAGCTCACTCAGTAAAGAAATTCAGGCTTCAAATCACTACAATAAAGAGGTAACAGAAATTCTGGACAATCTTAGAAGAAAGATAAAAAGGAAGACCTGGGAAGAACAGCAGGCAGACAGATGCCCCCCAGCTGTTGAGTTCATCCACATCTGGTGGTACGGTGTTGGCACAAGCACACCTTAAACACCGTACCATTCAGTCATCGGGATACTAAGATACTGGGACAAAATTCCATGTAGGACTCACTTATGCTTCCTACCACGTGGTAAGTAATCTAAGCTGAATAAAATAATTAAAAGAAGAAAAGTGAGAAGGGACAAAGGACGACAATTAATTATAATCATACTAAACGCACAAGTGGCTGCTGCCAAAAGTGGCAAATTCCCTCCTTCTGAGGTTGAACCATATTCCATCATATTCATGTAACTATTTTCTTTATCCACGCATCTGTTGATGTACATTTAGGATGTTTCCACCTCTTGGCTACTGTGAATAGTTCTAATGAACCACAGGAGCAGTAATATGTCTGGAAGACCCTGACTGAATTCTTTAGGATAAACACCAAGAAGTGGGATTGCTAGAGCATATGGTAATTCTATTTTTAATTTCTTAAGAAACCTCTATACTATTTTCCATAGTGGCTGCATTATTTTACCTTTCTACAGTGTGCAAGGGTTCCAAACTCCTCACATCTTAGTGAACACTTGTATTTTGTTTTCTGATAATAGCCACCCTGAAAAGGTGTGGAGTGCTATCTTCTTGTGGATTTGATTTGCGTTTCTCCGGTGACTAGTGATGATGAATATCTTTTCATATACACGTTAGCCGCTCTCATGTCATATTTGGAGTAATGTCTGCTCAAGTCTTTAGTCCATCTTTAAATCAGTTTACCAGTTTTTTGTACTACTGAATTGTTAAAGTTCCTTACACAGTTGACATTTGAACAACACGAGAGTTAGGGGCACAATACCTTGAGCAGTCAAAAATCTGCATATAACTTTTGACTCCCCAAAAACTTAACTACTAATTGCCTACTGTTGACCAGAAGCCTTACCAATAATATAGTTGATTTACAAACATCTTGTATATTATATGTATTACATCCTGTAGTCTTAAAGTAGGAGAAAATAAAATAGGATGAAGAAAATCATTAGGAAGAAAACACACATTTACAATGCTGTACTGTATTTATTGAAAAGAAAATTCCACGTGTAAATGGACCCACACACTTCAAACCTGTGTTGTTCAAGGGTCAGCTATATATTTTAAAGATTAACTTGTTATCAGATACGTGGTTTGCAAGTATTTCTCCTACTCCATACATTGCCTTTTCACTCTGCTATTTCCTTTGCTGTGCAGAAGATTCTTAGTTTGATGTAGTCTCACTCTTTTTGTTGCCTATGCTTTTGGTGACACATCTGTAATAATCATTGCCAAGACCAATGTCATGAAGCTTTGCCCCTAAGTTTTACTCTGCGAATTTTACAGCCTCAGGTCTTACATTTAAGTCTTTAATCCATATTGGTTGATTTTTTGTGTATAGCGTAAAATAAGGGTCCAATTTCACCCTTTTGCATACAGATGATAGGCAGTTTTCCCATCACCACTTACTGAACAGACTAGCCTTTTCTTATTGTGTACTCTTGGCACTCTTCCAAGATGAGTTGACTATATATGCATGGATTTATTTCTGGGCTCTCTATTCTGCTTCATTGGTCTATATGTCTGAATTCTAGTACTAACTGTTTTGATTACTGTGGCTCTGTAATATATTTTGAAATCAGGAAGTGTGATGCCTCCAGCTTTGTTCTTTTTTTCTATAGATTGATTTGGCTGTTTGTGATCTTCTAGGGTTCCATATGAATTTTGGAATTGGTTTTTCTATGTCTGTAAAAAGTGCCATTGAGATTTTGATAGTGATTGCACTGAATCTATAGACCACTTTTAACACTGTGGATATTTTAACAATATTGCCTTCTAATCCCCTCTTTAAATTTTATACCTTACTTAGTTTTTGATCCTTTTAAATTCTTTAGTTTCTTACCAATTCAGCAATGCCACAATAAAAACATTTAAAATATTTTATTTAATTATTTAATTTTCAGCAGGTTATTCAAATATTTGAGTCAACCGCAATTCTATGGTCAATTATGTATTGTTTTTTTTTTTTTAACAACTGGAAACTTTTTTCCCAAAAGTTTTTTTCTAAGTTTAATCTTGTTGATGACTTAGAGACCTCATAATCTCAGGTTTTTTTTTTAAGATTTATTTATTTACTTATTCATGATAGACATAGAGAGAGAGAGAGGCAGAGACACAGAAAGAGGGAGAAGCAGGCTCCATGCCGGGAGCCAGACATTGGACTCGATCCTGGGACTCCAGGATCACGCCCCGGGCCAAAGGCAGGCGCTAAACCACTGAGCCATCCAGGGATCCCTCCTTCTCAGTTCTTATATAAGTGTGGAAAGACTCAGTAAGCTGAAATCACCATTAAGGCAAGTTGGGGGTAAGGGGAGAGGGAGAGGGGGAAGGAGAGGGAGAGAGAGGGGGAGAGAAAGAGAGAGAGAGAATCTCAAGCAGACTCCCTGTTTTGCCCAGAGCCTGCCATGAGGCTTGATCTCATGACCCTGAGATCATGACCTGAGCCAAAGTCAAGAGCTGGATGCTTAACCGATTGAGCCACCCAGGGGGCCTCCCTCCACTTTTGATGAGAAATTTTAAGGAAGCTTCTAATTAGTCTTCCTTTTATTCCCAGAAATTACTTCTCTGATGTCCTAAACAATATTCTTATTAAGTAACCAATTATATCCATTATTACTATTTCCATATTGAATCCACAAGTGATCTCATTATTGTTTATGTGCTTATTACATTATATATCCTTCCTAGGGATGTTTGTAATTAAGTCAAAAAAGTTTCCCTATTCCAATATGGTTTCCCATTTCCTAGGTTATAAGACCTTATCCAGCTAGTGAAATAAGCCTGTCTTTTGGCTTAGTGGCCCCTCACTGATCTAAAAAAGACAGGTAAACATTGTTCTACTAACTCACATGGAATTACAGAATTTATACTTTTAAGAGTCATCTCAAAAATGTCTACTGAAATGCCAGTAGTCTTCTCTCTCAAGACTTATAAAATGTTAACATAAATGAAATAAGATTAATATAAAATGACTAAGAAGGGTGTATTGGGAGTATTTTCCAACTAGACATAAGTGATTTTACTTTATAATGCAAAAAAGGCAACTAAAAAATAACATTGGGCAGAATCACACTAAAGTTACACTAATTACTTGTAGAAATGGCCATATTTATCCTTTCACAACAGATTCTTAGGAACTAAGAAACAGAGATTTGATGACCATGTTTATAAAATATTACAGCAAAACTGGAATTACAGGCAACCAGAAGGCTTATTTTATTAAAATTCACTGTAAGAGGTGGCTTTTTACACATACATGTTTCCTTTTTCTCTTTTCCTTTTAAGAAAAGTATAAGTTATGTGCTGAAGCTAATAGTGATTCAGTTAATCTTTTACGTACTCTATGGTATAATAGAATAAAAGTTAATGCTTGATGCAGTCACTGTAGAAAACAGCAGTTCCTCAAAAAGCTAAACATAAAATTGCCACATGACCTACCAATTTCACACCAAGGCACATACATGCTTGAAAAGAACTGAAAGCACAATCTTGAACAGATATCTGTACATTTAAAAACCAATCAAGAGGGTTGCCTGGGTGGCTCAGTCAGTTAGGAATTTGCCTTTGGCTCAGGTCATGATCCCAGGGTCCAGGGTTTGGGCCCTGTGTCAGGCTCCCTGCTCAGCAGGGAGTCTACTTTTCCTTCTGCCCCTCCACCCACTTGTGCTTGTGCTCTTTCCCTCTCTCTCAAATAAACAAAATCTTTAAAATAAATAAAGATTTAAAAAATCCATCAAGAGATAAATAGAAAAAAAGAGATAAATAGATGTGATATATACATACATATGTGTCACATCTGTGATAGAAAGATAGATAAATAATAGGATATTACTGAGCCCTAAAGAGCACGAAGTTCCAACAGGTGCTATAACATAGATGAAACTTGAAAACATTATAGTAAGTGAAATGAACCTGACATGAAAGGACAAATATTATATGATTTTGCTTACAGGAAATATCTAGAATAGACAAACTAATAAGGATAGAAAGTACATCCAAGGGATGGCTGGGTGGCTCAGAGGTTAAGCATCTATCTTTGGCTCAAGGCATGATCCTGGGGTTCCAGGATCGAGTCCTTCATGGGGTTCCCTGCATGGAGCCTGCTTCTCCCTCTGCCTGTGTCTCTGCCTCTCTCTCTCTCTCTCATGAATAAATAAATAAAATCTTAAAAAAAAGAAAGTAGATTCAAGTTTACCAGGGATTGGGGAAAAGGGGGGTAATATAGAATTAGTGCTTAATGGCTAGAGAATTTCTGTTTGAGGTGATGAAAAGTTTTGGAAAAAGAGAGTGGTGACTGTTGCACAACATTGTAAATGTGATTAATGCCAATGAATTATACACTTAAAAATGGTTAAAATGAAGGGGCACTGGGATGGCTCAGACAGTTAAGTGACCAACTCTTGATTTTGGCTCTGGTCATGACCTCAGGGTTGTGAGATTGAGTCCCACCACAGGGCTTTGAGCTCAGGAGGGTGTCGGCTTGAGATTCTTTCTCTCCCTCTACGCGCCCCCCCCCCCCCCCCGCACTCATGAGCTCACATGCTCTCTCTCAAATAAATAATGTTTTTAAAAAATAGTTAAAATGGTAATTTTTATGTTATCTATTTTTCCACAACTTGAAAAATTTAGTAAGGTGGAATACATTGGATTATATACTTTAAATGGGTAAATTATAAACTGTAGTGTATGAAATATTTCAGTAAAGATGTTATAAAAAATTAACACTTGAAATTTTTCTTCAATGCTTGAAGATCAGGTCCCTTTTTCTTTTTCCAGCCTGCCCTGGTCATTCTAGTGACCCTTCTCTCTTATTCCCGAATCATAATATTTTATCTTTTTAATTACTCAGCAATTAATCCTCTCTTCTTTTTGGCATCACTGGTATTTCTTAATTACTGTTACGCATTTAATATTTGATTATATTTTGTTTATAAAACAAGATTAGTTGTTCATATTAGCAAATCAAGACCCATATTTAATATTTGTTTATACTTTGTTTACCAAACAAGATTAGCAGTAGCTCAAATTGTCAAATGAAGACCCAGTAGCTCTCTTCCATCTTCAAATCTCTAAAAAATAATTTAAAGTTACATTTGCACAAATATATATAGTAAAAATTTCAGTAACAAATGTTAAGAGAAAGCTGTCTCAAAAAAATAATCAGAATACTCATTCCCTAAGCACTCTTCAATTAATCAACGATGTAATAGATTTAGTTCAGTATAATTATTAAAAATAGGCAATAGGATACTTTTACCAGAAAAAGTTCTGACTGACCGTTTTTCTTTTTCCCCAAATGAATTAAAGACACAGTCCAAATAAAAAATAAAACAAAATAGATGAGGAATATACAAACATTTAACACATATACTAGTATTTTTTATGCCTAAGTAGATACATTTAGGATATATACATCTAATCCTAAACAGAATTAACTAAAATATGAGATTATTCAAATAATATAGTTACAAGAGCCAACCATAATTTTTATTTATGCAAAATCTCATTTAATAATCACAATAGTCTTAAAATATATCATACATAAATATTTGGGGTATAAAATGAAGGAGAAGGAAGACTTTAGAAAAAGAAATAGGAAGGATAAATATTTTTGTTCCTGTGAAAAAATAGTATAAAATTTTGAGAAATGTATAAAACAGTGCACTTGGAACAAAGCCATATAGTACAGAAAAGAAATATAAAGACTAGGTAAATTTCCTACTTATGTCCTTAGTATATGCTTAAAATAACCTGTTAGGCTTAGAGGCTATTTTAATCCACAGTGGAGTTTTGTTTTGTTTTTTTTTAATTGATACTTTTCAAAATGTGCAAAATGCTTTTGTTAAAAAATATTTATTTCCTGCAGAATGTGTGAATGGCCTTCTCTTGAATGTGTTTTTGAAAACATATCATAAATTACATAAATTATATTTTGATCTAAAGGCAAATGTTTAAGTTCTTAAAGTATAGCATCATTACCTAAAAGTAAATCTGTTACAATGAACAACTATGTTTCTATTTCCTACTGAAGTAGAATGACTTATATTCACTTTTCCAATGAAAATATCCCCTGACATCTCAGAGAAGATTGCTTTTCCAGTCAGAAACACAGCTATTTATCAAATTCACTTCCCCAGAAAGCAGCCATTAAAGGAAAAGAAACAAAAATGGGTTTCCATCAGATAAATACAGGAGTTAAACTCATTCTTTATTAATTAAAATGTCCTCCTGCCCTTAATCTCTGAGGTTTTATAATGTACAAAAGACTCCAACAAGCTTGGATTGTGATTCTCAAGGTCACAGCATATTAGAAAGAGGGATAAAGATGATGATAATAGTAGCTGTAATTTTCTAAACGTGTATTAAGGACTACGTATGGGAGTAGAGCTAAGAGTGGAGGAACTGTCTGTAATAGGTAACTGTATTGAAAGTTGTACAGATATTGAAAAAAATAATAATAAAAAAAAAACCTCCCCAACAAACGGCTTAACTCTATGATGGAGATTCTATAAGCCTTATGTTCCAAGAGTATCACTATACATTAAAGTTACAATAAAGATAACAAAAAAAAAAAAAGAAAGAAAACTCCCTGAGATCTTAAATAAAAGTTTAAAGTTTTACAAAACTTAATATATTATATATTTTTAAAAATGATGATCATAGACAATGGAAACTAAACATTTATATTTGAATGCAGACCCATCACTTAATATATCAGTGACCTCAGGCAATTTTAATCTCCCTCAGACTCAGTTTCTCCAAGTGTAAAATGGGAAAAATAATTTTTTATGGCACTATGGTGAGAATCAACATTTGTAATAGCACCCAGTACAACTCATTAATATAGTAACTAATGAAATGCTCTGAAAATTTAACTATCTAGAATAAATTGTCCTTTGAAATAATTTTACTTCTTTTAAAAATGTTATGACTTTTTAGATGTTTAGCTGTTACTCTGTAGTTTGTAAATATGTAAAGTAGAAAATGCCAAGATTCATGTAAGTGTATAAAGGATGTTTTTTAATCTCATTATAAGGCACCTCTTTGACCAATTCATTCTTTAGCCTCAATTTAGATGGCATCTCCTCTGGAAAGCCTTCTTTAATCTCTACTTGTACATCTACTAGACACTTAAAAATTTACCACATCCAAAACGAAAGTCCTGATTGCTCATCTCTGTCCCAAAGTTGCTCCATCTAAATACCTTTCCCATCTCAGAGCTGATGGCAAAACCATCTTTCCCAGTTTCTCAGCCAAATCTTAGAGTCGTTTTGTCTTTTTTTCTCATATCCCAGATACAATCCATCAAAAGCCTTTTTGGTTGTACCTTAGAAACATCCAGAATTTAAAAAAAAAAAATCCAGAATTTGACTTCTATCAAACTTCAGTCACTTAGATTACGCTATGAGATTTTTAACTAGAGGACAGTGCCTCCCTATACAGTCTAATCTCAACACAGCAACTGGAATGATCCTTCAAAAGTATAAACCAGATTTACTGATAGCCCTGCAATGGCTCCTTGAAGTCATTCTACGGGTCTGTAAAGCCCTGTATGATCCAACCCTTCCACCCATTACCTCTATCAATACTTCCTCTACTCTCCCATCTCCCTCACTCTGCTCCAATCACACTGGTCTCTGTTCATTACTTTGAACATACCAGGCATGTTCCTGCCTCAAGCCCTCTATCCGGAAGGCTCTTCCCAAAGATTTCCACAGAGCTATCCAATTCCTTGGTCCTTGCTCAATTATCACCTTCTTTATAAATCCTTCTTCAATCTCTGCAACCCATCATCACCACAGCCTTCCTATTCTGCTCTACTTTTTCTATCCTCCATTAAACTTGACAACTTAAAATGTGCTATGTACTTCATTTATCATGTTTATTGTTTATCTCCACCCCCATTATACATTCCACAAAAGCAGAGAACTTTGGAAGTTTTATTTACTGATACATCTCATGTACCTAGAATAGCACCAAAAAATGCAAATAAAATATGTGAATCAAAGAATACATTAGGCACTTTCTGTGTTGCCTTTAGCATCCTGCACTGGCCACTATTATATCAGTATCACAGGGTACTGTAATAGCTGTTAATTTTCTGTCTTTTCAACTAAACTACTTTAAATTTCTTGAAACACAGGAGTTTTATTTTACTTTCTATTAGTAGTGCTGGCACTTCCTTACAGTGCCTGACACTTAGTAAGTACTCTGCATTATTTAATATATTGATGAAAAAAATAAACCTATCTAAATCAAGATGTAAGCACCTTTATTATCTCCAAAATATAAACACAATGCTTAAAGGCATAACACTGAAGACTGAGTTCTGGATTCTGTGTTTTTGGTCTGGGTCTGGCACTTATAAAACACTGTTGAAATTATTTAAATTTTCTACAACTATTTCCTTATTAGTAAAAAGTAGAGTAGTGATGATATCTCAATCTCATATGATTACCATGAATATAAAAAGCAGGTAATAGTGAAAAAATTCAGAACGTGCCACTCTAGCATATTGACTATTTTGAGTTAAAGGCCTTTGAAAAATAGCAAATATAAGGAAAAAACATTCTGATCTTCCTTCTTTTTCTTAAAAGCAAAAAATGTAATTCCTCTATGAAAGATGTCCTCCTATACCAGAAGGAAAGTAACATTCTTATCATCAAGGACAAAAATTGAGACTGTGATAATTCTATACAGACTGTTAAAAATAATTCTCTCCCTTTAGCCTCTGTACATAATTTTTCACTCCGTAACTGTCTCTCTTTATTCAACTTAATATAAAACAAATAGGTTTTGCCATTTCTTTGGATCTTCATTCCTTATGCAGACTTCCATGTCACGCAAAACTTTTATTAAGTAAATCTGTATGCTTTTCTCATGTTGATCTACCTTAAAAGTCTATTTAATTTTCAGGCCCAGCCACAAGGAACTCTAAAAGGGTAAAGGTCTGTATCTCCTACAAGAAAATCAGCCCAGTGATTGATATATATATTATGCAGTCAATACTGACATCTATTACTTGTTATTACAAATTAAGTAGAACCACTACTTTAAGTCCTACTTCAATAACTTGACTAAGCTAAAATATTCACTAAACATAATCTTTAGAATATCTTAGAAAGCACCAATGATTTATATTAAAAATTATTTACCTAAAATAACTTTGTGAAGCATTTTGCAAAACAGTTTCTTAATTCTCTCAATAAAAGTATTATATTTATATTATTTCAGAATATTTTAAAATATTTCTGGATGTTAGGTTCTATAACTATCTTTGGCAATTGCTTTCTATGTTTAATAATTTAATAATATATTTTCTTTTATATGGCCAGGGTACCTAATTCTAGAGTTTAAAAATCAAGTATCTTACTATTTAGATGAACTACACTTATAGGCCTTTAAAATATACACACATTCTTCTCTCTGCTCTGAATAATTTCATTTCCAAAAGTAAGACTTTTGAGAAAAAGATTTAAGTCCATTTATGACACTTTACTAACCACCTCCAAGCTTTTCACTTTTCATTTCAGTCATGTATCCAACAATAATATTTTGGTAATGTTATATTTTGAACTGAGCAAAACTAACAATTCTGTCTAAATTAAAAGGCCAATTGTATGATGTTTATTTTAAACCCTATTTTCTCTTATTTTATAATAAAAATAAATTTTCTATTGTTTTATAACAGAAAAATATTATTTCCCATTTCCCTGCCTACTGTGACTCCTAAATGTTTTCCTACTCTATCTCTGGAGTCAGTTCTCCATTTTATAAAACACTTGTAAAAACTAATTTTCTTTACAGTTTGTACTAATATAAAGAAATAAACAAACATACACATTTTACTTAACACTCACATGGACAGCAGACAAGAAAACTGAGGTAAGCAGTTTAAATGATTGTCCCAAGACCACAGATGGAGTGACTGCCAGCTTTAGGATTAAAACTAAGCAGCTCATTATTCTCTTCTTATATTCCAAGTACTTAATACTGTTTTTACATCACAAGGATTTCTTAACTAATTTAAGAACAATAACTTAATTTAATAATTAAAACAATTATCAACAATTATGATAAACGTAAATAGATTTGTGAAATTTACGAAACAAAAATAAAATTACTTTAGTCAAATATTCCCTGAAAACATTAATCTGATTTACCACATGTTATTTTTAAAATTTTCCTTAGCCAAGAAAGTGACAGTTCAATATAATTTATCATTTCAGTGTCTTTTTTAAAAGCCAATTTCTTCAACCAAAAATCTACAATGAGTATATGAGATGGTTGCTACCAAAAGAAATACTTTTCATTAAAAGAAATTTTCCAAACTTAAACCAGTAGTTTCTACTCTAATTGTAAACTTAAACTTCAGGATATATTTACACAGATATATCTATGAAAAGACAAAGATAAAAAGTAAAGAAAACATCAAATACTATTGCATTTACAAGAGAAAAACACACACAGTATAACATTAACAGCTTACTGTGGAGAGTGGGTTTAATCAGGAAGTAGCCATTATCCTTTCGATTCAGAGCAGTGACAGCACTCCAAAACAACAAGCCGTGATATTTTTCAGTTAAAAGGAATGAAAGAATACCTACTATTGTGTCCTAGCTTTGCTGACCCCAAAGGTCACCACATGTCTTTTATCAAAAGCTATCATGAAAACATAATCCAAGTAAGCATTTACAATGCTCTGTTTGTTGAAAACACCTAAAATCTACCTAACACAACCTCTCTCTCTCAGTTACTCACAAAACATGGCTGTCTTATTCAGAGATTAGCAATTATTGTAATGAGATACTGTCGGAGAGGGTCAAATAGTACTTCCTGCAGTTTACACATCTTGATTTCCTGGTAAACAAACTGAAAGGCAGGTGGAGCACTTAGATCACCAGTAAACGTGAATGCTCACGTGACAAAACTAAGCCAGGTGAGGTTGATGTCTAAGTAATCGTTCTTTTCTTCATTTTATTAACGTCAAAACAGACAATAAAGAGTTCAGTCTTTCTTCCCTTTTTTAAGGAGGGTTTATTCCTGACGTGCATAGGCACACAGTTTATAATAAGGAATGCTTGAAAAACGAATCTGTTTAAGTAGGTTTTAAAAATTACTTCTGGCAAGTAAATTGTAAAGAAACGAGGCAATGCTAATAAGGTATAAAAAAAAACTAAACTATGAATAACTGTTCAAAAAATCTGCTAAATATAAGGAAAAGTGTTTAAATTTCAACTGCCTCATGAAAGTAGATAAAAGAAGTTTCTGAGTTATTATTAAAAGCCAAAATTAAATTTTATTCAAAGCATAAGCCTATTTTTATCAGGGCAAGCTCCTGCAAAAATATTGCTTTATAATTTATGTGGCAGTGTTTGAAAAAAATACCTCAATTATATGAATCAAAAAGTTTATAAAACTTGAAGCTCTTCCAAGGGATCCTTTAAAATTCATATTTCAAAAGAAAACAAAACTGAACAATATTTACTTGTGAGCATCTTTAAAAATATATTGTTAGTTTGAAGACTAAGTTTTCTTGTCCTTAGTTTTTTTTCCCCCCAAATTGCTGGGGTTTTTTCCTTCTCTGAAAGTTCTAGTATAAATGAATGAGTGTTTAAATTAAAGGCATAAAGCAAACACATATACTCTGTCAAAATGATAAACTAATTCACATTTTAAAAATATTTAAGATTTTTAAATCTTAATCTACAAAATTGCATTTATCTTAATTCTATATATACTAAGGCCATGTATCTATGTCTTATTAGAAACACAGAATGCTTTAATTTTAATGCAAAGAACTTTTAATGACCTTTTTACAACATAATCAAGGCGTTAAGTTACATTACTTAAATCATATTTACTCTGTGAAATAAAATTCTATTGTACTGAAAGAGAAAACACAACAAAGTGACAATAAAATTAATAACAAAAAGAACACCCAAGTAGAGAAAACTCTAGTGACAAGAGATAGAATCTCAGAAAAGGTCTCATTACAAACAATATGTCATTTGAAAGGAGTGTGTATTCAATATTAAATATTAACACAACCCACTAATCACCACCTTTACTACAATGACATGAAATAGCAAATTTTTAAAAAACTATGACTACAGAGTTATAGTTCCAGGTCCAGTTCAGCTCCAGCTGCATTTCTTGGTCAAATGAAATAATTAAAATATTCTATAGTTGTCTGTAATGCAAAACAAAGTCCTAATATTTCTTTTATAGAAAATTTAAGATATAATTCCTGCTAAATATGTAGCTTTGACTATAATTCATATACCAAAACAAAACTAAATTTTAAATTAGAAAATTATTATTTCTGTTATTTCAAAGATCCAAGACTATCTTAATTTCCTATAATATATCAAAGTTAGAGGATAATGATAAAATAAATCTGAAATTCTGTTTCATTCATGGTGGCTTTTTTCAACAATCAGCAAGGTTTGGTATTAAGAGTTTATAATTAAAAAAAAAATAAGAGTTTATAATTCAGCTGAAAGGGCTGGGACAAAAACCAAGGAAATATATATGATACCCTGTGAGTTAGAAAAAGACCCCCTCTGAGCTGACATATGTGAAAAAGGCACCTTTTCCTCCTCTAGGATGTATTTCAGCCCTACTTACTCTCTTAAGTCAGGCACTCGTGTGTAGGGCACACCTAGCACAATAAAGTAACTATACGAGCAAATGGGCAAAAATCTTCAGAAAGGACTCCCCCACCCCCTGGCAAGTCTAAGAAACCACAGAGATTAGTCATCCATGACTTAAGAAATTCATACAAAAAGAAGAGAGGGGGCAGGGGAGGGGACACAAGGAGGAAGGAAGGTTCCTGCTTTTATTACTTGTCTTCTGCTAGCAATAAGTAAGCTTTACATGGTTATTTATAGCCTTTTTATTCCAAAATAATTCAATGTGACTTAGAGAAATATGAATAGTAGAACACATGCTTTCAAAATATAAATTAATATGCATAAAGAGAAAATAAAGAGGAAGCAAGAAAGATGAAACACAAGGTAAACTTGAAACAGAAACACCTATCATAAGGCCTTGCACAAGATGATTCTAATATGTAGGGGGTTCAGCTCTGAACTTCCCAGCAATAAAAGCCAAGTGGGAAACGACCAAATTACAAAATTTTTAATTCTCCATAAGACATCTTACAAACAAGCACCAGAGCTTTTCCTAATACTCAGAATTGAGAGATATTTCTTTTATATTTTTCAAATAATGTATCACTGGACAATACAATAATTTTTTCAACAGCATCTTTGCAGAAATTAAATAACGAATTTCACATGAAAGTTTCTTTTAACATTTCCTCAGTGGAAGCTGAGGTCATAACTAAAGGAAATTTACCCAGAAAATAAGCCATCTTGCTAAGAAAGCTTCGATAATTTATCTAATCTGGGTTTTTAAACAAATACTAACAATCCCCAGGATTTTTTGTTAGATTCACAGTCCACTTTCATACTGCAAATTCATACTTCATTTTCTAAATATTGGTTTTTCTGCTGGATGAGTACGTAAAAATGGGCATGCAAACTAGAACTGTGGTTCCACATCAGATGAAAGAGAAGACACTGGTAGTTAGGTAAGTCTAGACACTTAAAAGGGAACTTCTCTTTTTTACTTAAAACAGTTCCTCTCGTCTTTGTTAGTGACTTTCTATAACCCTGCTCGATCCAACAGCCTGAAAACCCAATCTATGATGACTTTTATTCCTCTTCAGTTTGGTATTTCTAACTATGGTAAAAAATCTGACTTAGGGTTTCTAGATTCCTATGTTCTCATTCAGTTTGTACCATTGTAGATTCATTTTAGAGCATGAATCTTTGCATGCTTTTACAGCATTTGCTTTCTATATTATTGGTAAGGGGAAAAGACAGTTGTAAAATAAATATAAACAGAATACCTCTCCTCTCATTTTACAAGAAAAATAAGGCTAGCAATGGTAGCATCTCAGGATACCATATATATGTGGTCTGAATACTACTGCTAAAATTTAACAATGCTACAACCCAATTTTCACATATGGCAAATTTTTACGTATGGTGCGAATCACATCATCCATTATAGCTGGGTTGGTCACTTCTCTATCTCCCAAAGATGTCAGGTTTATGTTCTGTTTCCCATTGCTTCTCCATGTCATTATCAGTTTAGATCTTATTCAGCATGGTCCTTTCTCAGAGCCTATTTGGGGCCATAAAACCTTCTTTCTCCACCTGATTTAGCTCTATATTATTCTCTAATTATTTAAGGGATCCACCTTACTAGATTTTGAAATACCTGATTTTATATCACTCACTATAAATCATAAAATGCAAACACCATAAGTACAAATTAATTTATTCATTAATAAACTGTACATATTTATTACAGCTCATGTTTGTTTACCATGACCAGGATATTTAGTAGGATTGCATCAAGTGAGTCAGTTGCCAATTTTTACTATGTAGGTAACTTTTTTGGCAGGATCGGGTTGGGGGTAGGGACGGAGGGGAGGTTGCAGAGGGGCAGAGGGAGAGGGAGAGAGAAAATCTTAAGCAGGTTCCATGCCCAGCACAGGGCTCAATGTGGGGCTCAATCTCACAACCCTGAGATCATGACCTGAGCTGAAATCCAGAGTTGGACGTCTAACGGACTGAGTCACACAGGCACCCCCCATATAGGTAATTTCTAAATGGTGTATGGAATCAACCCATATTAAATCAAACCTTAGGCTTTTCTACTTTCAAGATGGTCAAAAGAATTTAATTTTAAGAACAACATTTGAGAACACTACCAAAAACCAAACAGATTTTATAAAATTGTCAGATCTCAAAATGACCAAAATTATATCAGCTATGTCCAATATAGTTTGATCCATATTTGAATTTATATATATCACCCAAACAGTCATGAAGCCTAATCCCTTGTTAAATGAATTTTTCCAATGTGTAGCCACCAAAATTTGTCATTTCTGAATTTCCTATTTTATGAAAACTCAATCTAAGTATAGTAATCTCAATGTACAATTTTTGCTATTGCAAATGGTAGCAGTATTTACATTTGTCATAATATGTACACTTGCTTAACATTTTTCTTGCAATAAGAAAAAGCACTCCCAAAATTTAAAAATGTGAGAAAGCATATGCTTAAGAAACTCATGTTAATTAGCACCTTAAATCAATCAAGATTATATTCTAGTCATTTTAAAAGTTATAGGATAATTAAAACGGTTACATTATTAACCACCTTATAATTGTTTACCTTAAAGAACAAAAGTAGGAAACATATCTATCACATAAATTGAAAAGCTTTATAGCAAATTTAACAACAAAAGAAAATGTAATTCAATTTTCTTTCTTTTTCTAAAAAGCAAACTGGAAAGAGTAAACCAAAGGAAGCTACAAATATATATATTTTCATTTATTGCAACAGAATAGATACACACAGTGCCTGTGAGAATACAATATTCATTTTGCTGCAGAAGAACAGACATTGCATAACAATGAGATTTGCTAATGAAATCAACCATCAACCTGGAATACATATGTATTAAACCAAGACCTCAGTGTCATTTTCTTTTTGCATCGTTTGTTCTTTCTTTCATTTTTTCTTGACCTTGTCAGTATTTTTGTCCTTTAGATTTCGGAACTTTGGTAAAGCAAAATCAAGACTATAATATTATACTGTAATGCTTTTTTTTTCATCACATTTATTTTTAATGTAAATTCCAATTGTTCTGCTTCTATCAGCACTATTAATGTACCTCTGGAAAAACAAAATCAATGGATGCTACCAGAAGAAACAAAGGAGGCTTATTTCTATGCAAAATAGTTGGATCAGGTCTAAAAAAACTTTTATCAACATTTGACATAAATTCTAGATGACAACTTTTATAGCAATATTAGTGCTTACTTAATAAGAAATTTTTAAAAATTATATATTTTAAAGTAATTTTTATTAATAGTGCTTGCTTAATAAGAAACTTAAAAATAATATATCTTAAAGTCACTTTTGTGATAATATAAATCCTCCAGCAATTTCTACTACGGACAGTTATTAAGTGAAATAATGTAAGGCTGATATAATTATCAACTTGCAAATTATTATAATGCTTTTAGATTAAAATCATAATTTTTCTCCCCAAAATGCTCTGCTATCCTGGTCTACAAAATTAATCACCTATTTCCACTTATCAAAAGTGAATAATTCTGACAATTTTCTTAAAAAATTATTAATTTTATGATTTAATTATTATAATTTTCTATAAAAGCCCAAAAGACTATGAAAGTACTTGATATTATATACCTTTAAAAAAAAGCATTAATGTACTTCAAGATTGATTTATATCTTTTTGAGTATAAGCTATTTAACTAAATGACTATCCATCCTATTGGTTGACTGTTTACACAATTAGGTTTTCAATTCATGTGTGGTACAGATAAAATTAACAGCCTAACCTGCTGTGGTATATAATTGCTACTAATTCATGATAATAACAACTTTTAAAAATAGCAATACTTATACACACTAAAACAGCCTTAGTCAAATGAAATTAAGGTTTCTATTTTTATAATACCTTAATATACAACCTCAAACAATATCCTGCAAAATAAAAGTCAATAAGTATTTCAGTTATATTGAAAACATAAGCCAAATGTTCCTTATTATTATTTTTAAAATATTTTATTTATTTATTCATGAGAGACACACAGAGAGAGAGAGAGAGAGAGAGAGGCAGAGACACAGGCAGAGGGAGAAGCAGGCTCCACGCAAGGAGCCTGATCTGGGACTCTGGATCACGCCCTGAGCCAAAGGTGGACGCTCAACTGCTGAGCCACCCAGGTGTCCCAAAATGCTTCTTATTTAAAAACTCTCTGAAAGTTGCCACTGACAGTCTGTTTTCCAGACTATTTTAAAAACTGTGAAGGACAATTTTAAGCAAAGAATCACATGATTGCAGAACAATAATTAATTCATATACAAGGTATTTCCCTAAAAAGCCAAGAAATGTCTATTAAAGTGTCAAAATATAAATCAGATTGGAGAGAAAAAAGCCAGTTTAAGCAAATGTCTATGGCAATACTGAAAACCTACTTTCATTAGGCAAAGGATGTAATTTAAAAATGCAGTGATGGGCTTTGGAAGGTGATCTAGCTCCTTGCAACTCAAGTGTGGTCCACAGACCACCAACATTGCAGTTGCTTCTTAAAAATAAAGACTCTCAAGCTCCAGCTCAAGCATACTGAATCAGAATCTTTTGTACCATAAAAATTTAAAAAGCTCTAGATCATTCTAGAAAATTCTTCTGCCTACCTAAAAATGTGTACCAATTCCAGTGACTTTTTATATTCTAACAATTCCTCAAAAATCCATATTAAAATGCAGAATATTCAAAGAATCAACAATTTACTTGTCATACTAAAAAACCATTTGCTTAATTACTTGAAGTCTCATATTCACATAGACTCCTGATTTAAAATTGTGGTGATAAAAGAATAAGGGTGTAGGAATAATATTTTTTGTGAGATCTGGAAAGTATTAAATAAATGGATAAAATGGAAGTATTTATACTTTCTAGAAATTATTTTAAGTTTTTAAGCCCAAGGATTCTTTCTTAAATAGAATCTTGTTAGGAAGCCCAGGATAGTAAAAAATAAATGAAGGCCAGCTCTTTGTGGCAGAGAAGGCACCCAGCAGTAGCCAAGGCATCTCAACAGAACTACCTCAGAATATAGTTTGAAAAACTCTGATTTAAGGAAAGTATGTAAGAGTCTAAAAACAAATTGAATATATAAAGTTTGCCATTCATCAAAGTCAGTCTAAGGATCACTATATAGAGAACTACTGTTTAATTTATTCTCTGGTGTTTTAAATTTATAAAATTACATAAATTAAGCATTTTTTCTCACTAAAATTGATCTTTCACCAAATTGTTCTAATTGGTGAAGCTACATTTATTTTTTATTTATTTTTAAAGATTTATTTATTCATTCATGAGAGACAGAGAGAGAGAGAGACAGAGACACAGGCAGAGGGAGAAGCAGACTCCATGTAGGAGCCTGACGTGGGACTTGATCCCAGGTCTCCAGGACCCTGGGCGGAAGGCAGCGCTACACTGCTGAGCCACCCAGGGATCCCCATGAAGCTACATTTTTTTTTTTAAAGATTGATTGATTGATTGATTGATTCATTCATTCATTCATTCATGAGAGACACACACAGAGAGAGGCAGAGACACAGGCAGAGGGAGAAGCAGGCTCCATGCAGGGAGCCTGACGTGGGACTCGATCCCAGGTCTCCTTGATCAGGCCCTGGGCTGAAGGCGGCGCTAAACCACTGAGCTAAACCTGGGCTGCCCTGAAGCTACATTTAATTTACAGGTGATCTTTAATTGTTTTAGTTAATAGTATGCCTACCATACACAAGACATAATGATAAGTGCCACAAGGGCATTAATAGATGAATGGACAAATCATTCTACTTATCACCCCAGGAGGGCGAAGACAGATCTATGGAATATAAGTGCCATAAAAGCACTATAGCTATGGAAGCAGAATAGTAATAAATACTATTTTTAAAGATTTTATTTACTTATTCATGAGAGACACAGAGAGACGCAGAGGCATGGGCAGAAGGAGAAGCAGGCTCTTCACGGGAGCCTGATGTGGGACTCGATCTCAGCACTCTGGGACCACAGATGTTCAACCACTGAGCCACCCAGGCATCCCTATGGAAGCATAATTAACTGAGGACTTTATAAAAGGCTTCATGAAGGGTGACATCTAAAGCAGACTTTGAAAGTGTGTAGGATTTTGAAAGACAAAGATGGTGAAGTAGAGGAACTGGAGAAAATGGCATCGTAAGTGGAGGGCCAGACATATACTGAAAAGCAGAAGATGAAGAGCACTGCGTATATTTGAAGAATAGCTTGAGGCAACTTGCAAGCTCTATAACAAAAATCATGAGTTGTTCATTTTACAGCAGTACAACCTACAGAACCGAAGTGTAAACACACATGTACAACATTGTAAGAACATTAAATACCTTCTTGAATGAATCAATAAATAAATGAATGTAATCTAGTGTGACTAGTATAAAAAGCATATGTAGAAAATAGTGGAAGATAGGGATGCTTGGGTGGCTTAGGAGTTGAGCATCTGCGTTTGGCTCAGGGAGTGATCCCAGAGTCCCAGGATCAAGTCCCACATCAGGTTCCCTGCAGGGAGGCTGCTTCTCCCTCTATATCTCTGCCTCTTTCTCTGTGTGTGTCTCTCATGAAGATATAAATAAAATCTTTTAAAAAAAAGAAGAAAATAGTGGAAGATATGGCTGAAAAGGTATTTAGGACCATATTGGAGACAACAATAAATACCATATTAAGTATTCAAATATAACACTGTGAATGATGGTAAACTACCTGCATTAGAAATACTGATCTAACAGGGTACCTGGCTGGCTCAGTTGGTGGAGCATGTGACTCATGATCTCAAGGTTGTGAGTTCAAGCACCACACTGGGCAAAGATATTACTTAAAAATAAAAATATTTAAAAAAAATAAAAAGAAAAGAAATAAATATTGGCCTAGTAGGATGGACTGGAGCAGAAAGAGTTCCAATAGGGATACTACAATATTCAATTCAGTCTGTTGCAATAGTTTAGTCCAAGACATAAGTGACTAATAAGGCTGTGGCAGTAGAATCAAATACAAAGATGAATATGAAAGATCAGAAGAATTTTTTTTTTTTTTTTACTTTAGGTGGTCAAAGTAGAGCAAGAAATAAATTATATTATAGAAGTAAAATCTTTTGGACTTTATAGCAAGTTCTATATAGCGGGAGTGGGAAGGCAAAAGTTAAGGAAATCCCAAAAGCTGGCAAAAATGTAGAGCAGGAAATCTCTTTTGCACTGCTGGTATAAACTAGTATGATCCTATAGAAAAAATTAAGCAATACATAATAAATCAGAGCTGTATATAATCTATAACACAGCAGTTCCACTTCTACATATGTAACCCAGAAAAATTCTCATATATATGGGTAAGGAGACATACAGCATGTAAGTTGCACTGCTATTTTTATAATGAAATATTGGAAAATGAATAAATTAAAAGATTGTGGAATGTTTACATAATAAAATAGCACCCAGCAGTTAAATGACCTAGAGCTACACATATTAACACAGATAAATATCTTTAATATATAAACACAACAACTTGAGGGAAGGAAAGGTTTTGTTTATTTACTTCTATTTATAATTTTATTTACAACAAGACAATCCTAAATAAACCAGTTAAGAAAGGAGAAGATGGATACGTCTTATGACTATCAATGAAACAAGTCTTTAGAGGACAAAGAAAAGGAAAAAAGTGGAAAAAAAAAAACCATGAATAAACTCTTAGGTTTAATGTGGAGGTGAAAAAGATTTTTGTTTTTACTAGGACATTTATTTTATAACTGGAAGTTTGTACCTTTTGACCACCTTCACCCATTTTGCCCACCCCTACTTCTGGCAAATACCAATCTGCTTTGTATCTATAAGTTCAATTTGTGTGTGTGTGTGTGTGTTTTGAGGTTTTGTTACTTGTTTGTCTTTTTTTTAGATTCCATATATAAATGAGATCATATGATATTGGTTTTTCTGTCTCACTTATTTCACTTAACACAATGCACTCAGGGTCTATCTCTGTTGTTACAAATGGCAGGCTAGCCTTCTTTTTATGTCTGGATAATATTCCATTTTATATAAATACTATATTTTCTTTACCCATTCATCAATTAATGGACAGTTAGGTTATTTCCATGTCTTGGCTATTGTAAATGCTACTGCAATGAACATGAGGTTGTGAGGTAAAGCTGTTTTCTCAGAGATGGGTGGAAAAGTAAAAGAAGAAACAGAATATTTTTAACTTTTAATTTTGAAATAACTATATATTATATAAGGTTGCAAAAACAGTACAGTGAGGTCTCATTTATTCCTTACCCAGTCTCTACCAATGGTTATAATTTATGTAACTGTAGTGAAGTATCAAAACCAGGAAACTAACTACAATGTATATATACAGTTCCATCATCTTATATGTGTAGATTCATGTAAGGAACACTGCAGTCAAGATACAGAGCTATTCTATCACCACAAAGATCTCTCTCATGCCACCCCTTTACAGTCACACCCAAACTCCTCTCCTCCCCCCATCCCTAAAACCTGGTAACAACTAATCTGTTCTTGATCTCTATAATTTTGTCTTTTTTTTTAAGATCATTTTATTTATTTGCTCATGAGAGAGACACACACAGAGAGAGAGAGAGAGAGAGAGAGAGAGAGGCAGAGACACAGGCAGAGGGAGAAGCAGGCTCCATGCTGGGAGCCCCATGTGGGACTTGATCCCGGGACTCCAGGATCATGCCCTGGGCCAAAGGCAGGCACTAAACCGCTGAGCCACCCAGGGATCCCCTACTTTTGTCTTTAAATAAATGAAATCATAGTGAATTTTGAGATTGGCTTTTTTCCCTCGACCTAATGCCCTTGAGATCTATCCAACTGTTACATATATCAATAACTGAAACCTTTTTATTGCTGAGTAGCATTGCACAAAAAGGTCACACCATACTGTATTTAGCCATTCACCCACTACAAGACATTTTGGTTATTTCCAAATTTGGCTGTTACAAATAAAGCTGCTATGGACAAATATGTACATTTTGCTAGGATGGATGCTCAGGAGTGTGGGGTTTGGTCATATAGAAAGGGTATGTTTAGTTTGGGTTTTTTTTT
Source organism: Vulpes vulpes (assembly GCF_048418805.1). Taxonomy (NCBI): domain Eukaryota; kingdom Metazoa; phylum Chordata; class Mammalia; order Carnivora; family Canidae; genus Vulpes; species Vulpes vulpes. Next base: position 6,137,506 of record NC_132782.1, read on the forward strand.
GAGAAACTGCCAAACTCTTTCCCAGAGTAGTTGTACCATTTTATATTCCCAAAAGAAAAGTCCCATTTCTCCACATACTTGCCAGGATTTGATATATGTCATTATCTTTTATTTTGGGTATTCTGATGCAGGAGTAGTGATAGCTCATTTTTGCATTTCCCTGATGGCTAGTGACATGGAACATCTTCACATATACTCAACTGATATTTAAACATTCTCTCTCTTTTTTTAAAAGATTTTATTTATTTATTCATGAGAGATACAGAGAGAGGCAGAGACATATGCAGAAGGAAAAATAGGCTCCCCGTGGTGAGCCTGATGTGGGACTCAATCTCAGGACCCCGGGATCACAACCTGAGCAGAAGGCAGATGCTCAACCACTGAGACACCCAGGCATCCCTATATATTCTCTTTGGTGAAATGTTCTTTCATCTCGCTTGCCCATTTTCTAATTGGACTGTTGGCATTTTTTTAGTTTGAGAGTTTTTTTAACACAAAATATAAGTGCTTTGTCAGATATAAGGTTTTCAAATATTTTCTCCTACTAGGTAGCTTGTATTTTCATCATCTTCATGGGGTCTTTTGCAAAATGAAAGGTTTTAATTTTTATAAAGCCCAATTTACTGATCTGCACTGATTTTTTCTTTCATGGATTATGCTTTTTGTGTCATGTATAAGAACTCTTTCAAGTTTGGTCCCACAGATTTTCCCTTATGTTTCTTTCTAAAAGTTTTATATATTTAATTTTACAATCCAAACCGATTTTGAGCTAGAGAAAGGGGAAATTGATAAATCTATTTATCAGAAGGTCTTCAACTATTTAGTAGAGTTAATTTCAATATTTATTTGGTATCCACTTAAAGTATAAACACTTAAAATAGATACAAGGCATAGAATCGAGAGAGTGGATAAAACACAGATTTTTTATTTTATTCTTTTAAGTGCTTGGACAGAATTATACATCAGTGCACCTGATTTAGCCAGGAAGAACTTAAGAGTATTATTAGGTGGAAGGAGGAAAAAGAGTATTCTTGGGGAAAATAACATCTGTTCTAAACCTTTAAAAGTAGAAAAATTAGGCTACTCACAGAAGGGAGGTTGTGCCAGGAAGAGATAATAGACTGAACAAAAAGGCAAAAGAATATATACCCACTGTGGGATCCCTGGGAGCGCGATCCTGGAGACCCGGGATGGAATCCCATGTCGGGCTCCCAGTGCATGGAGCCTGCTTCTCCCTCTGCCTGTGTCTCTGCCTCTCTCTCTCTCTCTCTGTGTGTGACTATCATAAATGAATAATAAAAAAAAAAAGAATATATACCCACTGTGTGCTTAAGGAAATATACATGGCCTTATATTTAGAAAGTCCGAAGTGTGGGGAGATTTAGGACAAATTTTGGGTGTAGGCAAGAGACAGATTATGGAACATTTCACATGCCATGCAAATGAAATTAAATTTTATTCTGTGTGAAAAAAAATTATTCTGTGATGGGAAGCTAGTAAATTATTTTAAGTAGGTGAATAATGTAGTTAGATTTGTGATGTCAATTAAATTGTCACTGAGAGGATGATGAATTTGGACACAGCAAGACTAGGGGCAGAGCCACCAGTTGGGAGGCAACAGTGACAGCCCAAGTAAGGCATGATGCAAACCTACATAAAGATTTAGGCATTATGAATAGAAAAGAAAGGATGCATTTGAGAAATATTTAAAGAAAAAAAAAGACATGTAGTCTTAACTGAAAAAGCAGGCAGGGAAAGGTGTTGGCTTAAAGTGAATAGAGAAGCTATAAAATAGCACTTGAAGAAAATCCTTTTGTTAATCTATAGTTAACCTGTAGTATTGGATAACACAGTATTTACCACAGTAACGAAAAACACTAGTCCCATAAAACGCTCTTTGAAGGAAGAGTCAAGCAAGTTAGAGATTCACAAAACTTAATTAGCACATTAAAAGATACACACAACAGTTGTTGTTAAACAAATTTTGTCATTTTGTTTAACATTAACCCTATATTTCCTAAACTTATCTGACCATGGGATTTTTTTTTTTTCATGCAATACTCACTCCATGCAACCAATGCTCTACTGAGACTACTTTGGGGACTATCAGTTTAGCAACAATGTGGGCTTTGGTTAAGCTTAGAACATAATTTTTTTTTTTTAAATCTTGTCTTAAAAGAAAAGAACTAAGTCTTAAATGTAAGTTTATGTGAATTTCTACAACCTCATTTACTACGACTCTCCATTGCTCATACCACTTCAGTCATCATGGTTTCCTTATTTTTCTTCAAATATGCCAAGCATAGTCTTCCTCAATGTTTTTGCATTTACTGCCTTCCTTGGGATAGTCCTCACTCAGATATACACATGACTTGCTCTTCCCATTTTCTTAAGTTCTCTGTTAAACTGTCATTTTATTAAACAGACCTTCACTGACCACTCTGTAACAAATACTAATTCCACAACCCTTGCGCTCATAACCCTTAATTTGCTTTATTTCTCTTCAGTGTTCATTGCCATCTAACATATTTTTTTAAGATTTTATTTATTTCTTCATGAGAAATACACAGAGAGAGGGGCAGAGACACAGGCAGAGGGAGAAGCAGGCTCCATGCAGGCAGCCTGATGTGGGACTCCTGGGATTCCGGGATCATGCCCTGAGCCAAAGGCAGGCGCTCAAACACTGAGCCACCCAGGTGTCCCACCATCTAACATATTAAATATCAATTTATTAAGTATTCTCCCTTTTGCTCACAGGCTGTAAGCCCCATGAGTGCAAAGTCTGTTTTGTTAGTGAACAGAACTTGTATATACTAAGCTCAATTAGTTGTTCAATAATTTAATAACCATCACTTCTATCTGACGTTATTTACTTCATATTCAGGTAAATAAAGGGGGCACCTGCCTGGCTCAGTCAGTAGAGCATGTGACTCGATATCAAGGTTGTGAGATCAAGCCACATGTTACTTTAAAAAAATTGTAATAGTAGGGGCACCTGGGTGGCTCAATGGGTTAAGTGTCTGCCTTCAGCTCTGGTCATGATCTCAGGGTCCTGGGATCCAGCCCCACCTCAGGCCTCACACTCAGTGGGGAGTCTGCTTCTCCCTCTCCCTCAGCCCCCCTCCACTGCTCGTGCTTGCTCTCTCTCTTTCTTGAATAAATAAAATCTTTTAAAAAATAGTAATAAATAAAATAATAAAGTAGGTAATTGATGAAATAGCTACATATCAACATAACCATTAAAGGAACAATATTCTCCTTTATGATGTTAACAATTAATATTTATCATGCCCATATTCTATCTATTAAGGTCTGACCAGTTTTATCCAAATAAAACCTACAAACAAACAAAATCAAAAACTTACTCCAAGATTCTGGAAGGTTCAGCACTAACCTTTCAAATTTTTCTCCTAATCAATAAAATTGATAAAATTGTAAAATTGCTGTATAATTTTATCTTTAGAAAATGCACAGGAATTACTGTTAAATTTCTCTTGAACTATGTTTCTTTAGATACTGGCTTACAAAAAGACTACAACTAGAAGCGCTGAATGTAGTAACCTTGACCCTCTAAAGCAAAGGATCCTTTTCTTCTGTGATGTACAGGGATTCCTTCCTGTAACCTTAGCAATTGTCAAATGCATTAGTAGGTTTAGGTGTGTAATGCTTCCACTTCCAATTTGAATCATGTTACACCTTATTTAACAGAAGTCAGCTGGTCAATCGAACATACTCTATGTGAAAATATACTCTCATGATGGAGACATATTCCACTAAAAACGAGAAGAAATTCTCACAGACACATGCAACAATTTTTCAAAATATCTCACTATAAAACCCTTCAAATAGTTTAATATTTAATATAATATTCATATTCTAATATGAAATGCAACATTTCTAAATAAATACTTTTAAAAATACTCAAATAAGTCAACACAAAATATACACTTAAATTGGTTCTGATTTAAACAAAATCTTATTTAAATATGTTTTTATTAAGGACTAAGAAGAAAGTTTATGCATATATAACTTTATAACTCAGGCATAAATTCTCCATTCAACAAAAATTTTTCTAAACTGTAATCTAATGGTAACAGACTAAAATAAATAACTTGAATTCTTTTCAATAAAAATATGTGCAATTGAATATTAAATAAAAGTCTCTAAAATTATCTACCCTTATGCAGCTGTTATAAGTAGTATGTGTTGTGGTGTTCTAAGTTTTATTCAAAGAGAATAGTTTCCTTTACCTTTATAACTAAATGTATTTTATATGTGTAACAAGAAATAATCTAACAGTTACCTAGTGTTTTTCAGGAACTAATTTGTTTACCTTGGTTAAAATCACAGTCTCTGAGACTCGGTTGCTTAATCTGTAAAATGAGAGTTTGTCTAGGATTTCTAATATACTTACTAGCTTTAGTATTCTCTGATTCTACAAAATTAATTTTTCCCAGTTAAATCTATTGTTTTCACTCTTGTAAAATAACTGAGAAATATTTTTGATACAAGAAATCCATGTTTCCTTAAAAGCTTACTTCTTTAAAAACCAGATAATAAAACATATTTATGTCTCTCTATAATTAAACACCTCAATTTGTACTGAAACATGATAAGTACTGTTTATCTACTTTGGGTGAATAAAAGCTGAGGACAATTTATTAGAGCATAAGAAAGACTCCCGAATACTAGAAGGTCACAGCCTGTGTGCTGAGCTGCTAGCAAAACATCTATGATGCTCCAAAGCTGCCATTTTTCTTCCTTGACAAAGACTCCATCTGCCACTGAGCCATTTACAGCCTCCAAGTCAGAATATCAATGATTTCCAACCATTCTGCAAGCCTGCTTTCACCTTGATATCACCTCTGTAAGCCATCTAAAGCAAATGATACATATATCCCCAACTATAAGCATGAAGCCCATGCTTTATTCACATGATAGGTATTTAAGCTTCCCACTAATGTACCATTTTATTTATGCTGAGTTGAAAAGAATTTTAAAGTATATATATCTGCTGTAATTCTTGTTGCTTTACTTACATGCATTAAATCAAATATATTCATAAAACTTTAAAACCTGAAAAGACTGTACTACGTAGTGTTCAGTAATGGCTCAGTAACTAAGACAACAAAACAATATATTTATTACCCTTAATACAATATGCTAGAAAATTACTTCATATAAAACAGTTTCTTAGAAATTGGAAACATTAAAGCAATGAAGAAATGTTGGTAAAATTTCTAGTTTTGTACTTAAATCAATGTTCTTAATATTATAACAAGTGAAACCCATCTACCTAGCAATAAAAGAGAGGCAGAGAATTTTTCAATTATATCTTGTTTTTCTCCTACAATTTTTTGTTTGTTAAACATATCAGAAATAGATGCAAACTTCCAAGTACTATGAAAAATTCTACTTCCATTTTTTAAATAAAAGCAATATAATCATTGGTCATTAGTATTCATAAAATGGAAACAATAACCTTATTTAAAATATTAATTTTATCTGAAAGTAATTCTCCATAAAATAAAGATTCAGTTAAGGCCTATTATACGCAAAACATTAAGGGGACTACAAAGAAGTTTAAAATAAGATTCTTGGCCTCAAGTAGAGAAAATTACACATGAACTCATGAAAAAGCACCTAAAAAGACAAGGCACTTTATAGTTGCGGAAGACTGTTACACAGGAAGGAATTCTGGATTACAGGTTAGGAGACTGAAGTCTAATTATATCTACTCTGAACCCTCCAAATGCTTATGTTAGCCATTTAAATTTAACTATAGGAAAATTTTTTACTCAACTATAAAGGGAGGTGACTAGAATAGGTGACATCTAAAGTCTCTTCTTGCTGTATCACTTTATTACACGATACCATGAGTCTAGATGTCTGATGATTACAGAAACTAACTGACCCTAGATTTTAAGTGCCACCTCATTCAGGTAGATATGGCCTGTATTAAAAAGGAAACAAGATTTAGGTTTGGTCTTAAAGGTAGTTCAACATTTGAATATATACGCAGAGGTAGAAAAAGAATCTTCCCCCCAAAAGGAATAGCATAAATAAAGGCGTGGAAAAAGAAATTGTGACTTCATAAATTACTGTGGCAATGTTATCCACAATGTGTGAGAAGAGGAGACATGATACTAGAGACCGAGAAACTAGAGAAACATCTAAACGTGATCTACTAGGTTGATGGTGGGAATGAAAGGAAAACAAAGAAGGCAAAAGGATGCAAAGGATGCAAAAGATAATGAAGCCAGAGCACAGGCACTTTTAAGTTTTGATCTAGAGCCAGAGGAAGGAGAGCGACCCAACATGATACCAGGATTCATATACTCATGTGGGAAATGGTGATACTATTAACAGAAAGAGGCTTGAAATGTGATCCTCTTTCTAAAATAACATGAAAAAAATAGAATACATTAAAAAGAAATAAAGCCATCTAATTTAAAGAAAAAGAACACTGAACTGGGAATTCAACACCAATGCTGGACTCTGCCATGAAGTGGCTGTATAACATAGAGTCAGTAGCTCTAAGGTTTGGTTTTGGAAAATGAAAGTACTAGACTTAACATGATTTTGAGATTCTTTTTAGTTTTATATACATAGCATGCATCTTAATCTCTGAACTGGAAGTTGTAGAGGCAAGTGATCTTTTGAAATAATCTTAATCCTGACTGATAGAAGATTTAATATTTTTTGTACATATGAAAAGTTAAGAAATACAAAGTACTGCATCCAAAAATAATACGTATGGTTATTTTTACCTAACAAGTACAACCTCAAACACAACCGCTGCAAAACTAAAGGCAGAAGAAGCAATTTCAGAATTAACCCTCCATTTCTGATCCTGCATTAATCATTAGCTAATTCATTAAATACCTATTATTAGGAACTAAGGGAAAGGCAAAAGAAGATATGGTTTCCATGTTTAAACATATAACTTTATTAGTGAGACAAAATGAACATACATGAAATAATAAAAAATTGCCTTTTGATGTAGACTAATCCACATATCAAAAAATGCATTCCTTAACATCAATTCATGTTTGATAATACACTGAAGCATAAACTGAAAATGTAATGGATTTGAAATTTGGTTAAAGGAGAAAATATTTTTAGAGTGTTTCCTTTAACAAGAGAGGCCATAATCAGTTAAAAATTTTATTCATATTTCATAGTTATTTTTGCAAATGATTATTTTTAATTTTAAGAAAAACTTCATATTTATTATGATGTCATGATTCAAAATATATGGAGGATTTACAAAGTGTGTTCCTAAAAGGACATGTCAAACAAAAAAAAAGAAGAGAAGTTTTTCTTTAAACATTAAATTACAATCTAAGTCATATTCTAAAATGCCTTGTATTCCATAACTAATTTTAAAATTAACAATTTTAATTTTTTCAGGAAAGCAGTTAAATCTAATAAATATACAAAAGAGGGAAGTTAACTTTTAGTAACTTGACTCATTTCTTCCATTAAGTAAATAACTAAACCGCATTATTAAAGCTTATTATTCCTTTCTTTTTTAAAGTTTCATTTATTCAAGTAATCTCTACACCCAACGTAGGGCTCGAAATCACAACCTCAGGATCCAGAGTCCCATGCTCCTCCAATTGAGCTGGACAGGGCACCCCAGAGTTTATTACTCTTAATTCTCAAAACTTACCATTATAGTCAACTGAAGATATAATTGGCAGGTACTGCACATATTAGAATATGGTAAATTTTTATTCTTTGGGAAAATACTTCCTTGTTCTCACAGACTTTGATTTCCAAAATGACTTCTCTAAAAATACACCTTTATTTTACTTGAAGAGTATGGAGACTAAAAGTAAACTTTCTTTTAATTTGCCTAATAAGTCCAATATTCGGTATGCAAAAATGACCACCATACAAGGCTTAAAATAAGACAAAGAAAACTGGGTTAAGAATAGAGTGATTCCTATAAAAATGCAAGTACAACTTCAGATAATAATGAATCTAGTTCTCTTCAAAGATATGAACACTGTTTTCATTATTAACATTTAACTAAAATAAATCAATTCTTTTTCCACCTCTCCAAGTAAAACTCATAGTAAGAAGCAGCCGAGAATTATTGCAATTGTCCAATAGATTCTTTAGTAAAGGCTGATCATACTTTTGTAGCAAAGGTATAAATGAGTTACTGCTGCTATAGTGATTTGACAATTGCTTTGGTCCCCAAGCTTCATGTATTAAATAGCACTGTAGAAAAGAACAACTAATAGAAAGTGTAGGCAAAATCATATATAGATTTGTTGACCACATGAACAAATAACTACACATACGCATTAAAAATATACTGGATCCAAAAAAAAAAAATATACTGGATCCAACAAGTACTTACTATAAATGAGTCTGAGGGTTTAAGTTCTAACACTGTGAACAGACATATGTGAATAAAGCAGTTTTGTCCACAAAGAGCTTACAACTAACTGAATACAAGAAGTTGAAACCTCTCAAGGAGTTTCACAAATTGTTTCAAAGTGTTTGTATTTTTAAATGAGGTGATAGCATGTTTAAATATCTCTTTATAATAAAAATAAAATAACAAAAATCAATTAACAATAGAATAAATACAATAAGTAATAAGACAACATAAAATAATAATAAAATAACATAATGTAGTAAGCAAAAATGAATAGGCTGAAAAACTCATATGTATATCATGTGTGGTAGTGACAATCAGATGAGTGCTTATGATATGCAATCCCTATATTACACAGCTGAACACTGATATAGTTGCTATGACGGTTCTGATGCTTTTTTTTTTTTTTTTTTTTTTACCTTCTTGTGTTAAAGAACAGAAGCATGAAGTGTATTAGTAGGGAAATGAGCCAATGAGGACATAACGTGATAATTTAGCAACAAAATATATCATATAACCTCACTTACATTAGGTATTTGGAGTAGTCAAATTCACAAAAACAGCAAGTAGAATGGTGGTTGCCAAGGAATGGAGGAAGAAGGGAAATGGAAACTTGTTTAATGGGTATAGAGTTTCAGTTCTGCAAAATGAAAAAGTTCTGGAAACTGGTTGCACAATGTGAATATATTTAACATTACTGAACTGTACAATGAGAAATGTTAGCATGGCAAATTCCACGTTTAAAAAGATGCCTTTAGGGCAGCCCGGGTGGCTCAGCGGTTTAGCACTGCCTTCAGCCCAGGGCACGATTCTGGAGTCCCGGGATCGAGTCCCGCGTCGGGCTCCCTGCATGGAGCCTGCTTCTCCCCGTGCCTGTGTCTCTGCCTCTCTCTCCTCTCTGTGTATTCTCATGAATAAATAAATAAAATCTTAAAAAAAAAATAAAAAGATGCCTTTAGGTGCTTATGCAGAGATGCCTGGCCTTGGAAGTTGATAAACTATGTCTTGGGGTGACTGGGTGGTTCATTTGGTTAAGTGGCTGCCTTAGGCTTGTATTGGGATCCCAGAGTCCTGGGATTAAGCTCCCTGCTCAGCAGGGAATCTGTTTTCCTTCTCCCTCTGCCCCTCTCCCAGTTTGTGCTCTCTTGTGTGTGCACTCTTTCAAATAAATAAATAAAATCTTTTTTAAAAAAGTATGTTTTACATAATTAAAACTATAATAAAATTGTGTCCCTTGCAAAATAGAAAAAAAGCATCTCTTTATATATTAAAAAATTACCACAGATTATTTAAAGGAGGATATTATATTTATTAATGTACCAATCAAATATATAAAATTTTTACTGAAAATTAACTTACTAAATGTTATACAAAAACTAGTTAGAGATTATATTTCCTAAGGAGCCCCATATGATTATACATTACTAGAAAAAAGACTATACATTACTAGAAAAAAGGTTTAGGATTTAAAAATATATATAAGCAAACAAATTACAAACAACAACTAGATGCAACAATATAAAGTGTAATAAGGGCAGCCCAGGTGGCTCAGGGGTTTAGCGCCGCCTTCAGCCCAGGGCATGATCCTGGAGACCCAGGATCGAGTCCCACGTCGGGCTCCCTGCATGGAGCCTGCTTCTCCCTCTGCCTGTGTCTCTGCCTCTCTCTCTCTCTCTCTCAATGTCTCTCATGAATAAATAAATAAAATCTTAAAAAAAAAGAAAATGTAACATTTTAAAGTTAGCACAGTGAAAGAACTGATGTTTTACTCAATTTGGGAATGTAAGAAAAAGCTTACTGTAGAAGGCAATTAAATTTTAAGAATAAATAGATGCTTTAACATAAGAAAGTCAACTGATATATTACATTAGTAGAATGAAGTGGGGGGAATCACATTAGTATCTCAACTGACACAGAAGTAATATTTGACCAAATCCACCACTCTTTCATAATAAAAAAAAATTCAGAAAACTAAAGATATAGGGGAACTTCCTCAACATGAAAGTGGAATTCTGAAAAACCCACAGCCAACATCAAACTAAACGGTGAAAGACTAAAAACTTTCCTCCTAAGTTCAGGAAGAAGACAAGAAGAACTGCTTTCACCACTGGTAGTTCTAGCCAGAGAAATTAGGTAAGGAAAGGAAAAAAAAAAAAAAGAAAAGGAGAAAAAGAGGTGGAAAAAGAGGGAAAAAAAAGAAAGAGAAAGAGAAAGAAAAAGAGAGGGACACAGGGAGGGAGGGAGAGTGAGGGAGGAGGAGGGAAAGACGAAGAAAGGAAGGAAGGGACATCCAAATTGGAAAGTAAAACTATCTCCATTTGCAGATGACATGATCCGAAAGATAGAAAATTCCAAAGATCAAAAAGAAAAAAAGAAGAAAAAAAAAAAAGCCCTGACTAGCACTAATAAACAAATTCAGCAAAGCTGCAGAGTACAAGATGAACATACATGCACACACACACACAAAACCAGTTGTGTTCTATACACCAACAATGAACAATCCAAAAAAGGAAATTAAGAAAACAATTTCACTTACAATAGCATCTACAAGAACAAAATACCAATGAATAAACTAAACCAAGGAGGTGAAAGACCTATACACTGAAAACTACAAAGCACTGCTAAAAAACATTAAATATAACCTCAATAAATGTTACAACATCCAACGCTCTTGAATTTTAAGATTTAGTAGTTTTAAGATGGTAACACTACCCAAAGTGGTGTACAGATTCACTCAAAATTCCAACAGCTTGGGACGCCTAGGTGCCTCAGCGGTTGAGCATCTTTTAGCTCAGAGTGTGATCCCGGAGTCCCAGGATCGAGTCCCACATCAGGCTTCCTGCATGCAATGTGCTTCTCCCTCTGCCTATGTCTCTGCTTCTCTCTCTCTTTCTCTCTCTCTCTGTGTCTCTCATGAATATATAAATAAAATCTTAAAAAAAAATTCCAACAGCTTTTTTCTTACAGAAATAGAAAATCCTCAAATTTATGTGGAATTACAAGTGGCCCCGAATAAACAAAATAATATTTAAAAAGAAGAACAAAGTTAGAGGACTCAGGCTTCCCAATTTCAAAACTTACTACAAAGCTACAGCAATCAAGACTGTGTGGCACTGGTGTGAGAGCAAACATACAGACCCACTAGCACAGAATTAATAGTACAGAAATTAAACATATACATCCATGGCCAACTGAGTTTTGACAAGAACACCAACACCATTCATTCAGTGGGAGAAAGAAGAGTTTCTTCAACAAATGGTTCTGGGGAAATTGGATATCTATATGCAAAAGAATTAAGTTGGACCCCTACCTTGTAATGTATCTGAAAATTAATTCAAAATGCATTGGGGCAGGCAGCCCCGGTGTCGCAGCGATTTGGCGCTGACTGCAGCCTGGGGTGTGATCCTGGAGACCAGGGATCGAGTCCCAAGGCGGGCTTCCTGTAGGGGGCCTGCTTCTCCCTCTGCCTGTGTCTCTGCCTCTCTCTCTCTCTCTCTCTCTCTCTCTCTCTATGTCTCTATGAATAAATAAACAAAATCTTTAAAAAAAAATGCATTGGGGCACCTGGCTGGCTCAGTCGATAGAGCATGAGACTCTTGATCTCAGAGTTGTTAGTTTGAGCCCCGTGCTGGGAGTAGAGATTCCTCAAAAATAAAATCTTGAAAAAAAATGTATCAAAATCTAAACATAAATGAATTAATAGAACTCTTAGAAGAAATATAGTGCTAAATCTTCATGACCTTGGATTTGGCAATGGATTCTTAAATATGATACCAAAAGCACAAGCAACAAAGAAAAAAATAGATCAACTGGATTTCAAAGGATTAAAATTTGGGAGAATCAAAAGTATTATTAAGAATGTAAAAAGACAACCTACAGAATAGGAGAAAATATTTGTAAATCATATACCTGGTAAAGGTCTAATATCCAAAATATATAAAAAAGTCTTACAATTCGACAACACAAAGACAACAATCCAATTTTAAAAAGGGCAAAGGATTTGAATATATATCCAAAGGAGATATATAAATGGCCAATAACCACTTGAAAAGGCACTCAAAGTCATTAGCAATATGTGAAATGCAAATCAAAACCACAATGAGGTAACCACTTCACACCCACTAGTATAGCTATTAATACTAAAAACCAAACAAATACAAATAACAAATCTTGACAAGGAAATGAAGAAATTGGAAGTCTCATACATTGCTGTGTCAGGGAAATGGTTCAGCTGCTAGGAAAAACAGTTTGGTGGTTTCTTTAACAGTTAAACATAAAATTGACATCTAACCCAGCGATTCCATTCCTAGATACTCGAAAGAACTAAAAACAGGTACTCAGGGGCACCTGGGTTGCTCAGCTGGTTAAGCATCTGCTTTCTTCCTGCTGAGGTCATGCCCCATGTTGGGCTATCTACTCAGTGGTGAGCCTGCTTCTCCTTTTCCCTCTGCCCTTCCCCTGCTCTCTCCCTGTGTTCTCTCTTCTCAAATAAATGAATAAATAAAATCTTAAAAAAAAAAATAAAAAAAAACAGGTACTCAAACAAGTACAAGTACACACATGTTCACAGAAGCATGACTCACAGTAATCAAAATGTGGGACAACTCAAATGTCCATCAGTGGTTGAACAGATAAACAAATTGTAGTATACACATACAGTGAGATATTATTCAGATATAAATAAGAATGAAAAAAGTGATACTGCTACAAGGTAAATGGACTTCCAAAACAAGTGAATAAAGCCAGAAACAAAAAGCTTCATATATGTACTGTTCCATCAATATTAAATCTTCAAAATAGGTGAATTCATAGAGATGGTATCTAACATTATGAAAGAACTAAACTGTTCACTTTTAAATGGTAAATTTTATGTCATATGCATTTCACCTCAATAAAAAGAAAGCTTAAAGAAAAGGCAGCAAATAGGACTTGATCAACTTCTTTTCCAATGAGAAAAGAGAGAAGTTCACCAGGGTTAACAACATTTAAAATATGCAAAAGACCTTTTGTATGAGGAAAAAAAATTGTAATTACTTATTACAGATATCCTTCTGCAACTTTTTTCTTCTCTTACTCCCTTCCCCTATCTCTTCCTCCTTCCCCCAAATATAAATAATATATGTTATGTATAAACACTAGAGAAATATATATTCCTCTCCTATAATTTAGATTATACCTTCTTTCTTGGTCCTATAATGATTTCTCTCCCTTTTTCTGCTTCCTCTTATCTATTTTTTATGAGGTGGCCTCAATGTTATCTTCTAATCCTTCTAAGTAAGTTTTTCATTTTCATCATTCATATTTTAATTTCTAAGTGCTTTCTGGTTTTTGCCCACTCATTTTCTTATAGCAAACTCTTGTGACATGGACATATCATTTTCTCTTATTTCTCTAAAAATATTATTAATAATTATTATTATTTAAGTTTTTTTAAAGTTTAAGAGTCTTTGTTTCCTCTACTTTTTTTCTATTTATCTTTTTAGGTCTTCGTTATTTCTAATACAGGCTTTCCTCAAATATCTGATGACACTTGTGTATCCACTCATATTCTAGAAGGAATATTAAAAACTTAATTGGAAATTCTGTCAACTTTATGAGGCTTATCAACTGTGGATTTCACTTGGCTAAGTCATTTCACTTGGGAATCCCTTTGATGTTTTTATCCTTAAGTTTTTCTTTTAGAGCCAACTTAGTAAATGTGACTGGGGGATCACAATATTCAGTATATGATAAGCATTCACTCAAACCCCCTCTTCCTTTAATGCCCTTGCCCACAAATGTGTTTCATTTACCTAAAGTCCAAAGACCTCAGTTAGATCCACTCCAGAGGATAAGCCTCCAGGCTTCTATTGAGTGAAGGAGGCATCCAACTGTGTTAAGTACAGGAGATCTGAGGACTATAACTGGTTAAATGGACTTTCTATGTTTAATGAATGTTTAATAAACATTTTATGTTTTCATATAGTCTTTGTCTCTAAAGATTGACCTGTACTTCTAAAAATGTCCCCCACCACTGTTGCCTCCCTTCCGGAGATACCAGGAATTGATCATTCCTGAGTACTCAAGGGTTTCAAATGTATAAACTGCATTTCTTTGTAGCTCACCTCATTGTCAGCTAATTATTCAGTTCTCTAACCCTTCTAAATTGGTTACTACTCCTCTGTCCACTCTCCAGCTTCCAGAATTTTGTTGCTATTCATCCCTCTTCTATTTCTTTGCTTATGTTTTCTTAAAATGCATTTTTTCTATAAAATTACTGGGCCTTCCGCAATTAGCCAAACTAAATATATATGTTCAAGCTACCCTTTTCCCTTAGTCTCATGAAGTATTTTCTACATTAAAAATCATCTTCTATTGGAAGATGCTGATTTCAGGGGTAGTTACTCTGGTGCAATTAACCTTATGATTTTATTTTTATTTTTCATTTTTTAAAACAGATTTCACTTATTTATTCAGAAGAGACACACACAGAGAGAGAGGCAGGGACACAGGCAGAGGGAGAAGCAGGCTCCATGCAGGGAGCCCAACATGGGACTCAATCCCAGGACCCCGGAATCATGACTTGAGCCAAAGGCAAACGCTCAGCCACTGAGCCACCCAGGTTCCCCAGTGCAATTAACTTTAAAGGTCATTTTTTATTATATAAAGGCTGGCTACCCTTTCTTGAAATTCTGCTGTATTTTTCTTTTACCTTTTCTTTTTATATTCACTCTGTACAACACCACACTCTGTTTTAATTTTTTTAAGATTAATTCATGAGACACACACACACACACACACACACACACAGAGAGAGAGAGAGAGAGAGAGAGAGAGAGAGAGAGAGGCAGAGACACAGGCAGAGGGAGAGGCAGGCTCCATTCAGGGAGTCCGATGTGGGACTCGATCCTGGGTCTCCAGGATCACGCCCTGGGCGAAGGCAGACACCCACCGCTAAGACACCCAGGCATCCCAACACTACACTCTGTTTTGACTGAATACTTAACTGCTAAGGAGGAAATAATACCCCCTCCTTCAGTTCCTTTAGTTCTCTCAGCATACTAATGTTCTAAATTACATTGTGCTGGTTTCATTCCTCTTCATATCCTGGCATGCAAGTACTCTATTTGTTAGTCAGTTTGTACTATCCCTTTAGGCATTTGTCTAGGTTTCATACAATTTTATCTTCTAAGAATACTTCCTCTGATTTTTTTTTTTTTAAGATTTTATTTGATGATTTATTTGACAGAGCGAGAGAGCAGAAGCAGGAGGAGAGGCAGGCTGAGAGAGAGAGAGAGAGAGATAAGCAGGCTCCCTGCTGAGCAAGAAGCCCAATGCAGGGCTTGATCCCAGGACTCTGGGATCATGACCTGTGCTGAAGGCAGACACTTAACCAACTGAGCCATGCAGGTACTCCCCCTTCCTCTTATTCTTGACCAACAGACTCACAAAGCACACAGTTTTCTTCACTGGTGTCATTTGCTCACTACAGCTGTACTGTCTTTAATCTCCTAACACTCTTGCATGTTTTCCTGAGAGTGCCTGCTTAATATTATGACAGAAAACATTAAATAGCTGGGATTCTGAGGAGGGGTAAGATCTAAACTCCCAGCTGAGGACCATCAGAGAGGCTATCACCAGCTCAAAAATAAATAAATTCCCTTTTTTAAAATCATACTTCCGCCCTCAAAACCACCCCTCAAATTTGCTATGAGACCTTCCTTCAAAACTTGTAACATTTAATCTTCTTTCCACCACATGTATGCTTTTAAAAATGGAGGATAAAAGGCGGGAGAAAATAAAAGGGAAAAAGGGCAGCAGTAAGAAAGAGCTTTTTTACCCTCCACTGGGAAAAGAAATTTGACTTTCTCATATATCCTAAGTCAGGTACCACTTATTTATTTTGCTATATAGCTGGAAATTATAAACTCTTTCTAAAGATTTTTTGCAGCACTAACATTCCTGTTCAAATAGTGATACCTAGCCCTACTAGGATTCAAACAGCATAATGGAAAATCTCTGTAGAATGAAAAAAATTTTTTTTTATTTAAAGATTTTATTTATTCATGAGAGACACAGAGAGAGAGAGGCAGAGACACAGGCAGTGGGAGAAGCAGGGAGCCCATTGTGGGACTCAATCCTGGGACTCCAGGATCACACCCTGGACCGAAGGTGGCACTAAACCTCTGAGCCACCGGGCTGCCCTAGAATGAAAAATTTTTTTTTTTAAATTTATGATAGTCACAGAGAGAGAGAGAGAGACAGGCAGAGACACAGGCAGAGGGAGAAGCAGGCTCCATGCACCGGGAGCCCGACGTGGGATTCGATCCCAGGTCTCCAGGATCGCGCCCTGGGCCAAAGGCAGGTGCCAAACCGCTGCGCCACCCAGGGATCCCTAGAATGAAAATTTTTGATGAGGACTTTCCCACCCTCAGGGATTACACTATTCCTTTCATATTCCAAAAACACTGTACATATATGTCTATGATGGTATCTACCACATTTATAATGACTGGTTTGTGTGTCTGTTTCTTCACTAGATCCTAAGCTCCTAGAGAAAACAATAGAAACACCATACTGTCCATCTTTAGAAATTTACGAAGTAATTCAAAAGGCACAATGTAATGTTTAGAGTCAAGGAGTAATGCATATCCATGAATTTCTCTTTAAGATGATGGAAACTTCTTAACTCCGATAGCAATAGTATATATAATTCAAGTAAAAGAAAACGAAGTACCTCCAAAAATATAAATCATAAAGAATTTATAATATTGCTTTAAAGCCACCTACATATGAGACATGGCTTAAAAGCCTCCAATAGGGAGAAAAGCAGAATGTGGAACATTTTCAATTTAAACATGAGATGAAGGAAAATAAAACCAACCACCAACCATAAAGACTTCCAGTGGCTTCTCTTCACATTGGAAAAAAGTTCTGTTTTGATGACATCTGCCTACCTCTACTCCCCAGTTTACAATACCCTAACCTCATTAGCACTGTGATTCCTATTTCCTAAGATGCTTACACAGCTAGCTCCTTCTGATGATGGTTTCTCAATATGAGTGTTGCCTCCTCACAGAGGCCTTCTCCAACTTTTATATGCATACTGCCCTTAATTCTACCCTGCCCCCATATATATGCTATCATATTTTCCTTGGTTAGGAGATCTTATCAATTATTAAAAATATTTCATGTATTTATTTACTTCTCTCTTACTAGAAAGCAAACTTAATAAAAATAAACAGAAGGGGATCCCTGGGTGGCGCAGCGGTTTGGCACCTGCCTTTGGGCCCAGGGCGCGATCCTGGAGACCCGGGATCGAGTCCCACGTCGGGCTCCCGGTGCATGGAGCCTGCTTCTCCCTCTGCCTATGTCTCTGCCCCCCCCCCCTCTCTCTCTCTCTCTCTCTATCATAAATAAATAAAAATTTAAAAAAATAAATAAATAAAAGTAAACAGAAGGCACTTTGTCTAATTGACTACATAGCTAGAGAGTATAAGCATATAAGTCAGTGCTGCATAACTGTTTGTTAAATAAATGAATAAATGAGTGACTGAATGTGAAGCACATCATAGACTGATTGGATGAATAAATGGGTCACAATTCCTTTCTAGGGAATATTTTCTCAGGTAGATAGAATCTTTGAGTACATTACCAACTTTAATGAAGTATGAATCTGAATCCCAGTTATACCAATTACTAATTATGTCAACTTGGAACAATTACTTACTATCAGTAAGTCAAGATAAAATGATACTTGGAAACTGTCTGGCACAGTTAGCCTTTATTCTTAACTCTCTCTTAGAGGACAGGAGTTGAAAGTGGAAGAAATCATAGGAACAGATCAAATATGTATTTGCTCTAATGGTTCACCCGTTTATTGGGAAGCAACAGGTCACCAAACAGAGCTAAAAAAAATAATATGACCATGTCTGCATTTGGAACAAGTAAAATCACATCCCTCAAACATAGCTGGCACTTTAATATCATCTGCTGAAATAATATGAACAATTTCAGGTCACAGAAATTTTAAGCTTATAATTTCTTGAATACTTAAATTTGTATTTATAAGAAATGCAGTAGTCAAGATATTAGATCAAGACGGTCCTGGTTTTGGGCAGCCCAGGTGGCTCAGCGGTTTAGCGCCACCTCCAGCCCAGGGCGTGATCCTGGAGATGCATTGGGCTCCCTGTGTGGGGCCTGCTTCTCCCTCTGCCTGTGTCTCTGCCTCTCTCTCTGCCTCTATGTTTCTCATGAATAAATAATTTTTTTTTAAAAGACATTCCTGGTTTATAATCCTTATTCTACCTCTTGATCACTGTATTATCTTAGGTGAGTTGCTCAAATTAAGCCTCAATTAAAGTTGGGTTGTTGACAATTCAAGCTTCAATTTACACTTCAAACATTTCTCAGTGCTCTTAAGGTAAAGGGGGGGAAAACCCTTAACTTATTCTACAATGCCCTTTATCTTCTGGTTGTTAATCTCAAACCATAATCCTTTTTCTCTGTACTCTAGTTACATTGACCTTCTATTTATTTCCTTCAAAGCACTATGTACCCTATCTATTCACCCATATATTTACCCTTATTAGAGGTTGTTTTATTTTTTAATTTCTTCATATGGCTCTTAGTTACTATCTATGTCCTTTCATTTCAGCCTGAAGAACTCCTTTTATCATTTCTTGTAGGGCGGTTCTATTAGCAACAAATTTCCAGGCTTAAGTATGCTCAAAGTGCTAATGAAAACCAAAGACAAAGAACAAAAGGAAACCAGGAAAAAAATATATGAACAAAATGAGAGTATCAGTAAGGACATAGAAATTATGAAGAGAAACTAAATAAAAATGCTGGAGCTAAAAAGAATAATAGGTGAAATGAAAAAACCACTGGAGAGGGGGATGTTCAAAGCAAACTGAACAGACTTTAAGAAAGAACCAACAGACTTGAAGAAGGGTCAATTTAGATTATCTAGTCTGAGGAACAGAAAGAAAAAAGTATGGAGAAGTCAACAGATATGTTATAGGTATCTCAAAAAAAGAGAAAAGGGGGCAGAAAAAAATATCTGAAGAAGTAATGGCTGAAAACTTCCCAAATTTAAGGAAAGAAACATGAATCCACACATTCAAAGAGATCACTGCACTCCGGAAGGATAAACACAGGGAGAAGCACATTGAGACACATAGTCAAGATTTTGAAAGACAAAAATAGAATCTTGAAAGCAGGGCAGCCCAGGTGGCTCAGCGGTTTAGCACCGCCTTCAGCCCAGGGTGTGATCCTGGGGACCCAGGATCAAGTCCCACTTTGGGCTCCCTGTATGGAGCCTGCTTCTTCCTCTGCCTGTGTCTCTGTCTCTCTGTGTGTGTGTGTCTCTCATGAATAAATAAATAAAATCTTAAAAAAAAAAAAAAGAATCTTGAAAGCAGCAGGAGAGAAGCAACTTATCACTTACTAGGAATCCTCAATAAAATTAACAGCAAATTTCTCATCACAAAGTATGGAGGCCAGAGGTAGGGAGATGACATATTTAAAATTCTAAAAGAAAAACAATTACTGACAAAGGATTCTATATATGGCAAAATTATTCTTTGAAAATGAAGGAGAAATTAAGACATTCTCAAATAAATGAAGTAAATGAGATAAACATTAACAGCATCACGACAAAAAGAGGAGCAGTGTAGTATAGTGAAGACACAAGATCCATTTCAAACTGAATGGGCTCTAACCCTGAACATCACTGATTAATAACAATGTAACTCTGGGTGAATTGTTTAACCTCTCTATAGCTCATTTCCCTTTTATAAAATGAGGAAAATAACAGTACCTCTCTCATGAAGTTCGGATGGTGAAATAAATTAAAACAATAAATTCATAAAAGGGTACTTGGCATGTAATTAAGCACTCAACTGTTGACTATCATCATCATCATCATCATCATTTTTAAAGAAATTCTAGAATATTAGCCTTTATTGCTTTCAACTACCCATATTTCTGTAAAACAAACACTGAATACTGAGAAAATGACACAATACTGAGTTTCTATAGAATTGTGCATTAGTAAAATCACAAATTATATTTTAAGTAAGTCTAATAAGTAGATTGAACTAAATGTTTTGTCACGCCTTTAATCAGAGACCAAGTAAAAAGTGATTGGTGAAAGTAGTTTTTTTCTCAAGTTGCTGACATAGATGCTTAAACCTTTAGGTATAGGATTAGACTTTTTACTTAAACAGTCCAACACTACTATCCTAGCCACAATGATTTCTAACAATAATTTCTTAACATTAAATATTGAATCAGTGTACATGTTTGTCTTATAATATTTTTAAACTGCTTGAATTTGGATTCAAATATAATATATAGATTAGAATAGGCTGACATATCCCTGAAGTCTCTTTTCATCTGTAACTGCTTCTACCACAGCCTCATGCCATTAACACTTTTAGTTAAGGAAAACAGATCTTCTGTCTTTTAGAGTTTCCCAGTATGGACTTTCCTAATTTTATCCCCTTGTGTCATTTATTATGTCCCTCTATTCTTACCATTTCTTGTAAATTAGTCTTGATCATAGTCAATAATTTTCCTGTTGTTTTCATTTGGATGGACAGCTTCAGAGTGGTGGTGTGTACTTCTGTTAGCAAAGACATGTCTTTCTTACATAAAGCAGGAATGATAATGTTAGGAAGATTGAATGAGTTACTAAATATCAAATTCTTAGATTAGTACCTGGGACACAGTGGGCACTCATAAACACCGACTCTTATTATTGCACTGCATGCATGCAGTGATTTGATAACAGACCTGATGAGAACTTTTGAGGAAGTAGTTAAAGATAACTAATATTTCTGGCTTAGGTGGCTAAGTGGATGTTGGTATCATTGACAAATACAGGAAATATATAAAGAGGAAAAGGTTTCTGGAAATTGGAAGAAAATGTGTTCAAGTTTAGACATGCTGAGTTTAGTGCTAAAAGATAGAAAGTACCAATGTCTGTCACATACAAAACTGGAAATAAGGATTCTAAAATGTAAAAGAAACGTCTGTGGATAGAAAATAAAGATAAAATGTTGAGAGGAAAGGGAACTCCATGAAGGTCACAGTTATCATAAGAAGACTATAAGATCGCTCTTAGAATGAATTGGCATTGGATCAAGAGAGGTAAAAACACTTCAAGCAAAGGAAATGATGTATGGAAAAAAAGATACAGACACAATTTTCACTATATGTTCTAGTCATAAAAATGTTCTGCCTAGGGGCACTTAGGTGGCTTAGTTGGTTGAGCACCCAACTCTTGATTTCAGCTCAGGTCATGATCTCAAGGTCATAGGATCGGGGCCCTGAGTTGGTCTCTGTGCTCAGTGTGCAATCTGCTTGAGATTCTCTCTCTCCATCTCCCTCTGCCCCTCCCCACTGCACTCTCACCTCTCTCACTAAAATAAATAAGTGAATCTTAAGAAAAAAAAAAAAAAGAAAGTTATGACTAGAAAAACTTTCCATGTTGGAAAGTTACATAGACACGGCAAAGAGAACTTTGAATGGCTTTGAAACTTAGGAATAGGTAATTCAATTTAAATAGGAAATGATAAGATATTTAAGAAGTTAGTAAGATAACTAAACTCTATGCTGTGGCAACATCATGCAAAAATCTAACATAACAGAATTAGAAAGTAGAAGATATACTTACTATACTACTCTAGAGGATTTTAAATTTATGCCACTTTTAATTCCACCTAAGCTAAAGAGAACACTGTGTAGGGACATGGCTTCAGGCTTCCCAGAAGTGGAAGAAGATGGCATCTTTAGTGCCTTCCCATATCCCTTTCCATTCCACTCTCTTGTTTCTCCTTTTCCTTGGGAAACCAATGCTCAAGCTGCCCTAACTATATAAAAATAAAACTGCATTTTTGCAACGATGCCCTGTCTTGCTCCCTGAGGCATTCTAGTTACATCTCCACATTCAGTTCTAGCCTGCCATATAATATTTCATTTTCCTCCTACCATCCTATAGATCCTTTTTCAATTTCAAGTAATTCATACAACTTGATAAGTGATCAAACCCTAGGAGATATTTAATTTAAAAAAGAATTTACTAACTTGTATGAATTTCAAATTGTTAAAGTGTATATTCTCTGCATGTTTTCTATGTACTTACCCATTCTAGTTCATCCTGACATTATCATACTAAGAGACACACCAGCACAGGACAGTTTATTGAATAAATTTCTGCTGTGCCACTATTGGATACAAAGCATTCTAACAGACTCTAAGAGAACTGAAAGAATGAATAAAACATAATATGCCTTTACTAGATAGTAAGGTCTTTAAAGGCTAACAGGTGAAATAGCCAAACATACAACTCATCTCATAAAGCAGATAAGAGCTTTATAAGAATGTTTCTAAAACTTAAGATATATATAGATCCTTACAAATGGAGAAAAATGTCTTATAAACACATGGATAGATTGAAATTAATTAAATTATTATATTACTGAAATACATAGAAAAGTAACTATCGATAAACTCTTCTTGCTATTAAATCTAATTCAATATACTACCAAAACAAATTCACAAAGTATGCACATAAAAGCTATAGAACTATGGGTGGGTGGGCGGTCCAGTTAGTTAATCATCCAACTCTTGATTTTAGCTCAGGTCATGATCTCCGGGTCATGAGATCCACAATAGGCATACAGCCTGCTTAAGATTCTCTCTCCCCTCTCCTTTTGCCTGCCTTCTTATCACTTGTGTGTGCTTTTTCCATCTCTCTCTCTCTCTAAAAAAAGCCACAAAACTAGCAGATTTCAAATTATCATATGATGTTTTTGCTAAAATGAAATCATTGTACTCAATATGATGGAATATGGTACTAATTGTACTTCCCCATTATTTTCCAAATACATTTGAGTTCGGCATGCCTATCTTCTAATCTAGTGTCTCCTAAACATTTAATATTGCCACCATTTCTTTCTACTCAAACTATTACAAAGCTTTAATTTAGTTCACTCTTGATGTCATCTGGCCTTCACTTGATACAAATGAGCCATATACGTTAAATCTATTTCTGTTCTTTTTTTATTAGACTGACATAATTAAACACAATCACAGTCCTGCAAGTACATGGTAGTAATTGAGTATAAGGTAAGCATCCCAAGAGATATAAGAATATACTTATATTAATTTATTTTATATTAACATTTGTAAATTATTATAGGAAACCCTCTTTCCACAGAGAATATATCTATACTCAGATCCAAGGTAGTATTGAAGAATACTGCTATGACAGATATAACAAATACTAAAAAGGCAGAAACGATGAGGATATTAGTTCTAACTTCAAGGAGGAGGTAATATTTGAGGGGAACTGTGACATTTGAGTTTATTGCCAAATGTGTAGGTTTTCTAAAATTTCATTTCTGTAAGTTTGACACTAAAACTATGAAAGATCTAGAGTAAAAAAAAAAAAGGACACCCAGAAATTATTCAGTAATAGGGGTAATAAAGAGACAAAAACCATGAATTTTTATGAATAAAAGTTAAGCATTTTTTCCTGAGATAAAAGTAAATTGGAGAATAAAATTGTAAGCATTAGATGTGCTATTCACAAAATAGATGGCATATGTTGCATGTGGAAAAGTTTACTTACACTATCTTATATTATGGAAATATACCTATTGATGTAATGGTTTTAAAATGCATATGGAAAATGCATTCACATAAGGACAGCATCAGGAATATTTGTATTAAACTTTAAAAAAAAAAGATTTTATTTGTTTGAGAGAGAAACAGAGCATGTGAGGAGAGACAGAGAGAGAGAGGGAAAAATTCAAAGCAGACGCTGTGCTGACCCTGGAAACTGACAAGAGGGCTCAGTCCCACAAGTCGAGATCATGACCCAAGCCAAAACAAAGAGTCAGACTCTTAACTGAATGAGCCAGTCAGGCAGCCCTAACATCTATGACGTGCTAATTGAGGTGTCCTTTTGATGCTATACAATAAGAATTTTCCATTTTTATCAAAATCATTCCTCTTTAGTTTTTCCTTTGTATATTTATAAAATAATAAGAAGAATCAAATTTCATTATTCTATATAACTCAGCCTATAACAACTTTATTCTTACCTTTGAACCAGTTTTTGCAGATTATATTTGTATTTTATCTTTTCCTTGACTACAACATTTAGAAGTCTGCATTGGTGTTCTAGAAAGTGTGAGAGAAGAGAATGATGTACTAACAAAATAAAATTTCAAGTCACTTTAATTCAGAAAACATTTATCTAGTCTAGGTGCTAGACTCACTACTGATTACAGCAAAAAGACACCAAACCAAAGTAGAAAACGTTTTTCTTTTATATTCTCTAATGCTTCTATAATTATTTCTAGACTATGTTAAGTTATTGTCTTTTGCAGGCAGCCCCAGCAGCCCAGCGGTTTAACGCCGCCTTCGGCCCAGGGCATGATCCTGGAGACCTGGAATCGAGTCCCACATCGGGCTCCCTGCATGGAGCCTGCTTCTCTTCTCCCTCTGCCTGTGTCTCTGCCTCTCTCTCTCTCTCTCTTTCTCTATGTATCTGTCATGAATAAATAAATAAAATCTTTTTTAAAAAGTTATTGTCTTTTGCTTTTTTTCAGGCAAATTTATTAAACAGTAGCTCATTTAGAATTTTCAAGTAAGAATTAAGTTTTAAACTAAATGTGTAACATTGTACACTTCCATTTGTTCAAAGAAGTTTAGTTGGGTCTCTGCAGCACAATACCATTTATATCTGCAGTCACATGGAGAACACCATGCTTGCTTTTAGCTCCATTAATGGTATAATGATGCAACTTTTGCTGGAGATGCGCTAAGCAGAGAAGGATCTTTTATCTAAATATACACATCTGCTTTGGCTATTTGTTTTTTAAGATTTTCTTTATTTATTTGACAGAGAGAGCATGCAAGTGCACAAGCTGGGGGAACAGCAGGCAGAGGGAGAGGGAGAAGCAGGACGATCCCAGGACTCTGGGATCATCATGACCTGCGCCAAAGGCAGATGCTTAACCAACTGAGCCACCCAGGTGTCCCATGCTTCTGGTATTAACAAAAGGCAGAAAAATAAAGGTAAGTTAATACGTAGCAGATTTCTGGAAATGGCTGATTTCTGTACTTTACAAATAATCATTTAACTATCAATAGAAAACACTGGGAAAGGGCTCCCAGAGCAGCGCCATGGTGGTCGGCAAGAACAAGCGCCTTACGAAAGGCGGCAAAAAGGGAGCCAAGAAGAAAGTGGTTGATCCATTTTCTAAGAAAGATTGGTATGATGTGAAAGCGCCAGCTATGTTCAATATAAGAAATATTGGAAAAACACTAGTCACAAGAATTCAAGGAACCAAAATTGGGTCTGATGGTCTCAAGGGTCGCGTTTTTGAAGTTAGCCTTGCTGATCTGCAGAATGATGAAGTTGCATTTAGGAAATTCAAGCTAATCACTGAGGATGTGCAGGGCAAAAACTGCCTGCCTAATTTCCATGGCATGGATCTTACCTGTGACAAAATGTGCTCCATGGTCAAAAAATGGCAGACCATGATTGAAGCTCATGTTGATGTAAAGACTACCGATGGTTATTTGCTTCATCTATTTTGTGTTGGTTTTACTAAAAAACGCAATAATCAGATTCGGAAGACCTCTTACGCTCAGCACCAACAGGTCCGCCAAATCCGGAAAAAGATGATGGAAATCATGACCCGAGAGGTGCAGACAAATGACTTGAAAGAAGTGGTCAATAAATTGATTCCAGACAGCATCGGAAAAGATATAGAAAAAGCTTGTCAGTCTATTTATCCACTCCATGATGTTTTTGTTAGAAAAGTAAAAATGCTGAAGAAGCCCAAGTATGACCTGGAAAAACTCATGGAGCTTTATGGTGAAGGTAGTAATTCTGGAAAAGCTACGGGGGATGAGACCGGTGCTAAAGTTGAACGAGCTGATGGATATGAACCAACAGTCCAAGAATCTGTTTAAAATTCAGACATTTAATGGTGACAAATAAAAACATATTTGTGATTTTTGATTTCTTATCATTCTTTTTAAATAATCAGACTCAGTGAAGCAGATGTTCTGAACTGACAGTGCGAACTTTTCAGAACTGTTGTATGGATCTTATCCATTGCTTTTGGCTACTAAATAGCTGCAAAATGGTAGTGATCTATTTTAAGCTGTAGTGATCTGGATGGAAGTGTTATAGATGGTTAATAAAAGGAAACTTTAAAAAAAAAAAAAGAAAACACTGGGAAAGACACTTGATCTTTCTGACTCTGTTTAGTCATCTGTAACTGTAATAATAAAGGCTCAAATAGAAAACACCTATCATCTTAAAAAACAGAGAATAAATAAATGTTAGTTTTGTTCTTCCTTTCTCAACATTTATTTAATAGAAAAACCTTGAAAAAATAAAAATAAAAATGAAGAAAAAATAAAATATTAAAAGAACTCTTTGCTAGGTATTTAGAACTTATCAAAATTCTTGGTATGTAAACTCCTACAAAATCTAAACTTTAGGTTCATTTACTTTCTTAACTTTTATATTTCAACAGTATTAGATCAAAATATTTGCATGTCCCTCACATACATTTTTTCCAAATCCATAAAACCCATTTCCTCTTTCTGGATTCTCTTCCTTTAAAAAAAAATGTTATTTGAGCATAGCTGACACAAAATATTACATTAGTTTTAGATGTACAACATAGTGATTCAACAAGTTTATACATTATGTTATGCTCACCACAAGTATAGCTACCGTCTGTCACCATACAACGCTATCATAAGATCATTGGCTACATTCCTTATGCTGTGCCTTTTATTCCTGTGACTTATTCATTCCATAACTGGAAGTGTATATTTCCCATTCTCTTCACACATTTTGCCTATCCCTCCACCTTCCTCCCCTCTGGCAACCGTCAGTTTGTTCTCTGTATTTATAAGTTTGATTCTGCTTTTTCTTTGTTTATTCATGTTTTATTTTTTGACATGAGTGTTTTACACGAGTGAAATCATATGGCATTTATCTTTCGCAGCCTGACTTATTTCAACTTAGCATTATACTCTAGTTCCATCCATGTTGTCACAAATGGTATTATCTCATTATTTTTATGGGTACATAATATTCCTGTGTGTGTGTGTGTGTGTGTGTGTGTGTGTATGTGTACATACATACACATATATTTACCACAGTTTCCCTACCATTCATCTATTGATGGATGCTTAGGTTGCTTCCATATTTTGGCTATTGTAAATAATGCTGCATATATATTTCACACAAAGGAGTAAATATATCTTTCAGTATTAGTGTTTTCTTCTACTTCATACCTCAGAAATCTAGCCCAACTTGGGTGGCTCAGTGGTTGAGCATCTGCCTTTGGCTCAGGTCATGATCCCAGGGTCCCTGCAGGGACCCTGCTTCTCCCGCTGTCTATGTCTCTGCCTCTCTTTCTTTGTCTCTCATGAATAAATACATAAAATCTTAAAAAAAATAAAATAAAATAAAATCTTTAAAAAAAATCTAGTCCAAATGTCATCCTTCTCTGTAAAGCTTTCCTTAGTCTCCTCCCCTAGACACAGTGAATTAGTCCCTTTTCTATTTTTCTCCTAAAATCTAAGCTATAAAAAGTGACAGCAGAATTCAATAAAAATAAATGAAATGTAAACAAACCAAAGACATTTTAACAATGTAATAACCTTTCTTTGTCAAGTTATTTTAGTGTGTCAGGATTAGTTTTAGCCATGAGTGACAGAAAACCTGAAACCAGTGGCTTACAAAAAATAAGTCTATCCCTGTCATGTCAAGGAAGTTCAGATGGAGACACCAGTATAGACACGGACAGGGTAACATCTGAAGATGTTAGAGACTTTCTCTCTTTTTGCATTGTCCATTCTTGGTTTGGGATTTCCACTTATTTCCAATTATCATGTCCATATTTCAATCATCAAGGAGGAAGGGAGAAAAAAGAGCGAATACAACCCTTCCTTTAAGACTACTCTCTACAAGTTGTACAGAGTACTTTTGCTTATTTATCTTTGGCCAAACCTTAGTCTTATGACCACATCTAGATGCAAGGGAAGCCGGGAAATATTCTCATTCCAGGTATTGAAATGCTGGGAAAAGATTAGTAGAGGGGGACAACCAACATTAGGGAACAACTACCAGTCACTATGACACTTGGTTATATCTTATCTGTAGTAGGTAACTGACATTTTTGCTATCTACAACAATATTTCTAGTAGTGTGTACATTGTAAAACTGTGTAATAGTTCCTTCCAAATTTCAATTTTTAAGTGAAATATTTCTGTTGGTGGAGATTAGTCTCTACAAAATTTAAGTAATACTTATAATAAAATTACAAAGGGAAAAAAGGAATATTAATAAAAACAGAAAAGGCTTAGGGCACCTGGGTGGCTCAGTTGGTTAAGCATCCAATTCTTGATTTCAGCTCAAGTCCTGATCTCAGTGTCATAAGATGGGCCCATATCAGGCTCCATACTGGGGTGTAGAGTCTGCTTAAGACTCTCTTTCTATCTCCCTCTGCCCGCCTACCCTGCTCACACACAGGTGTGAGTGCTCTTTCTCTCTCGTTAAAAACAAAAAACAAAACTAAAACAAAACAAAACCAGAAAAGGCCATTTAATTTACTTTGTCACAGATTATTAAAATATGTAGTAAAAGGTTAAATCAGAATATTTAAAAATATAGCTAATATATTAATGAAATTACATATTAACAAAACTGCATGTAAGTGAAATTGCATGAATATTCTCAAAGAAGAGAATCTGGAAAGATTTGAGAAGGAAAAAAAAAATCTATGAGTTATTTTATTATACTTCCTATAAATGCTGTTTAGAGATTTTTAGTCAAGTAGATGTGATCATGGGTGCCTTGGTGGCTCAGTCAGTTAAGTGTCTGCCTACAGCTCGGGTCATGATCCCAAGGTCAAGAATCTGCTTCCCCCTCTGCCTCTGCCTCCCCATTTTGTGTGTGAGCTTTCTGTTTTTCAAATACATACATAAAATCTTTTTTAAAAAAAGTAAATGTGATCACAAAACAATATTAAAATCTGGTAGAATAAAACAAAATCAGGGATAGGCCAAGATCTCACACTACATGACTTCAGAAAAGTAACTTTACAGGTGATGATACAACTAGGGGTCAAAAGAATTTAATATGTATCAGCCTCTGTGCTATGCTTTATAAGCATGATATCACTTAATATTCACAACACTCCTAGACATATATTATCTCTGCTTTAGAGAGGAAAAAAATGGATCTTAGACTATGTGATTGACTCAAGATCACAAGAGCTATAAGTACCAGAGCACAAACTTAAACAACTGTTTTTCTGACCTCAGTTCATGTTCTTAGCCATTACACATATTACCTCCCTTCAAACTCTCTTGACCGTGGTTTTCTCATCTGTTGTATAAGGGGGAATGTAGCACAACCTGAACCATTCTAAAGTTCATTCTGGCCTTTTAAGATGTTAATGTTCTAGTAAGGCCTGACTCTTTCCCTAAATAAAAGTATATCATATCAAAAGATCTAATCACATCTACTTGCTGGAATTCATATGTCAATTAAGTTATCATAAATAAATGTATTATAGAGAATATAAATTCATTTATTGAAACTTACAAACAAAAGGGCCACAATATGTAAGGTAAATTTGGATATTAAGTCTTTACAGCTGATTTCATGACCCTTCATGTATGTGTAAAGGAGCCATATGTAAAGTTAAGTAAGAGGGAAGAAATTAATAAACATTATTTGTAAATCTTGCATAGCAATCCTTTGAAGCGTATGTAATACATCATTTTACAGGTGAAGATACTGAGGCACAAAGAGGGTGACTTGTGGAAGGTCACATACTTAGTGGCATCAATACTTGAACTCTCTCTAGTTTTTCTTTTTTTTTTTAAGATTTATTTATTTATTTGTTTGTTTATTTATTTATTTTAGAGAGAGTGAGGAGGAGAGGGGGAGAGAGAGAAAGAGAGAGAGAGAAAAGGAATCTCAAGCAGACTCCTCACTGAGCATGGAGCCTGATGCCAAGCCGGGTCTCATAACCCTGAGACCATGACCTGAACCAAAATCAAGAGTCAGATGGCTGACTGAGCCACCCAGGTGCCCCAAACCCTCTCTGGTTCTAAAACCTACATTCTTTCCCATCAACCCTGCTTCCTATGTTCAATTCTGGATATTCTTGCATTAATATCCTTATTTCAATTTTAATGTAGGAAAACTAAAGGTGCTAACTAATTTAGCTCCTTCTGGAGTATTTACGATTATCAGCAAACATGGCTGAATACTCATTTGCTGAGCACAGTTGGAAAATATGTATTAAAATATGTAAAATAAAAGAGAATATATATTATCAGTAACATAGTAATAATAAAAATTAAGCATTACCAAATTTCTAGGAAGAATTACTTTTTTTTAAAATTATTTTTTCTGGATTTTATTTATTTATTCATGAGAGACACAGAGAGAGAGAGAGAGAGAGAGAGAGAGAGGCAGAGACACAGGCAGAGGGAGAAGCAGGCTCCATGCAGGGAGCCCGATGTGGGACTCGATCCCGGGACTCCAGGATCACGCCTCAGGCTGAAGGCAGGTGTTCAACCACTCAGCCACCCAGGTGTCCCGAGAATTACTTTCAATTAGGATGATTAGGGAAGGTCTCAAAGAAATGATTATCTGTAGACAAGGTATTAGAGAAGTCTGAGTTCATCAGAAAAAATTAAAAGCCTGAAATGGAAAAATGATATTTTAGAGAGGGGCATCTGGATGGCTTAGCTTGTAGAGCATTTAACTCTTCATCTCAAGGTTGTGAGTTCAAGTCCCATGTTGGGCACAGAGACTGATTAAAAATAAAATCTTAAAAAAAAAAAAAAAAAAAGACGGCAGCCCAGGTGGCTCAGCAGTGTAGCGCCTGCCTTTGGCTCAGAGTGTGATCCTGGAGACCCGGGATTGAGTCCAACGTCCGGCTCCCTGCACGGACCCTGCTTCTTCCTCTGCCTGTGTCTCTGCCTCTCTCTCTGTGTCTCTCATGAATAAATAAATAAAATATTAAAAAAAAAAGAATAGTCTAGGGAAAGGGAATGACATGAAGATAAGTATGGAGCCAAAATGAATATTCAACATAGAGCCAAAATGAATATTTAACATAGAGTATATAGTCCACATTGGGTAAAGTGTAGGATTCTTCTTGAATGATAGAATATTTGTCTGGGAAATGTTTTATAGCCAAATTGAGGAGGGAGCTTGAATACCAAGTTAGAATATCTAGATTTGACCTTGGTGGAAATGGCACATCACTAAACATCTTCAGTAGAGAAGTGAAAGAGAGCAATGCTTTAATAAGATTAAACTGCGAACATACAGACTTTAAGGGAATTAATGATGACCAGGATGATGAGAGATCAATTAGAAGATCAAAACATTTCTGTGGATTATAACATGGGAAAAATTTAAATTCTCTTGTGTTCTAAAAATTTCTGGGGAAAAAAAAATAAGATGTATATTATATAATATACAAAAACTCATTACAACTTCGGCTCTGAAATAATCTATAATATCCCCTCTCACCCAGCCACAATATTCTGCTCTTTTAGCTATTACTTTATAATCTCATTTCATCAGCTTATCTACTTCTGATTAGTCTCTTTTTTTAAAAATTTTTTTAATTTTTTATTTATGATAGTCACAGAGAGAGAGAGAGAGGCAGAGACACAGGCAGAGGGAGAAGCAGGCTCCATGCACCGGGAGCCCGACGTGGGTTTCGATCCCAGGTATCCAGGATCGCGCCCTGGGCCAAAGGCAGGCGCCAAACCGCTGCACCACCCAGGGATCCCTTCTGATTAGTCTCTTAACCTCTCCATTTTCTCTGAACATATCAGCCTTCCCTGGCCTCATTTCATTTCTGCCATATGGTCAACACTTGAAATATTCTTGCACAGTTCCCTCAACCAGAATCAGTATTGATGTCTACGCTCTTTTCTTGACTCAAGGGGCTGGAGAAGGCCTCACAGCCCAATATTTTACAAAGTAATGGTCTATTATCAGTCACTTAGAAACATCTCAAATGAATACTTCTTATTCTTTAACTTATTTAATGTCAGATGATATTGGTCACTACCTCTCTTCCTGAAATTCTTAAATTGAGAACAATTGCAATTACATATTCTCTTAATATTACCCTAAACATGTACAGTGAGAGTTAGCATTTTCAAATTAAAAATCTTTTTCATCCGATGCTAATGTTAATCTCCTTAATTGTAAAACACCTGATGCTAAACAGAAAATTACTACAGAAATGTTAATATTTTGTTGTAAACTATTCAGTTAGGGTAATAAAGTTCTGATTAAGAAAAAAAACAAACAAGCAAAGAGCTGCATATTAGAGACAGCGAAAGTGATCCCTTAGGAAAATGAATGAATATGCCATAAACATCTTCACATCTGTATACTCAATGATGACAAAGTCTTTAAAAATACAATAGAAGTACTCTCTGGACTCTGAAAAATGTTACAACTTAAAAAAATAAACCAGTTTTCCCAAAAAATGTTAAAACATAAATACAAAGATTATCTACATGTGAGTTTACATTTCTGATTATTACTGCTTATATTATTAATGAACAATTAGAACAGGATAAAAGAAACAGATTGAGTGAATAATTTACTCTAAATGTATTTCTATGTTATTTAAAAGAATTTTTCAAAAAAACTATTTTTTATTACTTAGTAATTT
This sequence comes from Vulpes vulpes, assembly GCF_048418805.1. Taxonomy (NCBI): domain Eukaryota; kingdom Metazoa; phylum Chordata; class Mammalia; order Carnivora; family Canidae; genus Vulpes; species Vulpes vulpes. The sequence continues at coordinate 6,170,653 of NC_132782.1, forward strand.
TATACTAATGTGGATCAAGGCCTTGGATAAAGGTTTTTCTTTAAGAAATGTATTTCGTAGGATGCCTGGGTGGCTCAGCAGTTTAGGGCCTGCCTTCAGCCCAGAGTGTGATCCTGAAGTCCCGGAATCGAGTCCCATGTCAGGCTCCCTGCATGGAGCGTGCTTCTCCCTTTGCCTCTTCTCCCTCAGAGTTTGCCAGATCACACTCTGAGCCAAAGGCAGGTCTCTCTCTGCCTCTCTCTCTCTCTCTCTCTCTCTCTCATTAATAAATAAATAAAATCTTTAAAACAAGCAAAAAAAATGTATTTCCTTATATATAGTAGTATGAACACTTTAAAATTAAAGAGGAAAAGTATTAGTTACTTTTGAGAACTCTCTTTTCAGCAACTCTCCATATTTGGAAGACTCTCTATAAATAATTTAAATATCAATGAAAAATTTAAGCAAGCTTAAGAGTCCTTTCAAGGCTGTTTTCACAGTCTTTCCTTATTAAGTGATTACAGTCTCTCAAGTAATTTTATTTTTGTCAATTTTTACCTAATATGGAGTCACCTTAAATGTTCTATCATTTTTTAGTAAAAACAAAAACTTCAGAAACATGATGTTCAGATTATGATTCATATTGAAATATATTAGTATAATTAAGCATATAATTTCAGTTATTTATTAAAAGTAATTTTTCAAAGATTTCATTTATTTATTCATGAGAGACAGAGAGAATCAGAGACATAGGCAGAGAGAGAAGCATGCTCTCTGTGGGCAGCCCGATGCGGAACTAGATCCTGGGACTCTGGGATCACGACCTGAGCCAAAGGCAAATGCACAACCCTTGAGCCACCCTGGTGCCCCTTAAAAGTAATTTTCATTTTAAATGTTTTTAAATCATTTAAAGCAATATTTTTAGTATTTAACTAGAAGTGTGAAGTGTTCATTGAAAGTGTAAATATTCAATTGACTGTTGAAATAATAATAATTTAAAATTATAAATATTTTCCAATACAATTCTCTTTCTGGAGAAAAATAAAACATCCTTAAAAGATTAATTATTTTGGTCTTACTGTGATCAATGTGGTCAATCTTGTGACATCACTGTTGAGAAATCTGCAATAGGAAAACAGAAATAGCATTCAGCTGAATCATATTTGAGTAAGTAATTTAGAAGCTAAAGTGTTTGTTTAGCATTTTTGTCTTTCTTAATGCCATAAGTCATATTTAAATGAATCTAAATATGTCAGGGAAAGTACAATTGGCATGATACAAATATATAACACTTGCAGTTTGTTTATAGGTCATCATTTATAATAGCATGTTTTGTATAGATTATGTTTTGTTTATAATCAGTAACACCCCAGGGTTAACATATTAGTAAATAAACCATAGGACATTTGTGTTGCTTTTTATTTGTTTTCAAGTATTTGCTTTCAAATACTAAGAAGAGAATCACAGTATCTTAAATACACTATATACAAGAGAGAGACAGGTACTATTTATAGATAACTTTTTCTCTACGATCAGATTAGCAGTTCATCTTATGACTATATTATCAATTTATTATCAATTAATAGGAGAAATGGCCTCATGCTCATCCTTATGAGAAGTGACAAAACTATACAGAAGGAGGTATACACTATAAACCCAAGGGAAGTTATTTAAGTTAAACTATTTCCTGAACTATAGAGAGCTTAGAGTTCTTATCCCTATAAAATCTAAGCTTTTTGATATTTCTCAATTAATAAGGCATGATTTAAGGTAAATTTTTAAATGTTTCGTGTTAATAAAAACACAATATTATGATGTTTTAATATTCATAAAGGGCCTTTGTATATTATTTCATCAACAATTCTTTCAAAGTAGCGGGAAAGAGATATTTCTTATTATACACTCATGGAAAATAGATGCTAGAGAGATGCATGACTTGTCCGAGGACAGAGACCTGAGTTTTCCCTGATTCCTTTTTTCATCTCACACCTTCCATCCATTCCATTCTGCCAACATATTACCCTCTGTATCCAAAGACCTGCCTTCAAGAGCATTATGCTCTCAAGGCAATCAACAGTCTTGTGGGGCACCAGACTGGCTCAGTTAGTAGAGCATATGACTCTTAATTTCATGGTTGTGAGTCCAAGCCCCACATTGGGTGTGGACCCTACTTTAAACAAACAAACACACACACAATCTCATGATGATAAAATGTCAATACAAAAAAGCCTTATGAAAGAAGCAATCATACATTGTATAAAACTCTGTAATTCAAGAGTTCTAAAAGTTATTAAGATAGTTACATTCAAACAATATTTGTGACTGAATAAAAAATATTTCATTTTATTTTTTATTTATTTTTTGGAAAAAATACAAGGTAATTAAGACTATATAGTTAAAACTGCATACTATATTTAAAGCTCTAAAGCTAATAGCATAAAAGTAGCAAAGGCATTCCTTCATCATGGTAACAATTTTTACACATGGTTCACTGGGTACTTACAAATGCAAGAAAAGAAATATATAAAATTCAAATGATACTAGATAAAGCCAGATAAATCTTAAAGCTTCGCATAAAAATCCTAAGTGGCTTTTACAAGGAAAGGTAATTCTTTAAAATCATCTTGAAACTAGGAAACGTATTCAAATTACACATATAAAAAGCAATATCACATTTTATGAAAACACAATTCAACTAATATATTGGTTATGTGCTATTTCTCTACAAGTCACCATTTCAGTAAATATGCACAGGGAAAATCTCCACCATATTTATACTTAGAAAACACCTACCAGTGTTAAACTGTGGGATAGGTCAAGATATACAATTATATAAGAAATCTTTCAGTAATTAACATTTACCTATCTTTATTTTTCCTCTTCTGCCCCAAAACAGAAAGCTAGGCTTTAAAAAAAAAAAAGGATTTGACTTATATACTTGACAGAGAGAGATTGAGAGCACAAGCAGAGGGAATAGCAGAGGGGTAAGGAGAGGCAGGCTCTCTCTGCAAAGCAGGGAGGGAGCCTGAGGCAGGGCTAGATCCCATGACTCTGGGATCATGACCTGAGCCGAAAGCAAATCCTTAACTGACTAAGCCACCCAGGCACCCCAAAAATCTTTATGTAATTGATTTTAACATACTCAAGTCTTAACCTTCACCTGACGACACCACAGAAGTCTCAACACACGCAGAGAAAGGTTATCTATCCCTACCCAGTTTATTGAAAAGATTCAGAAGAATAAATGAACAGAATATCTAATTTTTCTCACCTCAATCTGAATATAGAAGTATAGGCTGTTTACCTCTAAAATGTATTTAGGGCAGCCCCGGTGGCTCAGCAGTTTAGCGCCGCCTTCAGTCCAGGACATGATTCTGGAGACCTGGGATCGAGTCCCACATCAGGCTCCCCGCATGGAGCCTGCTTCTCCCTCTGCCTGTGTCTCTGCCTCCCTCTCTCTCTCTGTGTGTCTCTCATGAATAAATAAATAAAATCTTTAAAAAAATAAAAATAAAATGTATTTAAATAATAGTCATTAAACATTTAATCATTCATTTATGTATCAGTTTAACGTTTCTGCTGTGTTTGTTCTTTTCGAGGTGTAGCTATACAATAAAAATATTTTTATTATTTAATAAATCTACTTCTATTACACAAGAAAAATAATCTCACAGGAACATCTGCAGTGGGTTGAACATCTAACTCTTGTTTTCAGCTCAAATTGTGGTCTCAGTATGATGGGATTGAGCCCTGTGACAGGAGTAAAGTCTACTGAAATTTCTCTCTCCCTCTCCTTCTGTGGCTTTCCCCCCATGCTTGCTCTCTCAGTCTAAAATAAATACATAAATCTTAAAAAAAAAAATTAAAGAAAAGAAAAAATAATCTTACAAATCACATGCTACTTGTAGGCTGTTTCAGTGTTGGCAGTCTTGGACTGCAGACATAGGAAGCCTGTTTCTACCACTCTCTTTTTAAAGATTCACAACTACATATACTTTGGCATACATTTTTAAGGTTTAATAAAGACTTCTTAAAATTCTAAACATGCTTCTACCCTCATCTAGCTATTTCAAATCCTGACCATTAATATTTTTAATTAGGGAAATTATTCAACAGAAAAAAAAAATCAGGAGGCTTGAGTAGCTCAGTGGTTGAGTGTCTACCTTTGGCTCAGGGTGTGATCCCAAGGTCTTGGGATTGAGTCCCGCATCGGGCTCCCTGCATGGAGCCTGCTTCTCTTCGCTCCTTGTGTGTCTCTGCCTCTTTCTCATGAATAAATAAATAAAATCTTAAAAAAAAAATCAGACCCTAATCAGCAATATTTTTTTTAGGAGGGAAGAAGAATATACTTGTAAATATTAGAAAACTACTGAGGAAACTGGTAAAAACATAATCTACCACCAATGGAATACTTTATCCAGTGTCAGGCAATGTAACTTTCTGCAATGATTGAAATGCTCAGTATCAGCCGTCCACTATCCAACTCACAGCCAAATGTTGCTATTAAGCAATTTTAATATGGTTACTATGATTAAGCAACTGACTTTTAAACGTTAATTAATTTTAATTATTTTTAATTTAGATTTAAATAGCCACTGGTAGAGAGTGGCTACCATATTAGAATTAAACAATTCTGATAGCACACCAGGGTCGAACTGTAAATGATTCTCCTAAATATCAAAAATGTTTTTCTCTATTTTTTTAGAAGTGGGGAAAAAAAACCCTCAACTGTGTTGGGTATGGTATGTTCATTTTAGAAAAATCACTCCAAATTTAGAAAGGAATTATTTTATCTTTGAATAACTTTCAAGTTTATGTCTGGTGGGGAAAAAAAAAAAAGATTTATTGTACCATCCTTAATGTATCCTAAGACTTACATGGGGAAAGTCTTGGGTTTTTGAGAATTGAATTTTAAGCCTTTTCAGATTGCATTTATACTGCCTATTAAAAAGTTTCAATTTGCCTTAGGGACACCTGAGTGACTCAGTTGGTTGAGAGTTGGACTCTTGGTTTTGGCTCAGATCAAGATCTCATGGGTCATGAGACAGAGCCCTGAATCAGGCTTTGAGCTCAGTGGGAGTCTGATTCTCTTGCCTCTGTCCCCCTCTCCACTCATGTGCTCTCTCTCTCTCTCTCTCAAATAAATAAATACATCTTAAAAGAAAAATAAAAGTTTCAATTTGCTTTAATTTGTTCTGCTGGGTAGAACATCTATCATTAAGACTAAAGCCTCAATAGAACATAGAAAAAAAAGAAATTTATTTTATTAACAACTTTGATAGCCCATATCTCTCTTAAGAGCCTCTTTTGCTATTAACTGTTTTCACTTTCTTATAATGTTTTAAGAAAAACAGATGAGCAAACTTTAATAGCAAGACAAAAGTTTTAACTAATTATGTAATATGGTATATATGAAAAAAACCCTGCTATCTCAGTCTAAAGTGAATATAGAAATAGAAGACATTATAGGAACGCCTGGATGACTCAGCGGTTGGGCCCCTGCCTTTGGCTCTGGTCCTGATCCCAGGATCTGAGATCGAGTCCCACATCAGGCTCTCCGCAGGGAGCCTGCTTCTCCTTCTGCCTATGTCTCTGCCTTTCTCTCTGTGTCTCTCAAGAATAAGTAAATAAATAAATAAGACATTATAAACAATAAAACGTAAACTTTGTTAAGCAGCTTTCTCAAGCTGGATAGACATCAATCTTACATGCAAATAAAGAAGTAAGAATCATCTCCTGATCTGTACAAACACTGGTATCCAGGCTAAAAGTTGTTTTACTGCTTTCATGGGGGAGGACATCCAAAGGAGAAAAAGAAAGTAAAATAGAGAGTGTTAATAGATATGGGTTCCAATTCCAAGCCGTATTTTTGGTATATCATACTCACTGAATGCCTCCTGTCCTCAATTTCAACTTATTTGTCTAAGCAGGGTATATAGTAAAATATCTGATGTGCTTCTTTCCTTAATGTTCACAGAGAATATGAAGGCAGTACATCCAATTACTCATGCGATAGCACATTAAATCATGCTAAAATACACTGAAATTAATAAAAAGGAATGGAACATCCTACCCTTAAAACTGACAGCTGACCGACTACCTGAAATAAAGTGTTCATACAACTTACAGAACTAAAAGAAATAAGGAGTCCTACAGATTCACCAATTCAAAGCCTTCAATTTTTATTTTGACCGTTTATAATTTTTTTTTATCAAAAAAGCATCATCATACCTAGGTTCTATATTGTTGGCACTATTTGCTTTGAAGACCTCATCAGGCTTTCTGGTAGGGTAAGTAGGCCTTTAGTTCAAAACCTGCTGTTGATTAATTCAATACCTGCCTTTAGAAATAATCAGAAGCCCAAACTCAGAAAGTTAGAAAGAGATGACTCTATAGCCTCCCAACAGAAGTCTAAGAATAAGGCAAATTACAGGTTTTCATTTTAAAACTTCTAACTTGGGGCGCCTGGATGGCTCACTCGGTTAAGCATCTAACTCTTTATTTCAGCTCAGGTCACAATCTCAGAGTCCTCAGATCAAGCCCCAGGTCAGACTCCATATTCAGTTGGGAGTCTGCTTGAGATTCTCTCTCCCCCTCTACCTTTGTCCCCCCTCCTGCTCTCTCTTTTTCTCTATAAGTAAATCTTCAAAAAATAATAATAAAATAAAACTTCTGTCATATTACAACCTAGAACAAAGTGAGATCTCCCTTAGGAGAGCTTCCTTAAGTGCTAAACAAAAGCAAAAGCAAAAAAGTATATATAATCTCTTTAAAGCCTTAAAGAAATGAATTACCAGGATTTTAACTTTTTGTCACCCTCTCCAAGCTTACTACTCTCTTCAACTAAACAACTCATTGTCTGTACTACTAGATCAGGTAAGACCAAATATAAACAAAGATAATTTAAAAGCACTTCTTGTATGGTCAATGATTTCAAATGAATCATTTTCCTCATATGGAATGCTCATCCTTATTATTACGTATGATTGAAACGTCTCTAGAAAAGCCATAATCCCCAAAGGTTAACTCACCAAATTTTTCAACAACTAACATAAGTCTTATTACATGAAATTTAGCTAGAGCTCAATGGTAACTTCATAAAATTTTGCTGAAAATAGAAACCATGCAAAGTATAACCAGCTATTAGACTTGGTGAACTATCCTCAAAAAATTTGAGTATATATAAGTTGCATGGTTTCCTCAACTTTACCACCCTATTCTTTCAAAACTAATTAGCACTTCTCAAAATCTTTACTTACTAGTTCATAGGTTTCTGCCTTAATGCCATAAATGGTCATCCAGTAGAGGAAGAAAGTGGGTCGTACTGTTAATCAGTGTTGAAACATTCCTGGGGTTAATATATACACAATATCCAAAAATGAACTAATCACTTGGGTGAAGTAACATAATGAAGAGTTTCATTTGAGAAAACTTATATGCCGTTTTGACTGTACTTTTATTTCTCTATGTTCTTTAGGAAATTCAAATCAAATTGTAGCAACACAAAGAGGTAAAGCCTACAGGAATTACTATTAACTAAGTTAAACACATTATCTGAATATAATTACAGGGAAATTTTAGTTTTTATCAAAATCAGAGTCTTAGTCCTACCAATCAATATTTGCCACTTACAAGACTGCCTTAAAAAAAGGCGGCGGGGGGGAGCACCTAGGTGGCTCAGTGGTTGAGTGTCTGCCTTTGGCTCGGGGTGTGGTCCCAGGGTCCAGGGATCAAGTCCCACGTTGTGCTCCCTGCATGGAATCTGCTTCTCCCTCTGCCTGTGTCTCTGCCTGTCTCTCTCTCAATCTGTGTGTCTCATGAATGAATGAATGAATGTAAATAAATAAATAGTTAAAAAACAAGATCGAAATGAAACTATTCCAGTCCAACTTCAAATATCCAATTTACACTATGGCTATTAAGACTCATGAGGCAATTAAACAATGTAACAAGATGAAGGCAAAAAAAAATTGTTAGATCCAATAACTAAATTTGCCATTACTAATAAAAAAAACTAGGTTTCAGATAATATATATTGTTTCCTTTTCTATTAAAAGAACTTTGTGGGGATGCTGGGGTGGCTCAGCGGTTTAGCGCCTGCCTTTGGCCCAGGGCATGATCCTTCGGTCTTGGGATCGAGTCTTGCATCGGGCTCCCTGCGTGGAGCCTGCTTCTCCCTCTACCTGTGTCTCTGCCTCTCTATCTCTCTCTGTGTCTCTCATAAATAAATAAAATCTTTTAAAAAAAAAAGAATGCTGAGTGAAATAAGTCAATCGGAGAAGGACAAGCAGTGTATGTTCTCATTCATTTGGGGAATATAAATAATAGTGAAAGGGAATATAAAGGAAGGGAGAAGAAATGTTGGGAAATATCAGGAAGGGAGACAGAACATAAAGACTCCTAACTCGGGGAAACGAACTAGGGGTGGTGGAAGGGGGGAGGAGGGCGGGTGTTGGAGGGGAATGGGTGACGGGCACTGAGGTGGACACTTGACGGGATGAGCACTGGGTGTTTTTCTGTATGTTGGTAAATTGAACACCAATAAAAATTAATTAAAAAAAAAAAAAAAAGAATGTTGTCATGAATATTAAATAATTATTATCACTATTTTTTCTTAGAACCCTTGAATGATTTCATCATAAACAAGAAATCTGGTCTAAAGCTTTCAATAATAAATTACATAACCCTGGTCCTCATTCAGAAATCTGGCATATAATGGGGATCCCCAGGTGGCTCAGCAGTTTAGCGCCTGCCTTTGGCCCAGGGCGCAATCCTGGAGTCCCAGGATCGAGTCCCACGTTGGGCTCCCAGCATGGAGCCTGCTTCTCCCTCCTCCTGTGTCTCTGCCTCTCTTTCTCTCTCTGTGTCTATCATGAATACATAAATAAATCTTTAAAAAAAAAAAAGAATTTTGGCATATACTTATTATACACCTTAGGCAATCTCTTAGAACTTCAGTTTGCGATACCATAATTATCTACTTTACACTGAGGTTGTGAAGTTTAGTTAATTATGCTTATAAAGTTTTTAGAGGTACATAGATGAAAGAGAAGTATAAGGCACTGATATAATTAATTGCTATGTACTTAGTGAAAAAAATTTCAACTTAAAAACATTTAACAGCAAGAATCTAGATGAATCCTAAAGACATTATACTAAATGAAATAAACTGGTGCTACAGACTGAACGGTTGTGTCCTCTTCCACCCTGCCATAATTCATATGTTGAAATCTAATCCCTAGTGTGATGACACTTGAAAGTGGGATTTGAGGGTGATTGGGTCATGAGAACAGAACACTCCTGAATTGAATTAGTGCCCTTATAAAATAAGAGACCCCAAAGAACTTCCTTGTCCCTTCCACCATGTGAAGTTATAGCAAAAAGACAGCCATCTATGAACCAGGAAGCAGGCCCTAACCACACACCAAATCTGTCCACACCTTTATCTTGGATGTCCCAACTTCCCAAACCGTGAGAAACAAATTTCTATTGTTTATAAGCCACCGAGTCTATGGTATTTTGTTATAACAGTCCAAACAGGACTAAGCCAGCCAGTCACAACAGGACAAACTCAGTATGATTCTTAACATATTGTGATGTAAGGCACTTATTATGAGAGGTACATGAATAGTCAAATTCATAAAACAGTAAGTAGAATGGTGATTTGCCAGGGGCTGGAGGAGGGGAGAATGGGAAGTTCTTGTTTAATGGGTACAGAGTTTCAATTATGGAAGATGTGGAGTTCTGAAGATGGATGGTGGTGATGGCTGTACAACAGTGTAAATATACTCAATACCACTGAACTATATTCTTTTTTTTTTTTAAGATTTTATTTATTCACTCATGAGACACACACAGAAAGACAGAGGGGCACAGACACAGGCAGAGGTAGAAGGAGGCTCCATGCAGGGAGCCTAATGCGGGACTCGATCCCTGGACTCCAGGATTCATGCCCTGGGCCAAAGGCAGATGCTCAACAGCTGAGCCACTGAGGCGTCCCCACTGAACCATATTCTAAACGTGGCTAAAATATTAAATTTAATGTTATATATATTTCACCAGAATAAAAAAAAAATTAACAAGTGAAAATCTTACATAAATCACAAACCAACCTTAAATTTTTCTTTCACTAATACACACATTAAAACATTAATCAAATCAAGGGATTCATTTGTTCATTTATTAACTATTAATCAAGAGTTTTCTATGTGGCAGGCACTGTGCTAGACCTGGAAATATGGCAGTGAAAAATGAAATATGGCAGTGAAGACAAAGTCTCTGTCTTCACAGAACCTATACAGGAATTGTGCAGGCCTACAAACAACCAAAAAGTACAAAAATTATAGCCTTTCTCATAGTGAAAAGTACTACAATGAAGGGTAAGGAGATGCAGTGATAGCAAGAAAGGCCCGTCTGAGAAGATTACTGCCCAGAGATCATAATGAAGCAAGAACGAATGTTTCAGGTAGAATATCAAGTGCCAATGCCCCAAGGTGGAAAGGCTTAGGTGTTTTGAAAAAATGACGAGAAGGTACAGTATTGGTGCACAATAAGTTAGAAGTCAGTGGTAGAAGAACTAGGCACAGATCACAGAGGACTTGGAAAGCAACAGTAATAGATGGATATCATTTCAGCTGTGCTGAAAGCCATAGGGATGATTTCATAACGAGTGATGTGATCTGATTAAAAACAAACACCCTTGTTACTGTATACAGAATAATCCTGGGAATAGAAAAGGAAGAGATTAATCAAACAGTGAGACCAGTTTAGAGAACTGTAGTAATTCAGGCGGAAATGAGGGGACTGTCATGGTAGCCATGTCAATGGTAGAAGTGGTTAGATATTGGCTTGCTGGTGGATTAAGAGAAAAAAGCATCAGAGTCCAGAATGACTCCAAGATTTTCATCGGATCAATTGGGTGAATAAGCTGTCACACACTGAGATAGAGGACAATGGGTAGAAATAGGTTTGGTGGTGGTTGTGATGTCAGTATTAAGAATTTGTTTTTAGGGCAGCCCGGGTGGCTCAGTGGTTTAGCACTGTCTTCAGCCCAGGGCCTGATCCTGGAGACCTGGGCTCGAGTCTCACATCGGGCTCCCTGCATGGAGCCTGCTTCTCCCTCTGCCTGGGTCTCTGCCTCTCTCTCTCTCTCTCTCTCTCTCTCTCTCTCTCTCTCTCTCATGAATAAATAAATAAAATCTTAAAAAAAAAAAAAAAAGAATTTGGCTTTGGCAAAGTTAAGTATCCAAATAAAATGTTTCAGGAGAGAGGACATGGTCAACTGTGACAAAATGTTGCTGGACAATACTTAACCTGAGGGCTAAGAAATGGCCATTGGATTTAGTGAGGTAAATTCACTGGTGCCCATGACAAGATTGTTCTCAGTGGAATGCTAAAGACAAAGGCATGAATAGGATAAGTAAAGCAAAGAAAGTGTGATGAGGCTGTAGAGGTGGCATACATGGACAACTCTTTGAAGGAGTTTCACTCTAAAGGACTGTACAGAAATGGTACTATAGCTAAAAGGGGATGTAGGGTCTTGAAATATTTTTGTATTAAAATGAGGGAACAGAACAGCATGTATATATGCTGATGAGATGATGTAGAGAAAAAAAAAAAGAATGATGATGGAGAAAATTACAGAAGCAAAATCAATGATTACTAAGCATCTAATAAATGCATAAATGTGTCCTTGCTGCTAGAAATGCAAAGATAATAAATATAAGACATGTAATTAATTTAAGGGTTATAAGGAAACTATATTGAAAATCATAGGGGTAAAATATTATATATATATATAATTAGGTTAAAAATCCCTTAGAAACAGTATTACTTAATAAAGGCTGTCATGTTAAAAAGATTATGCAAAGCAATGTTGATGTATTTTATGATGTGACAGCAATGTCCTTCTAAGCTATACACATGCAGCTGCACAGTGTAAAAATAATGCCATACACAGCTTTTATTTGATTATGCACACTAGGGCTTAAATAGGATCAACATTAGATAAAGAGTAAAGCTAGCAATTTTTAAAAGCATCTCCACTGTATTTTCCTTTTTCCCTCCACTGTATTGACCCATTTCCACTTTTGGATTTCCAGCACCATCTCTTCTCCACTCATCACTTTACTCAAAACAGAAAGCAATTGGCATATCAATTATTTACACAAACCATCATTTCCAGAGTTCCGTTCTCTCTGCTTATTAATTACTTTCTACAATGTTTCCCTGCCTCCTAAACAAAGTTACGAATTAGACAGTTATTAACAGGTGATGGGGATTAAGGAATACACTTGTGATCAACATCGGGTGTTGTACGGGAGTGTTGAATCACTATATTGTACACTTGAAACTAATATTACTATTACACTGTATGTTAACTAATTGGAATTTAAATAAAAACGCCACAAGAATTAAATAGTTATATAAAAATCTGAACACTATAAAGACAAGTGATTACATATTAGTGTAAATTAATTTAGTTATGTTACTCATACACATTTGCATTTTAAGCTTTTTCCCTCTAAGACTCTTTATTTCTTGTATATTTTTTTAGATTTATTTATTTGAGCAAGAGAGCATGTGTGTGTGCGTGCTTATACTTGCATGCAGTAGGAAGGGCCAGAGAGAGTTCCCAGGCAGACTCCATGCTGAGCTCGAAGCCCAGCTCAGAGCTCGATCTCACAACCCAGAGGTCACAACCTGAGCCAAAACCAAGAGTCAGGCGCTCAACCAACTATGCCACCCAGGTGCCTCAATTCCTTGTGTATTTTTATACTCTGTCCTGTTCTAAAATAAGATATGAAGTAATACATTTAGGTACATAATACACAAATTAAAATTAGAAATTGAGAGCAAAAAAAATAACATTAGGCCAAGAATAAAGTTAGTTTCAAAATGCATGCCATGGGATGCCTGGGTGGCTCAGCAGTTGAGCATCTGCCTTTGGCTCAAGACATGATTCTGGAGTCTCAGGATCAAGTCCCACATGCATGGATCAAGTCCCGCTCCCTGCATGGAGCCTGCTTCTCTCTCTGCCTATGTCTCTGCCTCTTTCTCTCTCTCTGCGTGTCTCTCACGAATAAATAAATAAATAAAATCTTTAAAAGAAAATGCATGCCACAAAGCCCTGTAACCCTTGTAATAGGGGCAACCCAAGATAGGTTTCCTGATAATCAATGCGAAGAAGTGACTGCCATATGCAGCTTTTGTTGATTTATATTATTCACAGTACTCATAAAGTTAAATCATTTTTTTGAAGGAAGAAAGCTTGCTGAGACCTGAGGAAAGTCTTTCTATGGAGTTGTCAAAAAGATTCTAGCAATAAACAAAGTAATCGGTTTTGAACAGCTATTTCTTTAACATTCCTCAGAGACCGGCCAATGGCATAATACTTAAGAGCATTTCAGCAGCTAAATAGAGTTCAAGAATGTCACATATAACTTTACTTCTAGGAAAAGATGTGGAACATTCCAGAGAAGTACTCTACCTATTTCAGGCATCCCTCCCCAAAATATGTTAGAAATCAAAATGGATTTTAAAATTGAGATAAAATACACCATTACATAAAATTCACAATTTTAAAGTGTACAATTCAGTGGTTTTAATATATTCACAATGTTGAGAAACTATTTAATTCCAGAACACTTTCATCATCCCAAAGAGAAAAATCATGCCAATTAAGTAGTCATTGCCCATTCTCCTCCAGACTCTCCCTCCCCGCCCCTAACAATCCCTAATTTATTTTCCGTCTCCGTGAATTTGCCTATTCTGGACACTTTCACATATAGGGAATCATAGTATGTGATGTTTTCTGTGTGGCTTCTTTCACTTAGTAAACTGTTTTCAAGGCTCATCCATACTATAGCATATATTAGTATTTCATTCTCTTTTAAACAGATGAATAATATTCAATTATATGCACATCTTATCCAACCATTGGTTAATAGACATTTAGTTGTTTCCACCTTTTGGCCCTTATGAATAACACTATAAACATTCATATACAAATTTTTGTGTGGACGTAAAGTTTCAGTTCTCTTAGATATATATACCTAAGAACAGGAATTTTGAGTCGTATGGTAATTCTATATTTAACTTATTGAGTAACCGCCAAACTGTTTTCCAACATGGGTGTAGCACTTTACATTCCCACAAGTAGTATATGAGATACCCAAGTTTTCATACCTTTGCCAACAATTGTTATTTTCCATTTTTTTAATACTCATCCCAGTGGGTCTATGGTTTTGCTCTGCATTTCCTGATGGCTAATGATACTGAGCACTTTGTCATGTGCTTATTGCCATTTGTACATCTTCTTTGGAGAAATGTTCGAATCCTCTGCCCCTTCTTTGAGTTACTTATCATTTTGTTGTAAAGTTTAGTTCACAATGAATTTTTAAAGATTCTCATCTATTATGAGTTCTGATTAGGAGTGACAAAATAAATTATACTTTATGTAAATGATATAAGATCAAAACTATTTTGAGGCAGAAAACACATCTCCATGTTGTATGGATCTATTGTATAATGCTAACCAATATCAGTACAAATCCTTGCACTGCCTGTGAATTTTCTTCCTCCTCACTATCAAATGTGTTGCCTATTTAATGAACAGTTGGTATCCATAAAGAGGCATATTGTTTTAACATTTCAACAAAAACTGGCAATTGTCAAATAATCAGAAAAAAAAGGCGGATATTAAAACAGCTTGAAGCATTTCAAAAGAAACTAACAAATGGATTACAGCTTGAGGAAGTAAAGCATATAATATCTGCATGCTCATTGACTTCTTCATGCAGGTTGAAAAGCTTTAAAAAAAACTTTAGAAGTCTCATTTGGAGCTTTAAAGGCAATGCTAGTTTGACTCTTTCAATAGCAAAGATATGGAATACTCTGGTCTGAATAAGCAACATTTTTCTTTAAAGTTCTAGGAATATAAGATACTGATCATCAAGCTAGTTAACCGGACATAATCAGCAGCTTAAATTCATGCTAAAAAAGATGGTGAAAAGAACATTTGTGAGTTTCTGAAGAATGTGATCCTTAAGAGAATTTGAAACAAACAAACAAACAAGCAAAAAAAACTGAATTTACTGGGAGAAGAGGACAAGATCATGAAGAGTTGTTAATAAGTTTAATCACTTGAATAAGTTTTATTATATATAATTTTAGTTCACCACTGCCATAGCGAATGAATTTTATCATACCATTTACTATTCTTTTCCTTGTGTTAGGTTTTCTATGACCTACGCTCTCACATTATTTGGCATGATCTCTGCTCTACCTAGTGATGCACAGGCAGCATTTATCAAGTAACAATTAATGTATGCCGAATACTCCAGAACAAATCATGCCTTGATTTAAATTTCAATCGATATTTGTGATATTATCACAGTGATATACAGTATTACATATTAATGCTACCCAGTCTGTTCTCAAAACAATGCATAAAGATTTAAATTTAAAAATGATTCTTATTTTGGGGGCACCTGGATGGTTCAGCGTTTGAGTGTCTGTCTTCGGCTCAGGTCATGTTCCCAGGGTCCTGGGATTGAATCCCACATCGGGCTCCCCACAGGGAGCCTGCTTCTCCCTCTACCTATGTCTCTGCCTCTCTGTGTCTCTCATGAATAAGTAAATAAAAAAATTTTTTAAAAAGATTTTTATTCTCAAACTGCTAGTGAATTAAATAAGCATAAAAGCTGGAACATTTCAAAGAGAATAGCTGCCTTTAGTTTCTAAGTAAACTGTGAAGTGAGCTATTCAGGATGAAATAATGATTGTTTTTGCAGCAACCCAAGAATAACCAACATACAGCAAAATGTGCAGGCTGTGTTCTCCCTTTTCTTATCATATACCTAAACAAAACAGGTAAAGAAGTTTACTACACAAAAACAGATTTAGTGCTAAACTTATGTAATTATCCATTTAATCAGCAAGTTTTCTCACGTTAAGAGGAAATAGCATAAAAAGATGCAAATGTTTGCTTCCTTTTTAAAGTTAGTAGATTGAGAATTTTTTAAAACAAAAACATGTTTAAAAAAAACCTTAAAATTTCTCATGGTAAAAACTATATTTTTGGGACACCTGGGTGCCTGGGTTGGTTAAGCATCTACATTCAACTCAGGTCATGATCCCAGGGTCCTGGAATTGAGTCCTGCATCAGGCTCCCTGTTCAGTAGGGAATCTGCTTCTCCCCCTATGTGTCTGCACATCTCTCTCTCTCTTGTGAATAAATAAATAAAATCTTAAAAAAAAAAAAAAAAAGAATATGGACAATATCATTCCAGTGTTTTAAATGTGATTTCACTGTATAGTTGAGTGCAAGGGATAAAAAAGTAGACTAATACTTGATTTGAAAGGCTCTCTAAGGGATCCCTGGGTGGCGCAGCGGTTTGGCGCCTGCCTTTGGCCCAGGGCGCGATCCTGGAGACCCGGGATCGAATCCCACGTCGGGCTCCCGGTGCATGGAGCCTGCTTCTCCCTCTGCCTGTGTCTCTGCCTCTCTCTCTCACTGTGTGCCTATCATAAAAAAATTAAAAAAAAAAAAATGAAAGGCTCTCTAATATATCACCCTGAGGGGAAAGTGATCTCATTTTGAATTACCTTTTCCTGTCATTTCTAGCCCCAGGACACTTTTTACCCTTCTCTCTCTGCCTTCTCTCCTTTTGTCTAGAGAAAAGCAACTTCTATCAGAAGCCCTTTTCTAACCTCTGGCATCTGCCCTCCAACCCCAATGCCAACTTTTAGCACTCCCTGCAGCCTGGATAAGTGCTGATCTTAATACCCCATCAGATACTGTGCATATCTCTTTCACTAATTAACTTATCTCAAATGATTGGGATCTTTTTATTGTTTCCTTTACTAGATACCAATTTTCATAAAAGCAATGATTATGTCTCATATATAACAGATGCTTGTGGTATAATAAAAAAGTATTTAGTCTCTATCTCTGGTTCCTAACACAGAGCTCCAAAAAGTTCTGAAATTTAAAGATTTTCGTTATTTTATTTTATTTGAGAAAGAGAGACAGAGAGCAAGGGGAGGGGCACAGAGAGAAGGTGGAGAGAATCCCAAACAGACTCTCCACCCAGCCCCAGAGCCCAGATATAGGGCTCAATCCCACCACCCTGAGATCATGACCTGAACCAAAACTGACAGTAAGACACTCAGCCGACTGAGCCACCCAGGGACCCCAAAAGTTCTAGAATTTGAATTTACTACCCCTTGGGCGCCTGGGTGGTGCAGTTATGCATCCAACTCTCGGTTTCAGCTCAGGTCATAATCTCAGGTTTATGAATGGAGCCCCGTGTCAGGCTCTACACTTAGTGTGGAATCTGCTTAAGAGTCTCTCTCCCTCTCTTTCTGTCCTTCCCATCCCCCACCGTCCACTCTCTCACTCTAAAATAAATAAAATCTTAAAAAAATGAAATTATATAAAAATATATTTATTAAAAGCCTTTAAAACTCAATTTGTTGAAAATCAATTACATTTTTAAATGAGCAAAGGATTTTAATAAAAATTTATCTAGGGGATCCCTGGGTGGCGCAGCGGTTTGGCGCCTGCCTTTGGCCCAGGGCGCGATCCTGGAGACCCGGGATCGAATCCCACATCGGGCTCCCGGTGCATGGAGCCTGCTTCTCCCTCTGCCTGTGTCTCTGCCTCTCTCTCTATCTCTCTGTGACTATCATAAATAAATTTAAAAAAAAATTAAAAAAAAATCTCTCTTTCATTTATAAAAAAAAAAAATTATCTAAAGAAGATATAGAAATGAATGATAAACACATTAAAAGATGCTCAACATCACCAGCCATTGGGAAAATGCAAATCCAAAACACAGTAAGATACACTTCAGACCCCGTAAAATAGCTAAAGTGAAAAAGAGAGAAAATAACAAGTATTGATGAAGATATGGAGAAACTGGAGCCTTTGAAAACTGCATTATATAATGTTACAGCCACTTTGAAAAATATGTAACAGTTCTGCAATCAGTTAAACTGAGTTACCTAGTCACCCAGTAATTCCTCTCCTAGTATATACCCAAGAGAACTGAAAACATATATCACATAAAAATCGATATGTGGGGGATCCCTGGGTGGTTCCGCTGTTTAGCGCCTGCCTTCAGCCCAGGGTATGATCCTGGAGTCCCAGGATTGAGTCCCAGATTGGGCTCCCAGATTGGGCTCCCTGCTCCCTGCTTCTCTCTCTGCCTGTGTCTCTGCCTCTCTCTCTCTCTCTCTCTCTCTCTCTCTGTCTCTCATGAATAAATAAAATCTTAAAAAAAATGGACATGTGTTTTGTTCATGAATGGTCATAGCAGCATTTTTCTTAAGTGTTTAATATTCATAATTATTCAAATGTCCATCCCTGATAAATGGATAAACAAAATGTGGCATACCCCTGCAATGAAAGATGATTCAGCAATAACATGAAAGGAAGTACTAATACATGCTACGACATGAGTGAACCTAAAAGAAAACATTATGTTACATGAAAGAACCAATCACAAAATGGGAAGGACAGAAAAACCAACTTTACCACATATTGTAAGGTTCCATTTATATGAAATTTCCAGGATAGTAAATTACTAGTTTCTAGGGCCCATAAGAGTGGGAAACCTGTAAATTACTGGTTTCTAGAGGTCAGAGAAGTGGCAAGTAGAGAGTAACCTCTAGTTTATATATGGGATTTCTTCATGAAGTCCTAGTTTTACATAGTGGTGATGGTTATACAATTCTGTGAATATATATTAAAAGTCACTGATTTGTATCATATATTTACTTTTAAAAGGGTACATTTTATAGATGAATTATGTATCAATAAACTTAGTAAAAAAAAAAAAAACAGTTAAGAGACTGGTAGGAGATACTACAAAGACCCAACATAGGTCCTAAAAGAAGTGGAGGAAATAATAAAGAAGCAATATTTTAAGAATCAACAAGTGAGTGTTTGTTAGAATTAAGGAAATAATTCATTTCTCAGATTCAAAGTATATTTTGTGTCCAAAGAAGGACAAATAAAAATATATTCACATCTAGACCCGTCACCTAGATGTGGAACTTTAGGGTAGGATAAAAAGAAATCACAAAAAATGTCAAAGAGAGAAAGACATGTTATCTCATAAGGAATACTGACAGACCATTCCTCAGCAACAAGAGAAACCAAAACACAATGAAGTAATAGCTCCAAAACTGAGAAAGTCTATATAAAATATAATCATTCCTTAAAGATTATTTTTTTCTTACTTAGGGGAAGGTAATTTTAATTGCAGATGCTGTTTCTTTCTTGATTATTCATTTACTAAGGTTTATAAAAATCCTGAAGCAATTTTGATACTTTATGTTTATCTAGGAAATTATGTGTTTTATATAAGATTTCAAATTTCACATAAAGTTTTTCATTTTATTTTGTTACTTTTTTTAGATGCCTGTGATTTTAGTATTTTTGTCTTCATAATTCTTGATGGAAGGAGCCCCTTGTTATTAATTTCTGTAGACTTGATAATATATCTTACTTTGATATCTACTTAGTCTGAAATTAATGAAATTAATCCAACTTTCTTTTATTTGTAGAGTATATCTTTTATATTCTTTTACTTTATTCTATGTCTTTATATTTAAAATGGGTTTTTCTTTTAAATAGCATATAGTTGGCACTTGCATTTTTGTCCAATTTGACAATTTTTCTCTTAATTCAAGTATTTAGATTATGTACGTTAAATATAATTATTAATAACACTGTATAAATCTATCATGTTTTTTTATTAGTATTTTTTCTTTTCCCTCTCGACCTATTTTCTTTTAGATTAAGTATTTATTTATTTATTATGGAAAAGAGAGAAGATAAAGAGGGAAAGACTCATTTTATGAAGCTAGATTAATTTTGAAAGTAAAACCAAACCAATTTCAGTTGCAAAATCCTAAATAAACTGGTAAATCAAATCTAGCAGAATACTAAAATACTATTAATAAATCATGACTAAGCACTTTTTCTAAAGATTTATTTATTTGAGAAAGAGAGAGTGTGCACAAGCATGCAGAAAGGGGAGGTGCATCGGGGTGCTCAGAGGGAAAGGGAGAGAGAGAATCAGGAGAGAGAAAATCTTAGCAGATTCCACACCTCCTGCAGTCTGTTGTGGAGCTTGATCCCTGGCCCTGAGATCATCACCTGAGCCGTAATTAAGAGTCTGATTCTTAAATGACTGAGCCACATAGTGTCTCTAAGCAGTTTCTATTCAGAGAATACAAAGACAGGTCTATTTCTGAAAAGCTATTAATGTTAGTCACACTATTAGTGAATTATTTTTTTTTTAATTTTTTTTTTATTTTATTATTTATGATAGTCACAGAGAGAGAGAGAGGCAGAGACACAGGCAGAGGGAGAAGCAGGCTCCATGCATCGGAAGCCCAACGTGGGACTCGATCCCGGGTCTCCAGGATCGCGCCCTGGGCCAAAGGCAGGCGCTAAACCGCTGCGCCACCCAGGAATCCCCCATTAGTGAATTAAAAGGAGAAAATTACAGTATCTTCTCAAGAATGCAAAAAAAAAAATGTATTCTGTAAAATTCAAATATAAATTGTGATTAAAACTCTTATCCAGGGATGCCTGGTGGCTCAGTGGTTGAGCGCCTGCCTTCTGCTCAGGGTGTGGTCCCAGAGTCCCGGGGTCAAGTCCCACATGGGGCTCCTGCATGGAGCCTGCTTCTCCTCCCTCTTCCTGTGTCTCTGTCTCTCATGAATAAATAAAATCTTTAAAAAAAAACAACTCTTATCCAACTTAGTTGAACAATAGAAAAGTTTTTTTTTAACACAACAACATATTATTGATAGTAACAAATAACTAAAATAAAGAAGTATTCCCAATAGGATCAAGAAAAAAC
Source organism: Vulpes vulpes (assembly GCF_048418805.1). Lineage (NCBI taxonomy): Eukaryota > Metazoa > Chordata > Mammalia > Carnivora > Canidae > Vulpes > Vulpes vulpes. Next base: position 6,191,514 of record NC_132782.1, read on the forward strand.
TAAATGTCTGTTGTTACCATTTTTATTTAATATTGTCCTTTAGTTTTTTGTTTGTTTGTTTTTGTCCTTTAGTTTCTAATCAACAAAAAAAGTTAAGTGTATAGGATTTCTGGCTGGCAGCCATGCTGAGACCCCAGCCAACAACCAGCATCAACCACAAGACATGAGCAAAGATTATTAAAAATAATCTCCAGATTATTCCAGCCTATGGCTGCCAGACTTCAGTCACTCCATCTGAGGCATATGGAGCAGAAAAGGAAACTCTGCTATACCCTGTCTGAATTCCTAACACACAGAAACCATAAAATATAATAAGTGTTATTAAGCTACTAAATTTTGAGTTATTCACTGGAATAATGGGAAAAGATTTTTAAATTTAAAAAAAAAGCATAATCGTAACGGAATAAACTAACAATTTTTAAATTTCTATACAACGAAGACATTTTAATCAAAGTGAAAAGACAAGCCACTGAGAAAAGATAGCTCCAATTGCTATAACTATAGAATAACAAATAGACAACTTAAGTTCGAAAAATGGGCCAAGAATATCAACAGGCAAATCACAAAAGACGAATCTTAGATAACTAGTAAACGAGTGAAAGATATTCAATCAGGCAATGGGAGAAATAAAAATAACGATCAGGAATCACTTAATAACCAGATTGGCAAAATTTTATGTCTAAAAACATCGAATTCATTAAGGATCAAAAAGATATGAAGTTTGCATGTACTGTGTCACAGCAATTACCCCCTACGTGATGATGTTATCCAGAAAAGCCAACGACCCGCGGCAGGGACGGATGTAGATGTAGACTCTCCAGATGTAGAGACATCAGGGGCTCAAGGGGCCCTTGGGAGCAGTGAAAGGGATACACTGAGGGAAAGGTGGGTGTGGTCTGCTGCCAGCCATGCGGTCAGAGCTGTCCCAAGTCACAACACAGGCCTATGGACTGTGGAATGTTAACATACAACCAGCAGGGAGCAATTTGTCATTAGATAATCATTTCAAGGTGCAAATCCAATTCCAGATATACATTCTTCATAACTCCCACAGCTATGCATTAGAAGACAAGGAGAGGAATGTTCCTTTTGACATTCATAGTGAAAAATTATAAACACCCTATACCCTATATATCCATTATTAGAACAGATAAATTAACTATATTATATTCATATAATAAAATACTCTTCAGTAATGAAGATGAATGACTTACAGTACATAAATAAATATAGATAAATCTGAAAAACAGATTAGTGATAAAAGCAGATTGGAAAATGATACATACAGTATAATGTTATATAAGGTTTTAAAACATGCCAAACAATACTGCATATCATATACATGTATGGTAAAAAAGGTATACTTTCCTAGGAGTGACTAACATAAAGATCTCTTCTATGGAGAGAAGAAAAAAAAAGAATGGGGTTAGGTAGGTATATATGAGGTTTCAAGTGTATCTGTTTTTATTTATGTATAATAAGTTGAACCATATGTGGCAAAAAGTTAACATTTATTAAAGCAAGGTGGTAGGTACAGTACAAACACTTTCATTGTACTATTTTAGAGTCTGTATGTTTGGAATGTTTTAAACATTTTTTTTTTAATTTTAAAAAAGATTGCAAGGGACCATGGAGAGTTTGGAGGTTTGAGAAAGTGAAAAGATTTGGAATCTTGATTGTAGAAAATGTACTAAATTCAGTTTATTAGAAATGAGTGATACAATTGTCAGTAAAAATACAGTAATTGTAATGCATGGAAGCAATTTATAGAAAGATTCAAAACAGTGCCATTTTAGACAGATGTTCCCTTAATACATTTAATAATGTCTATTTACAAAACATTCTACTTCAATTTCTTTGCTCTACAAAATAATTAGACAATTATATAATAATAAAAAACAAATCTCTGGGGGAGCCTGGCTGGCTTAGTCAGTGAAGCATGTGACTCCTGATCTCAGGGTTATGGGTTCAATCCCCACTTTAAAAATAAAATCTTTAAAAAAAACTTTAACAAATTTCTGAAACCATAATAAATTTATACAAAAGACTATTCTACTAGCAACTTTTAAAGTTATGACTATTCTAGAAGACATATCTCTTTTCAAAGATATAGTAATTGAATGTAGAGGATTCTGAATACCAATATTTGAATGTAAAATGCTTTGATTTTATTAACTGACACAATTTAAAGGGATCTATAAAAACCCATTTATGTCTTCCAAACTCTAAATGTCAAAGTTATTGTGTAACTCCAGGCTTTACTGAAAATGGTTAGAATTAATTAGAAAACAAGGGGCACCTGGGTAACTCAGTTGATTAAGCATCTACCTTTGACTCAGGTCATGAACCTACGATGCTGGGATGGAGTCCTACATTTCCTGCTCGGTGGGGAGTCTGCTTTTCCCTCTACCCCTCCCCCCTGCTTGTGATCTCTCACTCTCTCTCTCTAATAAATAAATAAAATCTTAAAAGACAAAAAAGAAAACAAAAATCCACTTCTTGTAATAGCCCTGCACTTAAACAACAGAACTATAAGCTCTATTGGATCTCTCTGATTTTTAGAGTCTAAGCTTTACAATAATCATCTTCTCTTTCGAATGAGTAATTAGAGTCAGTAATCATTCCGTATTTTTTGAGAGCAGGAAATGTGTACTGTGCATCACTGTTTTCCCAATGCTTAATCCATAATAGATGTTCAATAAATAATTATTTGTTTAATTAATGAAATGAATCTAGCCCCTAGCACAGACACAGCCTCAAAATCTCTGTAACTGATTGTACAGCCAAAGTAACCACTGTGGATCAGATCCAATTGTTCTTTCAGCTTAAGATTCTGGAAACTATTTAGAGGCCTTGTTATCCTCAGGAGTTACACTTTTTTTTTTTTTTTTAGGATTTTATTTATTTATTTGGGAGAGAGTGAGCAGGAGTACACAGGAGAGGCAGGAGAAGAGGGACAAGCAGACTCTGTGTTGAGCATAGAGCCAGACTCAGGGATCAACCGTGACCCTGCAATCGTGATCTGAGCTGAAATGAGGACTGCTTAACACACTGAGTCACCCAGGTGCCCCAAGAGCTCTACTTTTAATACTACCCCCTAATACCTCAGGCAGTAAACAAATCATTTGGATCTAAAATTCTCTTAAAGATAAAGGACCAAAAGGCAGTTCTTTTAAATTTTATGAAAATATTTTTATATATGGGAATTTCATAATTCATAGACTAATTTTGATTCAAAAAGCTAAGATTCATTGCTAATGCTCTAGGTAATATGATGATGAAGACTAAGACAAGGTCAAAAAAAAAAGAAAAGACTAAGACAAGGTCACTGGATTTAAAAAGGAGAATATAACCATGATGCACAAAGGAATTATTTCAATAAAGAGTAGGACAAGACGGCAAATTACTTTTTATAAATGTGATAATAATAATTAACTAGTTTAGACTTCTTATATTTAGGATTATGTGGCTGATTCTATTAAGGATTAATACCACAATAAAGAACCAATCATAATAGAAAAGAAAATTCCACATATCCATATAATATAGGCTATGCTAAAAGGTAAGTCATCAACTATTTGTTTACTATATTTCATATGTATTTTGGTAAGACAGGAACATAAAGAGCAGGACAATTTTTCTTTTTCTTTCCTAAGATTCTATTTTTAGGTATCCTCTACACCCAATGTGGATTTTGAACTTACAACCCTGAGATCAAGAGTAACATGCTCTACTGGCTGAGCCAGCAAGGAGCCGCAGGATAACTTCTTTTTTTAAAGTACAGCAACTTATTAAACAAATAACTTTTCTTTTGCTGATTTTATCCTGATTAAAGAGAAAGTATCAAAACATTTTAAGAATGTTGAGGACTAAAACCACAAATTGCAAGGTGCAAGGTGGTAGTTAAGAAGCAAAAAAAAAAAAAAAAAAAGTACAATATCATAGGAAAAGCAAATCATACATAGAATAAAAGCTGTTCCTGTACTACATTATCTACTACTAAAATAATGATGTTAATAATTATGAAACAACTACTAAATATTTTTAAAGCATGTATTATTTGTATAAGGCTTTTTCCAGGCAACTGTCCCTAATAGTGTTCATAAGAAATATAAAAATTAGGTCTACGATTCTTTACTTTACCATTTTTAAATTATATTAAAATAAATATAAAATATACCATCTTAGTTTTAAATGTACAGTTCAGTGGTACTAAGTGCATTCACATTTTTGTGCAGCCATCACCACCATCCATCGCCATAATACCATATGTTCTTTGAAAAACACTGTTAACATCCTGATTGTGTGCAGTACAACTTAAGAGTAAAAAAGCAAAGGAGAAAGAAAGTTCAATGAGCTAATTTCAATGAATGGAACATAAAGGTGGTCGCTTACAATGCAAATATTCTGTAGTATTCTGGCCTGGAATGCATAACCTGAATCTAACCATGAGGAAATATCAGACAAACCCAAATTAGGTGCATTCGATTAAAAAGAAGTGGGGGAGACATTTTCTTCAAAAACATCAGTGTTAAAGATGATAAAGAAAAATTATTGAGAAGTTACAGATTAAAGGAAACCAAAGAGAAATGACAATTAATTATAAAGCTTGATCCTGGACTGGCTTCTGTATTAAGTGGAAGAAAAAACACAAAACACAAAAAGTAAAAATTAAAATATGCACAGGAGATTAGAGTTTTGTTAACTTTAAATTTTTCTGAAGATTTAAATAACTGTACTCATTCTTTTTTTTTTAAAGATTTATTTATTTATTTATTTATTTATTTATTTATTTATTTATTTATTTATGAGAGAGAGAGAGAGAGAGAGAGAGAGAGAGGCAGAGACACAAGCAGAGGGAGAAGCAGGCTACCTGGTCAAAATGGGGCTCCATCATTCATAATCCCTCTGTTGCTCCTCCTGCTTGTGCTCTCTCTCTCTGTCAAATAAATAAATGAAATCTTTAAAAATAAATAAAATTATTTTATCTTACTTCTGATTTACTTTCTTTCTTGCTGTTTCATTGTTTTTTTCAGTAGTCTTTTTATGTTTATTGCTTCTTTTTTTTAAAGATGGCTCCACGCCCAGGACAGAGTCCAGTGAGGGGCTTGAATTCATAATCTCAGATCAAGATCTGAGTTGAGGTCAAGAGTCGGTCAGTCAACTAACTGAGCCACCCAGGTGCCCCTCATTAGTTTTTAATCTTATTTTCATTTTAGTTGAAATTTTTATCTATTTGTTATTATTACTATCTTAGTCTCACTTTATGATGATGAGAAGGAAGCATGGTAATATGGTTAATATGAATTTTGAACACATGTACTGGAATCCTTTTTTCCATCCATTTCTGTATTACATCTCAACAAAATCTAAGCTTTAGTATATTAGAAGTTATACATTCAGACAAAAACTCATTCCCCAATATTGTGTACTTGCAAAGATATCATATTTAGACTGCTGAAATAGTGATGCTTTCTCATATTGTGTACTATCCTGGTTTTCTGCTTTATATAATCATTAATAAGCTCTATAAATAATATATATTATAAGAAGGTAAATCAGACTTTATATTCATAGAAGGGCTTGATGCAGGTAGAAAAATAATCTTCTGATAGAATTCCAACACTGTCTCCAGTAATTGTTTTATTGTATCCTAGCACAAATCTTGTTTACCTGTATGAAATTTTATAATCTATAAAGATAATTTATATATTTTTTCATATTACTTCTTAACATATCAATGAAGTACACAGAGCAAGTATCATCACAGAAAAGGAAATTGAAGCTTAAAGACTGATTAAATGATTTACCAAAATTACATAAATAACAAAATGGCAGACTACAGAGGACTTAAATGCCAACATGTCCCAAACCTAAACAATGGGAAGGACTTCTCTTGGTCATGTCAGAGGGGCAAGTGAAAAGAAATACTAAAAATTGTAATGCAGAACCTAAAGCAGCACTGAGTGACCTTACTACTACATCAAAATTATTAAGATTATCTCTATAATTCCTGCAATACGACCATAGGCACCTTGGCACTTCATTTTGTTTGCTGACAATAAGCAAGTATGCTCTACTTCCAAAATTTCTACTACACCAAAAATACTGAATCAGACATGACTTTAAAAGCTTTTTGTTTTAGGACAGTTGGGTGCCTCAGAGTCCCTGGATTGAGTCCCACACATCAGGCTTCCTGCATGAAGCCTGCTTTTTCCCTCTGCCTATGTCTCTGCCTTTCTCTCTGTGTCTCTCATGAATGAATGAATGAATGAATGAATGAATGAATGAATGAATGAATGAATAAATAAATAAATAAAATCTTTTAAAAAAAAATAAAAAATAAAATATTTTTGTTTTGAACTGATGGTTACCAGAGTGGAGGTGGGGAGGGAAGATGGGAGAAATAGGTGATGGGGATTAAGGAGTGCACTTGTCTTGATTGAGTATTGGTGATATATGGAATTGTTGAGGTACTACACTTTACACCTGAAACTAACATAACACTATATGTTAACTATTCTGGTATTAAAATTTTAAAAAGATAAACAATTTCAAAAAATAAAAAGCTTTTTGTTTGGGGGAGGTATAGAAGAATGAACAGGAGAGCAAATAGTAAATAATACTATTATACACAGCAGTTCTGACTCTTTCAAGATAAGCTCTTCACTGAGAAGTTTTTTTAGCCTGAATCCTTATAACTATAATCTAGAACCAATAAAGTAAAGATCAAATGTGTTAGGAACAAGTAATGAAGACTGAAGAGAGCCACGGAAAAGACTGGTCCATGGCATGGGGATAGTCTTATTCCTGCCACTGATGAAAAATATTCATTTTTGCAAAAGCACAGCTAAAGAGAATGAACATAGGCACTCCTCAGCATTCACCTGTGACCCAGATTCCAAAGAGTGGTTAGGGCTTGTTCTGATTTGGGGGTGTGGTTGGAGGGAGGATCTTTCAAGTTGGCAATATAAAAGAAGAAACGCTATAGGAAAGAAAAACACCAATCTTCTTAAGGTTTTTTTCACAGGTATAAAATAATAGCAAATTAGGCTGCAATTGTTTGCAGAGGTGATAAGGAGTTGGGAGACTAGATGGATGGATACACAGTCTTATCAGATAAAGTGCTCTTAGAGGCAGTGGGCAAATTTTCAAAACTCTCTTTCACCAGGTAGGCACTCTAAAGTGGAAATAAAGGAGCACCTGGCTGGCTCATGGAGTTTGGGGTTGTGAGTCCCACATTGGGCACAGAGATTACTTAAAAATAAAATTAATCAATCAAGTGGGAGTAAAAACAGAATTGGGGCCTGGGCAGTTTTTCCAAAGGTTATGAGTCTACATATGAATGCAATGGTCATAAAGAAAACAAAATAACAATCGTCAAAAACAATGATCCGGGGATCCCTGGGTGGCGCAGCTGTCTGGCACCTGCCTTTGGCCCAGAGCGCAATCCTGGAGACCCCGGATCGAATCCTGCATCGGGCTCCCGGTGCATGGAGCCTGCTTCTCCCTCTGCCTGTGTCTCTGCCTCTCTCTCTCTCTCTCTGTGTTTGACTATCATAAATAAATAAAAATTTAAAAAAAAATGATCCAGTACCCCCCCCCAACCTCTTGCGCTGTTGAACAAAGAGCTAAGAGATTGAATAAACCTATATTATCAAAACCTTCAGGATACAAAATAGTACCCAGGGAAACAGGGAAAGAAGTCAAGAAGGATCTACCTGTATATTCTTAAGCAAATAGTAGGTCTTTATGAATCTGTCCTTATAAGAAGATGACTTAACCAGAAGAAAAAGCTGGATAAAAATTTTGTCATTAAAAGCCATGAAATAAACCCAGTATGTGAGAGATTAATGAAGAAAACATATACCAAGAAACAAGAATAAATGACTACTTTCTACTCCCAGGAAAATTTCACTGTATAAGTCATAAAATGAAATAAAAATAGAACGAATTAAAAATTGTGAATTTAGTACAACCCTGGTCAAAACTCAAAGGATTATTTTCTGGGACTTGACAAAATGGTCAAAATACACCTGAAAAAACAACTAGCAGAATTCTGAAATACAGGACCAAAGATGAAAGGCCTATCCTAGGGCAGCCCTGGTGGCTCAGTGGTTTAGCGCTGCCTTCAGCTCAGGGCATAATCTTGGAGACCAGGGATCGAGTCCCACATCGGGCTCCCTGCATGGAGCCTGTTTCTCCCTCTGCCTGTGTCTCTGCTTTTCTCTCTCGCTCGCTCTCTCGCTCTGTGTCTCTCATGAATAAATAAAATCTTAAAAAAAAAAAAAGTCTGTCCCAAGAAATATCACAAAACAAGTTAGCAATTAAAATTGAGGTACTGAGGAAGAAATAAGGATATGAAAGAAACTCTTGGCTCCCTGTGCAGTGCCAAGGCAGTCAGCAAGAACCTAAGCACCTTTTGAAAGGGAGCCAAGAAAATGGTTGATTTATTTTCTAGGAAAGATTAGTATAATGTGAAAGCATCAGCTATGTTCAGTTTAAGAAATATTGGAAAAACATCAGCCACAAGTACTCAAAGAACCAAAATCTGATCGTCTCAAGGGTCATGTTTTTGAAGTGAGCCTTCCTGATCTACAGAATGAAGTTGCATTTAGAACTGAGGACGTTCAGGGCAACAACTGACTAATTTCCTTGGCATAGTTCCTACCTGTGACAAGATGTGCTCCATGGTCAAAAAATGGCAGAGCATGATTGAAGCTCATGTTGACGTCAAGATTACTGATGGCTATTTTATTTATTTATTTTATTGTTGGTTTTACTAAAAAAATGCAAAAATCAGATTCAGAAGACCTCTTATGCTCAGTCCCAACAGGTCTGCCAAATTTGGAAAAAGGTGACGGAAATCATGACCCAAGAGGTGCAGACAAATGACCTGAAAGAAGTAGTCAATAAATGGATTCCAGACACTATCAGAAAAGACTTAAAAAGAAGGCTTGCCGGTCTATTTATCCACTCCATGATGTCTTTGTTGAAATGTAAAAATGCTGAAGAAGCCCAAGTTTGAAATTGGAAAGCTCATAAAGCTTCATGTTGAAGGTAGTAATTCTAGAAAAGCTACTGGAAATGAGACCACTTCCCAAGTGGAATGAGCTAATGGATATGAGCCACCAGTTCAAGAATCTGTTTAAAATTCAGACATTATTTTATTTTATTTTATTTTATTTTATTTTAATTTTAATTTTATATATATTTTTTTATTTATGATAGGCACACAGTGAGAGACTGAGAGAGAGAGGCAGAGACACAGGCAGAAGGAGAAGCAGGCTCCATGCACCGGGAGCGCGATATGGGATTCAATCCCGGGTCTCCAGGATCGCACCCTGGGCCAAAGGCAGGCGCTAAACCGCTGTGCCACCCAGGGATCCCTAAAATTCAGACATTTAATGGTGACAAATAAGAAATCTTATTTGTGATGTTAAAAAAAAAAGGAATATGGAAGAAACAATTCAAAGAATACAAAAACAGTCCTGTGAATTAATTAGCATGTATTTTTAAAGTGGTGTTTCAAATTAGTGAAGAAAGAACGAAGTATTCAATAAATAATGTTGGGACAACCGGCTAAAATTTTGAGAGAAAAATTAAATTGGATCTGTAACTCACAATTACAGATTTCCAAATCAGACTTAAAAAACCATTTAAAAATATTAGCAGGAATATTTTTACCACCTTAGCACAGAGAATGACCTCCTTCTAGATGTGGCATCTGTGCAGAGACTACTCAATGTCCATTGTCTTCTTTTTAGCTGGAGGATAGAATTCCATCCTCCCCCCGCACCCCTGCTTGCTCACCTGTGCTTGTTTTCTCTCTAAAATAAATAAATCTTTAAAAAGAGACAGAGAGGGCAGCTCCGGTGACTCAGCGGTTTAGCGCCGCCTGCAGTCCAGGGCCTGATCCTGGAGACCCTGGATCGAGTACCACATCAGGCTCTCTGCATGGAGCTTGCTTCTCCCTCTGCCTGTGTCTCTGCCTCTCTCTCTCTGTGTCTCTATGAATAAATAAATAAATAATCTTTAAAAAAAATAAAAATAAAAAAAGATAATGAGATGTTTAAATGTCAATTTCTACAGAGAATCATACATGAGAATTGAAAAATTCCCACACAGAATTTATCAATGAGTAATGTTATTGATCTTTCTTAAGAACTGTTTCACTGGAGTGATGGCAGTAAAAGATATACTGCAGTAGAGTGGGATAATAACAATCATTTTCAAGTTTTCCTTCATCTCCATTCCCAGACCCTTCCAAACGTACGGAACTACTATTATAAACTTCAACAGGATTTCATAATTCAACAGGGCTATAATCAAGGACCACAAAGTTTAAGTCTACACATCTTTCTTCTGCATCTATTCCAGTTAAAATTAACCACTCCTTTCTCTATCATCCTGCAAAACTTAGGACATCTGTTTATAGATATTTATGATTGTTATTTATGTGTCTAAATATAAACAATGTATTGCTTATATTTCTACAACATTCATCATATTATATGGTGCTTGTATTCAAGCATAGAGTTATTCATGTTTGTTTCTCAAGACTCTTAAGCACAGCATCTTTCATAGAGCCTAGGCTCTAGCTAAGGACCTACAACTCTGATTTCTGATTTCAGTTACAAAGATTCAAAATCACTATGATAAATCAGAACTTCTAAAACAAAAATTAAAGAACAAGTTCAGAAAGTGAATAAGCAGGGCAGCCCGGGTGGCTCAGCGGTTTGACGCCTGTGATCCTGGAAATCCGGGATCAAGTCCCACATCAGGCTCCCTGCATGGAACCTGCTTCTCCCTCTGTCCGTCTCTGCCTCTCTCTCTCTCTCACTCTCTGTGTCTCTCATGAATAAATTAAAATAAATAAATAAAATAAAATAAGCAAAGAATGACTGGGTTTTCCTGTGTCTATTAATTTCTATTTCAAGACAATCTGCACACAGGCGATCAATTTCCCTGGCTGTGAGCATTTCAGTATTTTGTTTATTCTTAAGAATTCAATTAATAGTATACATGCATGATTATGCAATGAAGTTAAAAAAACTAACAATGAGTAAATGATCACTGGAATGTGGTTTAGTCACCCATCTATTCATGAAACTTGAGAATAACTATAGAAACTCCTCCGATATTGACCTTCATTATGTTTTACTTAGATTATCATTGTATAAAGTACCTGAACCAGCAGCATGATCTTTACGAAAAGTTCTGAACTTTTCAGAAAGATTATATTTCCAGAAACCATAAACTGCCTAAACCAATAGAACTCTCAGAAGTTCCCTTCAGCTATAAGGCTAACTATTGCCAAATTATTCTTAACAAATTGATACACTTCTGCCATTTTATCATTTCTATCCTATACTGTTGTATGAGAGCTTTGAACTAAATAGCATCTTAGTTCAGAATCTAAAAATCTACATGTTTATAACTTGATTCAATACTATTTAAGTTTTCACCTGCATTTACTAATTCAGCATAGAATTCCAGACGGGCCCTGGACTCAGGAAGAATACTTATGTTCTTTTTCAGTATAAAAGTCTTATTAGAGCTGTGAAATGAAAGGACTGATCACAACACAAACTAAGGAAAATGTGGTAGAAAACAAATTTCAACTACCCAAGAGGAGACAGAATAAAATAAAAATGGGGGGGGGGGAGTCACATGGAAATTCAATTTGACAGGCATTTATTAAGTGCTTTCCATATTCTAAGCATGGTGTTATGCATTAAGAATATAAAGGTAATGAGCAGCCCCCGGGGGGCTCAGCGGTTTAGCATGATCCTGGAGACCCAGGATCGAGTCCCACATTGGGCTTCCTCCATGGAGCCTGCTTCTCTCTCTGCCTCTCTCTCTCTCTCTCTCTCTATCTCATGAATAAATAAATATTTTTTTTAAAAAGAATATAAAGGTAAATAGAGGAATTCATTAACTTGGAAATGCTTAACAAGTCTTCAGCCAAAAATAGGCAAACACTCAAATGCCCCAAATGAGATAAGTAAAATTGCTGTTAGGGTTGAACCACAACATTTGCCATTAATTAATTTACTAATCTCTCTGTGTCTGAGGTTCCTAATTTGTAAAATGGGGAATTCAGACTGCAGATGCTCCACTTCTAAAATTCTAAGAGTCAAAACCATGTTGACAGACTAGAAATTGGGAGAGTAGGCCCCAATCTACAAAAAGTATAAAAACGTGATCATGAAACCCTCATAGTGATATCAGCATGTACTTAAGAATATCAAAATTTCAAAAGATAAAATTGTAATATGGATATGTAGTATGTATTTTGGATACAAAATCTTTAAAAATACATCCAGATCTAGGAAAAGAATCCCTACATCTTCCTTCATTCATAGGAACTGTTTTTAGACTAAAGTTAGGAAGATACTAGGCTGAACTGTGCTCTCTAATAAATAAATAAAATCTTTAAAAAATCTAGAACTTACTAAATTCTTGAAAATCAAATAGCTTCAAAGTATTAAAAATTCATAAATTGAATTATACTAGTGAAATATACTCAGAAGCTCAGGAAAATCTGGCTGACCCTACTGAGTATAGAAAATCTGAATTTGAATCCTGGATTTACCATACACTAGCTATGTAATCTTGGGCAAGTTACTTAACCACATAAGAGTTCCCTCAACTATAGACTGGAACAGATGTAGAGCTCAAAGGATTCTTGTGAGGATGAAATAAATATATGCCACTAATAGCATAATACCAGTATGAGCAAAAATCGTAACAGAAAATGTATACAAAACAAAAAACAAAAAACAAAAAAAAAAACAAAAACAAAAGTGGTCATTAAATGGAGCATCTGGCTGGTTCAGACAGTGGAGCAGGTGATGCTTGATCTCCAGGTTGTGAGTTTGAGCCCCATGTTGAGCAAAGAGTTCACTTATAAAAAAAAGAAAGTGGCCATTCCCTAAAAATATATTACATCTGACTAATAATCAAAGATATACAAATTTGAACAATTCTGAGTCATTATGTACCAAACAGATTATCAAAGGTTTAAAAAAAAAAAAGTATCCAGAATTGAGTAAGATGTGGTAGCAAGTACACTCTCATATAATTTTAGAGAGATTATAAATTGTTACCATTGTTTGGAAAGCTGTTTGGCAACAAGTACCAGAATTCTGATCCAGGAATTTCTCTTTTAGGAATTACACTATAAAAATAATCAAAAGAGCATAAAGCCAAATCTACAAAAATGTTCAAGTGGGAACTATTCATAATTTGGAAAACTTTGAACCCATCCAAAATGTCTATTAATGAGCATTAATTAAATTAGGATATATCCATAAAATGACTTTGTACTCATTAAGAAGTAATTTATATTCTCTATATTCACAAGAAGTGCTCTACAACATACTTTCTTGAGTAAAAGGGAAAATAACAAGTCAATAGAGTATGACCTTGTATTTATAAATGTATGTGTGTATACTTACCAAGAAGAAAGGTCGATATTACTACAGTGTTAAAGGGCTTACCTCCAGATAGAAGGATTTTAGGTGACTTAACTTTTCTTGCATAAATTCTTTATGCATTAAACTTTCTATAAGACTATGCATTATCTTTATGATCAGAAAAAATCTATTTTCATTCTTTAAATAAATTTTAAAAACTATTACAAAAAAGAGAAAAAAATTTAAAACAATTACAGAACTAAAAGAGGAATATCAATTCCTCCCCCAATGATTGTTTTCATTACACAAAATAACTGATCTAAGCAAACATTATATGAGCAAAAGAAAACATACTTTGAATTGTACCCTAAGATTAGAGGACTTGACAACTCAAAGGAAGGCAAAGGTAAGACCATTATGGCAAAAAAGATTCAACAGTATCTCTATTTTAAAACATATCTAAAATGACTAGAGTCCTCCAAAATACTATAAGAAATAAAACTACTAACCTTAATGAGAAAAAGAAAAGTAAAATAAATAGCTAAGAAATTTACTAGGCACGATGAAACTTAATACCTCTTTTCAAGTGACTCTTACTCTTAAAGTAGCTGAAAGAATTACTCAAACATGAGAAAGGAACTAGTTCATTTGTCAAGAAAAGCTGTATCAAGTGGTGCCTGGATGGCTCAGTTGCTTGTCTCTTGATTTCCAATTTTGCTCATGATTTTCATGGTCGTGAGATCAAGCCCTACGTTAGGCACCATGCTCAGTGCAGAGTCTCCTTGAGATTCAAATCTCTCTTCTTCTCCCTCTGCCCCTTCCCCAACTCTTTCTCTCTCTAAATAAATAAAATCTAAAAAAAAAAAAGATAGAAAAGCTCTATCAACCTGACTGAAAACTAACTTGTCTTCACTTGTCACTAATTACCTGTCAAGATACTCCATGCTGATAAAAAAAAACACCCTAAAAACATACAAACACTAATTTTTCCTAGTATCAATACATGAAAACTATTTTTTCCTTATAAAAAATGTTTGTGCTTCACTTGCCTATTTGAATTCAGGAAAAAGTATTAAGTGAAGATTAAATTCAAAGCATCAGGAGCAACATGGAAAAACAGTCAAGAAACTGTGAGTATAGTTCTAATTTTTCATTTACTCAGTCTTAGTTTCATTATAAGTAAAATAAGAATATTGACTAGAGCTCCAAATAAATTTAATGGAGCATCAGTGATATGACATGCTCTTTGGAAGAATTACATGCTTCATGAAAGTAAAGGTTCTATTGGTGAAATAAGTTTGGGAAATTCTACACACCATTTACCCTCTCTGAAGAATCATAATGCACTGTAGAACAGAAATATCTAACTTTGTATAACCCACCATTCTCACAATTAGACAAATGAAATGTGTATCAACAGAGGAATAATTAAAAGATTATACCTCATAGCGTGATTTTTACAAAGACATCCTATATACTGATGTAGTAGAGTTCTGGGACACAAGATAAGAAAGATAAACTACACAATAATACATATATTAACTAGTTTTTGTGTATATATGTAGTCATTCATATGCATTTAAAAAGGTCTAAAAAGAATACACAGCCTAGGTGGCTCAGTCGATTAAACCTCTGACTCGATTTCAGCTCAGGTCATCATCTCAGAAACCTGGGATCAAGCCTTGAGTTGGGCTCTGCTCTCAGTGGTGAGTCTATTCAAGGATTCTCTCTCCCTTCCCCCTCCCCCTGCTTATGCATGCACTCTCTCTCTCTCTCTCTCAAAAATAAATAAATCTTTAAAATATATCTTCCGGCAATAAAAACAGGAAGCCAAGAAGAAAACATATATAAATGCACTAGGGAAGTTTCACACTATTTAAAGTGAAACTTTTCATAACAGAGATATATTGACTGGCTCTTCTATAAATGTTAAACTTCATGCATTTTTTTTATAACATGATATATCTCCAGATTACTGAATTAAAGATTTATTAGAACATTCACTGAGACTGC
Source organism: Vulpes vulpes (assembly GCF_048418805.1). Lineage (NCBI taxonomy): Eukaryota > Metazoa > Chordata > Mammalia > Carnivora > Canidae > Vulpes > Vulpes vulpes. Next base: position 6,206,948 of record NC_132782.1, read on the forward strand.
TTTTTAAAAGTACAAGTTAAAAAAACTTAAATGCTCATAATAATCAATAGTTAAATGGCAAAATATCAACCCAAGAAAATTTTTCAGTGTTATTTTGTGAATTGCCAACATGATTTCCTAAGAATTTTGAAAGATAACAAAATAATGCGTATAATTATGTAGAATACATAGCAACAAAAAAGTACCTATGAACATAAGGGGAAAAAACCTAATGTGTAATTCAATGTGTAATTCTGTTATGATTATACCTGTATAAAGTGAGAAGTATATTGTCTTATAAATAGAACAAGTGTCATACAACCATGTGTATGAAATACTGAAGAAACAGACACTATGGAATGAGCACTGGGTGTTATACTATATGTTAGCAAATCGAACTTCAATTAAAAAAATACAAAAAAAGAGAAAAAAAGAAAGACACATGTTACAGCACTTGCCTCTTAAGAGTCAAGTAGAATAAAGACAAGTAAATCAATTTTAATAGTATGAGATTCATTTATTCCACCCACAAAAAAAAAAAAAAAAAAACAACAACAAAAAAAAAACAACGTATTCAGGGTCTACTATGTACCAAGTGCTGTCTAGATGCTATTCATCAGGAGGAAGAAAAAACAAAAAAAATAATAATTTTTGCCTTCATTAGGAGAGAAAACTACAATAGAAATATTTGAAGGCCATCAGTGCCAAGGGAAGAAATACAACACAGAACAGGATAAGGAGTGCAGGGAGTACAGGAAGGAAGGTTTGCAATTTCAGTTAGGGTGTTAAAGGAAAGAGTCATGCAGAAGAATACTTTGGACCAAATGCTTTGAAAGAGCTGAGAACAACCCATAAGGTTATTTGAATGACTGGGAAATGCCAATGTTTTAAGGCAAGAGTTTATCTGTTACGTATACAAGAAACACCAAGGAGTCTAATGGAGCTGGCCCAGAGTAAACTACAGGAAATGTAGTAAGAAGTGGCATGAAACCGGGAAGGGGCCGTAAGGAAGTTATGTGGGGCCTTGTAGGCCACTGGTAAGACTCTAAGTCATACAGGTTGGCTGGCTGGTTACTCGCTTATACAGATTTTACCTTTTAAAGCCATTTTAGGTTCACAGCAAAATTGATAGGAGGGTAAAGAGTTCTCTGGCCCCATACATACATACCTGTTATCAAAATGCTCCATCAAAGTGGCACATTTGTTATAATTTATGAACCTACACTAACACATCACTATCATGCCAAGTCCGTAGTTTACATTAGGGTACACTCTTGAAATACATTCTATGGGTTTGGACAAATATATAATAATGACACGCATCTACCAATATAACATCATACAGAGTAATTTTACTGTCTTTCCTTTGTGCTATACCTAATTCATTCCTCCTACCCTTCTAACCTCTGGCAAACACTGATCTTCTTACTATCCCCAGTTTTGCCCTTTCCAGAATGTCATATACTTGGGAGTCATACAGTCTGCAGCTTTTTCAGATTAGCTTCTTTCACTCAATAGGCATTTAAGATTGCATGTCTTTCCATAGCTTGATAACTCATTTCTTTGTAATGCTGAATAACAGTCCATTTCTGGATTATTTATCCATTCACTAAAGGAGATCTGAGTTGCTTCCAGGTTTTGGTAATCATGAATGAAATTTCATCCTTTTTTGTGGACATGAGTTTTCAACTAATCTGAGTGAATGATAAGGAGCATGATTGCTAAAATGTATGGTAAGAATATGGTTGATTTTGTAAGAAACTGCCAAACTGTACTCCCAAGTGGCTGTACCATTTTGCATTCCCACTAGCAATGAATGAGTTTCTGTTGCTCCACATCCTTTCCAGCATATGATGTTGTCAATGTTTCAGATTTTGGACAATCTAGTAAGTGTGTAGTAGTATCTCATTGTTTTAGTTTGAATTTCTCTCATGACATAAAATGTAGCACATTTTCACGTATTTATTTGGTGAGCTGTCAAGATCTTTGGCTCCTTTTAAAATTAGGTTGTTTTCTTATTATTTTTAAGAGTTCTTTGTATACTTTGGATAATGGTCTTAATCAAAAGTGTCTCTTGCCGGCAGCTCCAGTGGCGCAGTGGTTTAGCGCCGCTTGCAGCCCAGGGCGTGATCCTGGAGACCCTGGATCGAGTCCCACGTCAGGCTGTCTGCATGGAGCCTGCTTCTCCCTCTGCCTCTCTCTCTCTCTCTCTCTCTCTCTCTGTCTCTATGAATAAATAGATTTAAAAAAAAAAGTGTCTCTTGCAAATATATTCTCTTATTCTGGGTCTTGTCTTTTCATTCTCTTGTAATTATCTTTCATAGACCGAGTTTTTAATTTTAATGAAATTGAGCTTAATAATTCTTTCATGAATCATGGCTTTAATGTTTTATCGAAAAAGGCATGACCATACCGAAGGTCATCTAGATGTTATCCTATGTTATCTTCTGGAAGTTTTATAATTTTGCCTTTTCATTTTTCAGTCTGTGATTCATTTTAGGTTAATTTTTATAAAGGATGTAAAGTCTTCATCTAAATTCATTTTTGCACATGAATATCCAGCTATTATAGCACCATTTTCTGAAAACACTATCTTTACCTCATTTTATTATTGTTTTGCTTTGTCAAAGATCAAATTGATTATATTGATGTAGATCTACTTTTGAGTTTTCCAATCTGTTCTGCTGATCTATTTGTCTATTCCTGTGCCAATACCACACTGTCTTGATTACTGTAGGTTTATTGTACATTTAAAGTTGGGTAATGGGGATCCCTGGGTGGCGCAGCGGTTTGGCGCCTGCCTTTGGCCCAGGGCGCGATCCTGGAGACCCGGGATCGAATCCCACATCGGGCTCCCGGTGCATGGAGCCTGCTTCTCCCTCTGCCTGTGTCTCTGCCTGTCTCTCTCTCTCTCTTGACTATAATACATAAATAATAAATAAAAATTAAAAAAAATTCTCCTTTAAAAAAAAATAAATAAATAAAAATAAAGTTGGGTAATGTCAGTCCTCCAACTTTAACGCTGAGAATATTAAATCTGAAATCACTAAAAAACTATAGGTATAGGCGCCCCAAAAGCAGTTAGTATGAAAGATGGAGTTCAGGGGAAATAACTCCAGGCTTATAAATTTATTCCATTAAGAAAAAAAAAAGGTAAAAAAAAAAAAAAAAAAGAAAAAAGAAAAAAAAAAGGTCCTTCTCAAATGTTCAAAAAAAAAAAAAAAATAGGAGTAAGGAACAATCCAAAATTCATTTTATGAGGCCAGCATTACCATGATAACGAAATCAGACAAGGACACTGCAAGAAAATTACAGTCCAACCTATCTGATAAACAGAGATGCAAATATCCTCAACAACATATTAACAAATCAAAATCAATATATTAAAAAGGAACATACATCATGATCAGGGGGAATTTATCCCTGGGGTACATGGATGCTTCAATATCCACGTATCAGTCATGCAATATACCACATTAATAAAATGAAGAACAGGCGTCATATAATTATCTCAATAGATGTAGAAAAAGCATATGACCAAATTCAACGATTTATGATAAAAACTTTCAACAAAATGGGTATAAAATGAATTTTCTTCAACATAATAAAGACCATATATGACAATCACACAGCAAACATCGTTCTCAACTGTGAAAAGCTGAACATTTTCCCTCTAAGATCAGGAACAAGACAAGAGAGAGATACATATAACAATTCTCCCTACTTTTATTCCACATAGTATTGGAAGCTCTAGCCAGACCAGTTAGGCAAGAAAGAAAAATAAAAGGCATCCAAATCAGAAATGGAAAAGTAAAACTGTCTCTGTTTGCAGATGACAAGATATTAAAAATAGAAAATCCTAAAGATTTCTATCACCAAAAAACTACTAGAAGTAACAAATGAATTCAGTAAAGCTGTAGGATACAAAATCAATATACAAAAAGCTATTTAATTTTGATACACAAATAACTATCACAAAGAGAAATTAAGAAAACAAACCCATTTTTAACTACAACAAAAAAGAAAAAAAATCCTAGGAATTAATTTAATCAAGGAGGTGAAAAACCTGTACACTGAAAACTGCAAGACACTGAAGAGGATATAAATAAATGGAAAAAATATTCCATGCTTATGGGCTGGAGGAATTAATATTATTAAAATGTCCATACTGCTTAAAGCAGCCTACACATTCGATGCAATCCCTACTGAAATTCCAACAGCATTTTTTTTTACAGAAATAGAACAAATAAATCCTAAAATTTGTATGGAACTACAAAAGACTCCAAATAGCCAAAGCAATCTTGAGAAAAAAGAACAAAGCTGGAGGGATCACACGTCCTGATTTCAAACTGCATTATAAAACTATGGTAATCAAAACAGTATGGTATTGGCATTAAAACAAACCAAGACACAAAGATCAAAGGAACAAAATAGAAAGCCCAGAAATAAATTCATGCATATACTGTCAACTAATTTGTGACAAAGGAAGCAAGAATAAACAATGGGGAAAGGATAATCTATGTAATTACTGGTATTAGGAAAACTGGATGGCTACACGAAAAAGAAAGAAACTGGATCACTGCCTTACATCATACAAAAAATCAACTCACAATGGATTAAAGACTTGAACATAAGACCTAAAACCACAAAACCTCCAGAAGAAAACATAGGTGGTAAGCTCCTTGACATTGGTCTTAGCAATCATTTTTTGGATTTGACACCAAAATCAAAGGCAACAAATGTAAAATTAAACAACTAGTACTAAATCAATCTAAAAACCTTCCATATAGCAAAGGAAACCATCATTAAAAAAAATGAAAAGGCAACTTACTCAGTGGCAGAAAATATTTGAAGATCATATGTCTGATAAGAAATTAACATCTAAAATATAGAAAGAACTACAACTCAATAGCAAAAGAAAAAAAAAGATTAAAAAATGGCAGAGGATCTAAATAAACATTTTTTCAAGAAGAGACACAGATGGTCAACAGGTGCTCAATCAACATCAATGATCATCAAGATTATGCAAATCAAAACCACAATGAGGTATCACCTCTCATGAGTTAGAATGGCTATTATATAAAAAATAAGAAATAACAAGTACTAGCAAGGATATACAGAAAAGGAAACCCTCTATGGAAAACAGTATGGAAGTTCCTCAAAAAATGAAAAGCAGAACTGTCATATGATCTAGCAATTTTAATTCTGGGTATTTGAAGAAGATCAAAAATACTAACTCAAAAAGATATATACACCCCCAGATACATATGTTCACTGCAGAATTATTTACAATAGTCAAGAAGCAACCAAAGTATGCATTAATGGATGAATGGATAAGGAAAATGTATATTTTTACAATGAAGTATTACTTAACCATAAAATAGAAATACTGCTATTTGTAACAAAATGGATGGAACTTAGGGCATAATGCTAACTAAAATAAGTTAAAGAAAGAAAAATACCATATGATCTCACTTATATGTAGAATCTAAAAAAGAAAGAAGAAAGAGAGAAAGAAAAGAAAAGACAAGACTCCTAATACATACTGAGGACAGATCGATGGTTACCAGATGCAGGAGTGGGGGAATAGGTGAAATGGGTTAAGAGGTCAAAAGTTACAAACTTCCAGTTATAAAGTAAATTAAGTCATGAGATGTAAGGTATAGCATGGTAACATGGATAGTAAATTATATTGCATATTTGAAAGTTGCTAAGGGAATATATCTTAAAAGTTTTCATCTCAAGAGAAAAACTTTGTTAACTATGTGTGGTGATAGATGTTAATCAGACTTAACGGGGTGATTATTTCACATCATATATGAATATCATTAAACTAATATAATGTTATACCTCACTTATACTTCAAAAGAAAAAATATCTCCTTAAAAAATGGAATAAGCAACTTTGGCATTTCAATGTTATCTGAATCCAGGGGGTAGAATGACTTCACCAAGAGAGTGATTATAGTGAAGGAACAGAAGTTGTGCAAGGAGTAAGGCCTGGGGCATGGATGGAGACATGAAGAGAAACCAGCGAAGAAAGGGAAAATAGAAAACTAGGCGGAAAAACAAAATATGAAGTTGTGGAAGGCATAAGAAAACAAAAAGTTTAAAGGAGGATAGAGTGATAAACTTGGTTAAATGCTACAGGTTTAGTCAAGAATGTGAGAACTAAGAACTGACTGAAGTCACAGAAGTCGTCAGGGTCACTGACAAGAACACTTTTGTGGAGTTGATGTGAAGCAAAAGCATGACTAAAGTCAGATCAAGAAAGAACAGGAGGAGAGGGGAGGCTGGGTGGTTCAGTCAGTTAAGTGCCTAACTCTTGGTTTCAATTCGGATCGTGAGCTCAGAGCAGTGATCGCAAGGTCCGAAGATGGAGCCCCCATATCAGGCTCCCCGCTCTTCAGAGAGTTGGCCTGGATTCTCTTCTGCCCCATCTGACTTTGTATGTGTGCTCTCTCTCGCTCTCTCTCTCTCTCTCAAATAAATAAATAAATCTTTAAAAAAAAAAAAAAGAATTGTAGGAAAGTATTATAGGTAGCAAATAAAATTCTGCTAAGTAAAAAGCAGAGAATTTATGGCAATAATGAAGGAAATGAAAAGAAGGATCCTTTTTTCCGAGGATGTTGTGGTAATAATCCAAGAAAGGGAAACAATGATGCAAAAGGGAGATGTGATAATAAGACGAAGCAACTATAGGAAAACAACAGGAATTATATCCATCTAATAAAACCCCAGTTTGGAGTATGAGAGAGCAGAAAACTGAGTGTACTGGGGTTGACCTCAGAACTAACACTGGGCAGATCCTCTTGAGATAGCTCTCAAATATGATTTGACTTGATGAGTTGGGTAATAAATACTAAGCATATGGAACAAAGAAGTACTTGTAATGGCAAAAATCTTATTGGCAATTTTTTTTTTCTCTTTCCAATTGGCCATCAACCAAATTTCACAAAGTAAAAGGGGCTTAAAAACATTCCTACAAAAAAGTCATGGGTTGATTATGCTAATGGTCTGAATGTGTGTGTAACCCCCAAATTTATGTTGAAATTCTAAACTCCCAATGTATTAACATTAGAAGAGAGGGCCTTTGGGAGGTGATTCAGTTGGAGATAGAGCTCTCATGCAAGGAATTGGGGCCTCTTAGCTCTCTTGGTCCCTCTAACATTGATGACATAGTAAGAAGATGGCTACACTCTATGACCACAAAGCAGGCTCCGACCAGACCTGGATTCTGCTAGGATCTTGATCTTAAGACTTCCCTGCTTCCCAAATTGTGAGAGAAATTTCTATTGTCTATAAGCCACCCAGTCTACGGTATGCTGTTACAGCAGACCAAGCAGGACTAAGAGTAGAAAACTAACAGAATCACAGGAAATGACACAAAAATACCAAAGCTGATGCTTTTGCTCCTAGTTATCAACCATATTATGCGGGGGGGTGGGGGGGGATCTCTACCAAAATAAAGAATTTAACAATAAACTTCTTATAATATGGATATCTATTACTGTTAACAACTATCATCCTAAGTGTTCAGTATACCTTGAGAAACTGGCTCATAATTTAAAGGCTTCACTTTTAGCAAGATATATTAAGATATTTTTTATATCATCTTTATCTCATCTTATTTTTATTTTATTTTTTAGTATATCATATATCCTACATAAATATACTACAATATTAGGAAATATATAATTCATAAACAATAAAATGACAAAATATATATATACACACACACACATATATAGGTGATCTATGCTCCCATCACATTTTTACTGGTAGGGAAGCACAGTCAAAACAGCTCTAAAAAAACATACAAAACACCAGAAAAACAGTTCAAAGACCATTAATATATAAGACTGGAGCCTAAAAATCGTGTAGTCTAAGAAAAATTTCTCAAACTTTAAAGTGAACTTGATTTAAAGACAATACTAAGGGGTGCCTGGCTAGCTCAGTTGGTACAGAGTGCAACTCTTGATTTCGATGTTGTAGAGATTACTTGAAAATAAAATCTTAAAAAAAAAAAAAAGAGACACAATTCTAAAAGAAAAGAAACCAGGCAAAAGCAACTACTGCTAATCACCCACTTAAAAGAAAACAAGTAAATGCTCTTTGAAAACAGGGGCACCTGGGTGGCTCTAACTCATTAATTGGGCTTAGGTTGTGATCTCAGGGTCATGAGATCAAGCCCCGAGTTGGGCTCTACACCTAGTGTAGTGTCTGCTTAAGGATTCTCTCTTTGCTCCCCACCCTCGGCCCACTCTCACTGTCACTCACTCTCTCTCTCTCTCTCTCTCTCATAAATAAATACAATGTGAAAAAAATGTCTTCAAAAACAAAAACACTGCCCTCTTGGGAATACAGGCATACTTGGTTTTGTGCTCTGTTGTACTTCACAGAGCGTGTGTTTTTACAAACTGAAGGTTTGTGGCAACCCTTCCTCGAACAAGCTATCGGCACCATTTTTCCAACAACTTTGCGTCTCTGTGTCACAATTTGATAATTCTTGAAATATTTGTTTTTTTTTTTAAGATTTTATTTATCTATTCATGAGAGACACAGAGAGACAGAGAGACAGAGAGAGACAGAGAGAGAGAGAGAGAGAGAGAGAGGCAGGGACACAGGCAGAGGGAGAAGCAGGCTCCATGCAGTGAGCCCGACGTGGGACTCAATCCCAGGTCTCCAGGGTCACACCCTGGGCTGAAGGCAGCGCTAAACCGCTGAGCCATCCGGGCTGCCCAGTTTTTCTTTTTTTGAGGAAGGAGATAAACCAATTTTATTGTCCATTACTATGTTACACAAGAATCTAGGAATAAGATTTGTAGAGAATAAATGGGTAAATAAGAGGGCAATGGAAATAATTTAAATTTGAATTATTCTCCGTGATATTACAATGAAAACCATCCCAAAATATGTGTGTGAGTGGCTTCAGAATAGGTGTGTTTCCTGGCAAAACCTGCCATAAATTTAAGATGTTCAATGTTTTGTCTGCTCTGTGGCCCTTGATAAAACTTTTTGGGATCTTCGAGAAAAAGAATGTTTTCCCATTGCTCCAGGGCTGTGCTGAACTCTACTCTTTTGCAAATGTGTTATCTACCCCTGAGCCTGCCAGGAAATCCATCAAGGGATCATGTAAAGCCCAAACCAGGGGATTGGTATTGGGTGTCCTTCCCCTCAGGCTCACCAATGGACCGAAAGCTCATTTTTCTGAGGGAGAAGATGTCACTTTTGCCCTCCTCTTCTTGCCCAAGCTCATCTTCTAGATAGTGACAGTCCAGCAACAGAGCCTTCTTGTCACCATTCTTTATAACATTAACCCTGAAACTGGGAATGGGTGTCCGTTCAGGCTCCTGCTCTTCAACCCTCTGCCCTTGTGAGGGCTCCTCCTCCCCATCAAATGTTGGCAGGATGCTACTGTTAATGTTTAAAGTGACAACAAATGATCTCTTCTCTAGCAACTTTCCCAGCTACTTTAGCTTCTGTCCCATTCACTTCGGCTTCCAACCTCCAGACATCTTGAGGAGAGACTTCTGATTCTGTCTCTTCTCTTCCTCAATTTCATCACTCAGTAATTCAACAAAAGCTCTGTCCCCCTGGGTTTGCAGCATGCTGCAGCTATAGCCCCAGGATGCTCAAGAGCACAGGAGGCTCAAGCAGATCCAGCCCATTTGCAGGCAGAGTGCCCCATGAAAATCCCCATGAAAGGCCTCAAGTGCTCCACGGAAAGCCCACACAGACTGCAGCAGAGGCTGAGGGCAGCAGGGTTGGACTGGTTGCAGAGTCCCAAGCTGGGGGGGGGGGGGGGGGGGGGGGGGGGGCTGCACTGGGGATGCAGAAATGTGTAGGCATGAAGATTGGGGGGGGGGCTGCACTGGGGATGCAGAAATGTGTAGGCATGAAGATTGACCCACGCAGGATTCTAGCCAGTACCACACTGGAAGTCCTCTATTTCAAACTTTTTCATTATTATTATATTTGTAATGGTTCTCTGTGACCAGTGATCTTTGATGTTACTATTGTAATTGCTTTGAGGGGCCATGAACCATGCCCATGTAAGACGATAAATTTTATAAATGTTGGATGTGTTCTGATTGCTCCAGTGATGGATCTCTCCCCCCAAACTGGTCCTCCCTATTTCACAAGACAGAACCATACAAAAATTAGGCCGATTAATAACCCTACAGGGCAGCCCCAGTGGTACAGCGGTTTAGCGCCGCCTGCAGCCCAGGGTGTGATCCTGGAGACCCGGGATCGAGTCCCACATTAGGCTCCCTGCATGGAGCCTGCTTCTCCCTCTGCCTGTGTCTCTGCCTTTCTTTCTCTCTCTCTCTCTCTCTGTCTCTCATGAATAAATTAAAAAAAAAAAAAAAACCTACAATAGCCCCTAAGCGTTTAAGGGAAAGGAAGAGTCACAATCTCTTTCTTTAAATCAAAAACTAGAAATGATTAAGCTTAGTGAGGAAGGCATGTTGAAAGCTGAAACAGGCCAAAAGTTAGGGCTCTTGTGCCAAAAAGGCAAATTGCGAATGCAAACAAAACATTCTTGAAGGAAATTAAAAATGCTACTCCAACGAACACATGAATGATAATTTAGTGAAACAGCTTTACTGCTGTTATGGAGAAAGTTTTATGGTCTGGATAGAAGATCACACCAGTGATAAAATTCATTGAAGCCTAAACCTAATCCAGAACAAGGCACTAACTCTCTTCAATTCTATGAAGGCTGAGAGAGGAGAGGAAGCCGCAGAATAAAAGTTGTATGCTAGCTGAGGTTGTTTCATGAGGTTTAAGGAAAGAGGCCTTCTATCTCCATAACATAAAAGTGCAACAGGAAGCATCAAATGCTAATATAGAAACTGCAGCAAATTATCCAGAAGATCTAGCTAGAACAATTAAAGAAGGTGGCTACACTAAACAATAGATTTTCAACGTAGACAAAATAGCCTTCTATTGGAAGAAGATGCCATCTAGGACTTTCATAGCTAGAGAAGAGAAGTTAGTGTCTGGCTTCAAAACTTCCAAGGACAGGTTGACTCTTGTTAAGGACAAATGCAGCTGATGACTTGAAGTTGAAGCTAATGTTTATTTGCCATTCCAAAAATCCTAGGCCCTTAAGAATTATCCTAAACCTATTCTGTGTTCTAATGGAACACAAATGGAACAACAAAACCTGGATGACAGCACATCTATTTACAACATGGTTTACTGAATATTTTAAGCCTACTATTGAGACATATGGCTCAGTAAAAGAAGATTCCTTTCAAAATATTACTGCTAAAAAAAAAAAAATTACTGCTCATTGACAATGCAACTGGTCATTTAAGAGCTCTGATGGAGATGCCCCACGAGATAAATGTATCTGCTAATTCAATATCCGTTCTGTAAACCATGAATCAAGGAGTAATTCTGATTTTCTGGTCTTATTATATAAGAAATAAAATCTTCAAGGTTATCACTGCCATATAGTAACTCCTCAGATGGATCTGGGCAAAGTAAATAGAAAACCTGCTAAAAAAAAGAAAGAAAGAAAAGAAAAGAAAGAAAAGAAAGAAAAGAAAGAAAAGAAAGAAAAGAAAGAAAAGAAAGAAAAGAAAGAAAAGAAAGAAAAGAAAGAAAAGAAAGAAAAGAAAGAAAGAAAAGAAAGAAAAGAAAGAAAGAAAGAAAGAAAGAAAGAAAGAAAGAAAGAAAGAAAGAAAAAGAAAAGAAAGAAAGAAAACCTTCTAGATATGATTCACCATCCTAGATGCCATTAAGAACATTCATGATTGATGGGAAGAGGCCAAAATATCAACACTAAATAGGAGTTTAGAAGAAGTGGATTCCAACCCTCATGAATGAACTCTGAAGGGTTCAAGATTTAAGAGAAAGAAATAACTGAAGATGTGGTGGAAATAGCAGGAGAACTACAGTTAGAAGTAGAGTCTTGAATATGTTACTAAATTGGTGCAATCTCATGATAAAACTTTAACGGATGAGGAGTTACTTCTTATGGCTGTACAAAGAAAGTGGTTTCCTGAAATGGAATGTTCTCCTGGTGAAGATGCTGTGAAGACTACTGAAATGACAACAAAAGACCTAGACTATTACATAAACTTAGATGATAAAGCAGTGGTATGGTTTGATAGGACGGACTCCAGCTTTGAAAGCAGTTCTACTGAGGAATACCATGCAGCCATAAAAAATGATGAGATGATGCAATTTGAGACAACAGGGATAGATAAGAGTGTTATGCTAACTATAATAAGTCAGACTATGAAAGATAAATGCCATGTGATTTCACTCAGAAGTAGAATCTAAAAACAAGAATGAATGAATAAACAAAGAACAAATTCAGACTTACAAATACAGAACAAACTGATGGTTGCCATAAAGGAGAGGATAGGGGGCTTAAGCAAATTGGGTGAGGGGGAGTGGGTGATACAGGTTTCCAGTTGTGGAATGCATAAGTCATAGGAATAAAAGGCACAGCATAAGGAACATAGTGAATGATACTGCAATAGCATAATATATAAACCTATCAAACACTAAGTTGTATACCTGAAACTAATGTAATATTGTATGTCAACGTAGTCAAAAGTAATTTAAAAAAGATATGTACAGGGGATCCCTGGGTGGCTCAGCAGTTCAGCGCCTGCCTTTGGCCCAGGGCGTGATCCTGGAGTTCTGGGATCGAGTCCTGCGTCGGGCTCCCGGCATGGAGCCTGCTTCTCCCTCTGCCTGTATCTCTGCCTCTCTCTCTCTCTATGTCTATCATGAATAAATAAATAAATAAATCTTTTAAAAAAAGATATGTACATTATTTTTAGATATAATGGTATTATTGCACACTAAACAGACTACACTATAGTGTAAATATAACTTTATATACACTGGGAAACCAAAAAATTCATTTAGGTCACTTTATTGCAGTATTCACTTTATTGCTGTGGTCTTGAACAGAACCCACAATTTCTCTGAGGTATGCCTATAGATTTAATATAATTAAAAATTTTATAGGATGCAACCAGAGGAAAGCAGCTTAAATTTAGGTTTCTAAAGCAAAAAAAATTCTTTAAAATGTGTTATTTCTTAATTGTAAAAAAGGGAAAAAAACATTGAAGGAAGAAAACTTCTAATGGTCTTGAATAGTTCATCTCTTCACAATGTGAACTTCATCACATTTACCTAAATTTCAAGAAGAAAATTTAAAAAAAAAGAAGAAGAAGAAAGAAGAAAGAAGAAAGAAGAAAGAAGAAAGAAGAAAGAAGAAAGAAGAAAGAAGAAAGAAGAAAGAAGAAGAAGGAGGGGCACCTGGCTGGCTCAGTGTATAGAGCATGCAGTCTTAACCTCAGAGTTGTGATTTCAAACCTCGCATTAGGCATTAGAGATCACTTGTGTAATTTTTTTAAATGCAAAGAAGTACTTTTTAAAAAGTTTCTAATAGACTTTTTAAAGTTTACATTTTAAAACTTTATACTTTTTAATACTTAAAAAGTATTTCTTGACATGATAAATAAAAGACTGATTATACATAATGTTTTTAATGCCTTTTCAGATTTAAGATCTATATCTATTTTTCCAGGTTCACTTAAATTGTATGTGCGAAAACATATTGACGACAGGAGGCTTATATCACATAATATCACATCTCATTCCCTAGAAAATGTGTTATTTTAATACCTATTAATGAAAAACATCTGATAAACACCTAAAGGTATAACATCACAGAATGGATAGTAGTCTAACTATTCACAAGAATGAAAACTCTTTTCCACGCTGTTAAAAAGATTCTTTCCGGGGATCCCTGGGTGGCGCAGCGGTTTGGCGCTTGCCTTTGGCCCAGGGCGCGATCCTAGAGACCCGGGATCGAATCCCACATCGGGCTCCCGGTGTATGGAGCCTGCTTCTCCCTCTGCCTGTGTCTCTGCCTCTCTCTCTCTCTCTGTGACTATCATGAATAAATAAAAATTAAAAAAAAAAAAAAAAGATTCTTTCCTAATAGCTTTCTAGGCAAGAGAACAAGTCTGAAGCAAATGAGAGTTCAGTTTCAGGGTTTTTTTTTTCTCCTACTCAACAGGCCTTACATTGCTTATTTTTAAAAGAGGAGTTGTAAATGAAACACAACAACTACAGGTGAGGAGTTAAGAATCCTCATTAATTTCAGTTGCTGGTTGTCTTGCCAATTTCCCTCGTCCACTTCTGTTTCTATGGTAACAAAGGTAGACTCAGGAAGCAGAAGCAAATATTTTAAGGTAAGTTATATAGGGATAGTCAAGTACTAAATGGTAAAATATGAAAAGGAGGAAGGGAATCACAATTCACATAATTTTAAAGATACTCAAAGGAAGGAGTCTGCCAGTCTAGTATTTTCTCCTTGATTGTTTTCATTAAAAAGTCTTCACATTTTCATTATAACCTCTAAAAATTTTGATTCCATTCCCATTATGGGTGGCCAAAAACCAAAACTAAACAAAACTCTAAAGTCACCAAGTGTCCAGATTTACCCTCCATCATAAAATGGATAGTACTAGAATTAAGGCTTTAAAATATGATAGCATATTTTGCAATCCTAACTGGGACTCCATTTTAGACTTTGATCTTTTTTGAAATAGTGGATTCTAATATGGCTTTTTATTTTCAAGCAAAGCAGCCACCTTTAAGAATGAAAATAAGCCTCCTGTTAATACTGGTATGAACCTCTCATATACATTTGTTTTATACCAATGAAATACATATGTATCTGGACTACAGATTTATTCAGCAGAGTTTCTAATTATTCCTGGAGTCATCTTAAGTTTGGGAGTATCCAAAATCATGACTTTGTTAGATTTTTTGAACTGTTCAATAACTTTTTCCAAGTTGCTTTATGCTCAAAATTTTCTTCTTCCTCTCTTAAAGCATTGTCACTCCAAAGAGTCTACGTTGCTGCCTCTGTCTTTGTCTCTCATTACTCTGGGGGAAGCAAGCTGCCATGTCAGAAGGAGCTCTATGGAAATGACCATGTGACAAAGAGCTGAGGCCTCCTACCAACAGCCAACAAGGAACTGTCAACAACAATGTGAGCTTGGCATTAGATCCTCCAGCCCCAGTTGAGCTTTGAGATAACTGCTATCCCAAGTGGAAGTTTGATAGCCACCTCAAGAGAGACCCTGAGTTAAAACCACCTAGGTCAATCCCAATTTACTGACTCACAGGTCATCTTGTTGCTTATCCCAAATATTAAAAACCATCATCTAAACCTCTGTCTAGCACTAATTGTAAAATGAAAAACAAACTTAAAAAACACCAAGGTAGAGAAAGCCATCAAGAATTACCAAGTTGCCCATGCATTTAATTAAATTTTAACTGGCTTTTTAAAAGTCTTAATAGAAATAGATTAATACTTGCCTAACGTGATTTTCAAAAACACATCTAACAAACCAAAAGCAAGTATCACAGACAATGATGATGTATTTGAAGCATTTTCAAAATCAGAAAAAAAATAAAGGCATGCTCAATGTTAATAGTAGTCAACTTTATTCTTTACACAGAATAAAGTTATAAATCTTAGAAGTGTGGCAGCAAAATTATCTTCATTTGCATAATACATGATTATATATATGAAAAGTCCTATAAAATCAATTGAAAAAATATTAGAAAACAACAAGAAAGTTGAGTAATTCAATCAATGGCCAGTAGGAATTACTCCACAGTGTTTTGGGGAAAACTGAATAGTCTGTGGGGAAAAAAAAATAAAGCTGGGTATTCACACTTCATCTCTTTCACTTAAATAGATTCCATATATGGTAAGTGAAAGCAAAACAAACTGTAGAGCCATACACAAAAAGAATGCAACATTGGTCTTCTGAGTAAGCCTTCCTATATTGAAAATAACAATATGGGGGGAGGGAATTCCACAATAAGTATAAGAAAAAAAGAAGAAGGAAAGGAAAAAGAGAAAAGGAAAAAAAATGATAACTTAGGAGTAAAGTTCTGGAGCTTGCTCATAGAAGTTCACAAGAGTCAACTGTTAAAATTCTGGGGAATTTTGCAACCCAGTTGTTAAACACAGTCATTATTAAAAATTAAATTATATAGGGACTACTGGGTGGCTCAGTCAGTTAAGCATCTGGACTTTTGGTTTTGGCTCAGGCCATGGTCTCAGTCATGAAACTGAGCCCCTGTCAGGCTCTGTGCTCAGCAGGGAGTCTGCTTGGGATTCTCTCTCTCCCTCTTGGCCTCTCTCCTGCTCACATTCACTCTTTCTCTTTAAAATAAAAACATAGAAAAAAAATAAAATAAATAAAATAAAAACATAGGAAAAAAATATAAAATAAAATAAAATAAAATAAAATAAAATAAAATAAAATAAAATAAAAACATAGGGATGCCTGCGTGGCTCAGGGGTCGAGTAGTTGAGCGTCTGCCTTTGGCTCAGGGAGTGATCCGGGGTCCTGGGATTGATTCCCACATCGGGCTCCCATCATGGAGCCTGCTTCTCCCTCTGCTTGTGCCTCTACCTCTCTATGTCTCTCATTAAATAAATAAATAAATCTTTTAAAATAAATAAAATACAGAAATCTTAAAAAAAATTAAATTATATAAACTTACAAATCAATAAGTTATTAAAAATAAGGTAATAAATACTCAAAACTTATCACTTCTAATTATTTTACCACATTTTATTATTCTCTATGCTGTGGAGGTTATTTACATCTATTGTATCAGCTTGGTACAGATATTGTATAATAATTCTGTGTCTGCACATCCCAACTCTGCTCAGTGGTATTAACTGTTAGAATGAAATAGACTACGTCAGGAGTATTTACACCAGGAAAAAGAACACACATTACAAATCACACTCCCCCCACCAGACACACAAACCAGTTGTTAATATTTACCAGAATGACACTGTATAAATGTAAACCATTCATTATGCTTTGACCCAGCGATTCAATCTCCAGGAATGTTTCCTAATGAAATGAATTACAATATGCACAGAGACTTAGTGACATTTGATGTTAAATTATTTCATTATATATTGAAATATACATTAATCAAAAAGTTTAAATGTCTCAAACATGGGTAGTTGAATAAACTAATATATACTGTTTAAAATATTCAATGACATGAGAAAATGCTCCTGATATAATCAGATAAAATAAGAAATTAAAACTTTGTTTTATGAAAAAACAGCAAAGAGGCATTTCTAATTCAAGAATTTATTTTTATTTTTTGTTTTTTTTTTTTTTAAGATTTTATTTATTTGACAGAGAGAGCACAAGCAGGGGTAGCAGGAGAGGGAGAAGAAGGTTCCCTGTTGAGCAGGGAGCACAATGTGGGGCTCAATTCCTGGACCCTGGGATCATGACCTGAGCTGAAGACAGATGCTTAACCGACTGAGACACCCAGATACCACCAATAATTTTTTTTAAGATTTATTTATTTATTTGAGAGGAAGAATGTGTATGTGTGCAGACACCTCAATGAGCATGGAGCCTGACAGGGGCTCAATCTCATGACGGTGGGCAGCCTGGGTGGCTCAGCAGTTTAGCACTGCCTTCAGCCCAGGGCATGTTCCTGGAGTCCCGGGATCGAGTCCCACGTCAGGCTCCCTGCATGGAGCCTGCTTCTCCTTCTGCCTGTGCCTCTGCCCGTGCCTCTTTCTCTCTGTGTCTCTCATGAATAAATAAATAAAATCTTAAAAAAAAAAAAAATCTCATGACGGTGAGATCATGACTTGAGCCAAAATCAAAAGTCAGATGCCTAACCAACTGATCCACCCAGGCACCCCTGTAGTTGAAGAATTTCTGATATTTGGAACTTGAACTCTGAAATTTCTTTCCACCAAAGCTCCAAAACTCATTGCTAAACACACCCACATCTTCTCATTCTCATTCATTAATTACAGAGGTACCCCTCCTTGTAGATAATGTCAGTCTAACATGGGTTTGGAACCCACGTCTTCCCACTTCTCAAAGTATTTCTGAACTCTATCCCTAGACCTCTATTTTCATTCTCATCATTAAGAAAGTCATCTTCAAGCCCACATTTCCTTCCTAGAAACTTGCTGATTTCATTTCCCTTAAAAAATAACAACTATCCAAACCCCACAGTCCTATTTCTTTAGCTTTAGTCCAAAACACTCCACTAAAACTATTATTGCCAAGGTCACCAATGTCCTTTTTTGCTTAATAGGATTTTTTTTTATTTGTTTTTACTTGGTATCACAAAACCATTTCACCCTATGCTAGTGCCCCTCATTTTCTTCTTAGAGGAAAGGTTTATGAAACTAACTTGCTGGGTTTTTTTCATTTATGAAGACTTTCATTTCATTAAATAAACTTCAGTATAAAATAAAAATGGAAGTAAAAGAACTTTGGACATTTGAGACTTTTATCTTAATATTTTCTGTATTTTTCAAAACTTCTGAGAAATTTTTAGTCAAAAATACACTTTTAAAAGTCTTGTACATCTGAAACTGACAATGTATGCCATTTGTACCTCAATTTTTTAAATGCTAGAAAATAAACAAAATGAATATAAAGGAAAAAAATCAAAGGACAATGAATATGATTAAGAAGGAAAACTGGCAAGTTACGGAGTTGCTTCCACAATTTACTTTTGTCATAAACAAATATGGCACAAATATAACTTGAACCTTTAAAAAATAAACTCTCATTAAGTTATATTTTAATAGTCATAATTCAGACATCTAGTAAGTATAATAGAATTATTGACCAGGAAGATGACCCAAACTTATCAAGGAAAACTTATTTTTAATATGCTCAGTATTATCTAATAAAATTAATATTTTTATAAAGAATTCTATTACAAGAGGTAGAACCAAATCAAAAAGTTGACCTTTAGTTATCTAATTCAACATTCCTTGTAATAGAGATTTTTTAGAGTACAAAACATTTTTTTAGTGGTATAGATACTGTTAACAGGAGGTTGGGCCTTAAGATAGGCATTAAAGGGTAGTTCTACTAGCAAAAAGGAATGGGAAATGGAGTGTCTGGCTGGCTCTTTTGGCAAGAGCACACAACTCTTGGTCTTAGGGTCAGGAGTTTGGGCACCACTTGGGGCAGAAAATGTACTTTAAAAAAAAAAAAAGTGTCTACGGCCATACCACCCTGAATGCACCCAATCTCTGTCTGATCTCAGAAGCTAAGAAGGGTGAGGCTTGGTTAGTACTCGGATGGGAGACCGCCTGGGACTACTGGGTGCTGTAGGCTTGGAATGCCTGGGTGGCTCAGCAGTTTAGCGCCTGCCTTCGGCCCAGGGCATGATCCTGGGGTCCTGGGGTCCCGGGATCGAGTCCCAGGTCGGGCTCCCTTCATGGAGCCTGCTTCTCCCTCTGCCTGTGTCTCTGTGCCTCTCTCTCTCTCTCTCTCTCTCTCTCTCTCTCTCCATCTCTCATGAATAAATAGATTCTATATTTTTTTTTTAAAAAAGAAAAAAGGAATGGTTAGAATTATATGTCAAAAAAACAAAATAAATATATGAAATGTGTCTATGAAAACTCTGGGGAGGAGGATTTTTATTTATTTATTTATTTGAGAGAGAGGGTGGGTGTGCACTCACACTACAAAAGCGCACAAGTAGGGTGTTAGGGGTGGCAGGAGAAAGAGAGAATCCCAAGCAGACTCCATGCCGAGCACAGAGCCTGAAGCAAGGCTTGATCCCAAGACCCCAAGATCACGACCTGAGCCAAAACCGAGAGTCAGGTGCTCAACACACTGAGCCACACAGGTGCCCTGGGAAAAGGACATTTTTTAAGCTTAAAAATGGAAAGAATGTTTTAAAAGATGAAGAAATGACATTTCACATTTCTGGAAATAAAAAACTACTAAAAAGCTAAAGAATTATAATAAATATAATAAAAGCATAATATCATTAATACTTAGAATTTATAAATAGCTTATAATCAACATACTAAAACCTCTGTGTAGTAACAGGCAATGTCAAAGACAAATCACAAAAGAGAAGCATATTTACTAAAAGATGTTCATTCTAATTAGTCACAGAAACGCAAATTAAATAAGGTACAGTTTTGTTTTGTTTTGTTTTACAATGGACTCGGCAAATGGCTAAAAATGATGAATATGACCCAATCCAATGAAGGTGTAGTGAAATAGGTATGGTTATATACTACTAGTGAAATAAGATAATCTCATATAATCCTTTCAAAGGCCAAGTTCACAATACATATATTAAGAGCCTTAAAGTATTCCCAGCCTTTAACCCAATAATTGCATTTTTAGGGATTTATCCTATGAAATAATATCAAACAGCAACAAATAAAAGTACTATGCATAAAAATGTGCACTGAAGCATATCTATAAAGGTCGGAAGTAAGGAATCAATCTATCTGTATGCACAACCATGTGCTCCACTATTAGCATTCCAGTGTAGCACAAGGGAAGAATCAGATAATCCTGTGAGGAGGTACGGGGTTGGGAAAATTTTTTAAAAATAACTCTTAAGAAGTCTTAGAAAATAAGCAGATTTTACCAAGCAGAAAAGAGACGGAATAAAAATTGTATACAGGGAACATCATGTGCAAAAGCATGGATTCATGAAAGTCTATCCTCAGGGATCCATAAAAAGTATGGTATGTTTATGTTTAGAACATGCTTCCTCCTATCTCCCACTGGTTTTCAGAAAGTGATGTTTAGCAATGGTTTAAACATATGCAGGGCAATAAATACAAAAAAAAAAAAAAAAAAAAAGGAAAATATCAACCTAACTGTATGTGAGTACTCATCTTCATACATCTTCGTGATACCACGAGTGAAGTAGAAGGGTTTTTAAAAAAGTTTAAGCTAAACTCATCATGAGACTGTTATGATGTATTAGAAACAGTATCTAACACTGGCAAGTGGTAAGCCACAGTCAATCTCTCTTGTTTGTTGGGAGAGAGACACAGCACAAGCAAGGGGAGGGGCAGAGGGTCAAGCTGGCTCCCCACTGAGAGGGGAGCCCAATGCAGGGCTCAATCCCAGTACCCTGAGATCTGCCCTGGTCCAAAATCAGATGTTTAACTGAATGAGCTACCTAGCCTCCCCCACCCCCCAGTCTTTCTTCCTCTTGCTTTCAGTATCTGGAAAGGAGGAAATAAATGTTTAGCTACATCAAATTATTGTTATATTCGTAAGAAATAGATCTGCATGCAAGGTAATACAATCTCCAACCTCCCCACACTACTCAACTCTATTCCTTTAAAGTATTATGTAGCTCATGTATAACCTTCTACCCATTCTATTGCTATTAGTCTAATCATTACCACCTAACACTGGAATTTCTTCAGAAGTCACTGGTCTTTCTTTTAATAGTCCCTGCTTTCTACACATTTAACAGATTTCTTCCAAATCTATCTTTCTAAATTTTTAATCACATCACATCTCTGCTTAAAAAAATCTATTAGCTAACCTAAACTCCCCTTTGTAACTTTATCTCCCATTACAAACATTTAGTTAGGTAAGTTTCCTACATCATCCTCTCCTTTGTTCAGGTTGCTGTTCTAAAATATCTATCTCAATCAATCAATCAATAAAATTAAATTAAATTAAATTTTTTAAAAAACCTACTACTTCCTTCAAAAATCAACTGAAGTTTCACCATCTCCTTGAACACTTTTAATTCCAAACCAATTTCTTCTCTTTACATTCTGGGGTATCAATAGCAATACTTAAGCATATGAACTATCCTGGACCATGCTACCTTCATATAACAGCAAACACTCTTTTTTTTTTTTTTTTTTTAAAGTAGACCCTATGGCACCTGGGTGGTTCAGTCAAGTAAGAGCCTGAGTCAGCATCTGCCTTCAGCTTAGGTTGTGATCCTAAGCACCTGGGATGGAGCCTCCCCTTACCCACTACTGTTGCATCAGACTCTCAGCTCAGTGGGGAGCTAGCTTCTCCCTCTCTGTCTGCCCCTCCCACCAACTTGTGTTCTCTCTCTCTCTCTCTCTCTCTCTCTCTCTCTCTCTCTCTCTCCCCCCTTCTCTCAAATAAATAAGTAAAATCTTTAAAAAATAATAAAATAAAATAAAGTAGGCCCCAAGCCTACTCATGTTCTTGAACTCATGACAGAGATCAAGACCTGAGCTGAAATCAAGAGTTGAATACCTGGGTGGCTCAAGTGGCTGAGTGTCTGCCTTCAGCTCAGGACCTGGTCGCTTAGGGCCTGATTCTGGGATGGAGTTCCCCATCAGGCTCCCCACGGGTAGTCTGCTTCTCCCTCTACCTATGTCTCTACCTCTCTGTGTCTCTCATGAATAAATAAACATAATTAATTAATTAATTAATTAAAAGGTTAGATGCTTAACCAACTGAGCCACTCATGTGCTCCCAGTAGAGGTTCATCTAATTGGGGGGGGGGGGGGGGGTGAGGGGAATGTGGATAGGTTCTAGTCAGTAGGTTATATCAAAATATAGTAAATATTATCTTTGACATGAACCATACTGAGACAGATAAATGGTCTCTCAAACAAGTCCAACACAGACAGTTTGACTGCCAGCACTAAAGTAGATGTCATTCACGTAATGGAGTTCCAGATACTCATAGCTGGCCTGCATTTAGGAACTATGATATACAAAAAAAATATTTATATTAAGACATAAGAGCCACACCATGAGAGCTACCCAGGAACAGAGAGTATCTGACTCCTGTATCCTGCCTATAAATAACTTCACTGAATGAATGGTGGTTACTGAAATTGTTTTTCCTTTCCCAGTTCCAATTTTTCCAACGTAAATAATTGAATTTCAATGGGCTAAAATCACAAAAGATGAAACAGCACTTTAGGTACATCCTTTCTCCCTAAGTAAATTATGCCTCCTTGAGGATATTATGGGCTATGCATTTCATTTCTGAGCACTTTAAATTGTTTCTAGTTACTAAGAAATAGATGTCAGCCCGATTCTGGTTCTCAATTCAGTGACCAATTTATTTAACTAATCACTACTGCCTAATATGTGACTATGAGCACATCACAATAGTAAGAAATATGAAAAAATAAGTGATTTTTACTCGTTTCCATGGGTAACTACAGGATTACTTTCAGGTCTCTTGTGAAGTCCTGACATTAACAAATACAGAAAGCAGCATGCGTTTCTACCCAGGTAGATGTAATTAATTTAGTTGGTACCTCTGGACTTAAGCTGAAACATGTAAAATGCTACCTACTAAGAATAAAATAGTTGCAATAAACTGCAAAAAAAAAATTGACCTATTTCACAAAAAGTGTCTCGCACTAAAGTGAGAAAGGTCAAATTCAAGATACTATGTCAACAGAATACTTCATGAAAAGCAACAACCCAAAAAACCCAAATACTGGAAGGTTCCTATTCTGTCTAGGACCCTGGGCATACCTTATGCCTACCGTCCCATTTCACACATGGTACAAAAGCACTTACAAATTCTTTAAACCAATTCTTCTCTTGTTTGAATTCTGGCAGTACATCTATGAATAGTCTTTCTGGAAAGGGAAGGGAAAGAAAGCTTTCACCTAACTGGCCAAAGTATTGCATGTTCTCTTCCTGGACCGGCTGTTTACACAGCCCTTCCCTAACCCTTCAAATTCCTACTTCAAATCCCCAAGGTATGATTATAGATAAGAATTATTTTCTCAATAAGCTGCTGAAAATATTAATGACAATGCATAAGAAGTTAATGCTAAGGTACTTAGGCCACAATGGAGAAAATCTTGAGACTTTCCTGAGGACTAAATTGTGTCACAGTGCTCCATTTCTCTTAACTTCATTTAAAAGCCTTCTTTAAAACTGTCTCCTCTTTTTGATGTTGTTACTACCCACCCCCTAACGACACACTTCCTTTTGCTCTACAGTAACCCCTCTTTTAAAGAGATTTGACCCACAACCTCTACCTGTTACTGTTACCTGGCATACCCTATTTCTTCCAGTATGGTACACTAACCCATAGAAGAAGAAACACATCGTCCTGTGACTTACAGGCTGCTCCCTGATATTCTTCAGATGCTCAAAATGGGCTTTGCTCTTTCATATGTTGCCACAATAGTTCATGTCAACAGTAATCCTTTCCCCAAGGAAGTCCAAAAGTATGTTTCAATAACCATGTCATCATGGAAACTAGAAAAAGTATGGCTCCTCTCTAAACTCAGACACTGGATAGCCCTCTATTTCTACTCATTTCCACCTTTATCTCAAAACACCTCATCATACAAGAAATAATTATGTGGGGGATCCCTGGATGGCTCAGCAGTTGAGCGCCTGCCTTCAGCTCAGGGCATGATCCTGCAGCCCCAGGATCGAGTCCCACATTGGGCTCTTTGCGTGGAGCCTGCTTCTCCCTCTGCCTGTGTCTCTGCCCCTCTCTCTCTCTTTCTCTCTGTGTGTCACTTATGAATAAATAAATAAATAAAATCTTTTTTTTTTTTTTAAAGAAAGAATTATGTGGACGTCTTAAAGGTTTTCTTCTAGCACATCTCTTGCAAGTAAATGGTCATCACAACATTGTAAATAATGAAAATGAAATGAATTTCATTATCTTAGTGGAGTAATAATGAAGTTAGGAAAAGTCTAACTCCTGAAAATGAAGACCTTACACATCTGTGTATGACTTTTTTTTTTTTAATCTTTCCTTTTCATACTTTTATTAAGTAGGCTCCACGCCCAGCATAGGGCTTGTTCTCATGAGCCCGAGATCAAGACCCGAACTGAGATCAAGAGTCAGATGCTTAAGAATCCCTGGGTGGCACAGCTGTCTAGCGCCTGCCTTTGGCCCAGGGCGTGATCCTGGAGACCTGGGATTGAATCCCACGTCGGGCTTCCTCCATGGAGCCTGCTTCTCCCTCTGCCTATGTCTCTGCCTCTCTCTCTCTCTCTCTGTGTGTGTGTGTGTGTGTGTGTGTGTGTGTGGCTATCATGAATAAATAAATAAAATCTTTATTAAAAAAAAAAAGATGCTTAGCTGACTGAGCCACCCACGTGCCTCATATTATTTTATTTTATTTTATTTTATTTAAAATAAAATCGAGCCCTACGTGAGACTCGATCCCACGGCTGCAGGATCAGGCCCTGGGCTGAAGGCGGCGCTAAACCGCTGAGCCACCCGGGCTGCCCCACCCCCGTACTATTTTAAATGGTATTTCTATTATTAGTGAAATTCACTACTAATGTAATTATAAATAGCGGCTATACATTTTCTTTTTGTCTTTATGGATATTTCTATTATTGGCAGTTTAGCCAGTCTATCCTCTTTATTCATCCAAAGTAACTAAAAGAAGTAAAAGTGTTAATTGGGTCAGTCATCAAATTCCCTCTGAAAGCTAGTTCTTCACCAATAAACTGAGAAAAGGGAAACAGGTGTCCTCTTGCTCAATGTTCTTAGTAGGTATGACCATGCATTATGTTTCAAAACAGAAACAAAAACAAAAAACATTTACAAAGCATTGGAAAAGAATGAAGGAGAAAGGAACACAGTATTTCAATAACTCTGATCAGTCAGGGCAGTTCTGTCAATTTTAAAATGGCCTCCACAAACAACAAGGCTATCACTGAAACAGATGATTTGGAACTGATTAACCTGCCTTCACCAGAAAAAGCCAAGCATTCTTGAAAGCAATGGAGGAAAGAAGGATCCCATAACATTTTCTTTCTCTTCTGAGAGGGAAGGTGTAGGTTGGGATAACCTCAAAAAGGCTACTCAACCACTCCAGATAACTAACAGACCTCGCTTTATTTATTTGTTCTATGAGGGGCTCATAATTCCCTTCTTTTATTGGATCCTTTCTTCCTGATCTCTAAATATTCCAGTTTACTCATTCCTGTTGATCTAATTTAATGCTACCCAAGCCAAAAGAGCCTTTTCTAATGATTCCAACCAGAAGTCACCTCGCCCCTATTCTGAGCTTTCACAAAGTTTCAACCATAGCTCTCCGAAAATGCTGAACACTGTATTCAGGACAAACTTGATGAATGAAAGTAGCCGTCCCACATTTCCCCCTATTATTGGTACTAAAACAATACAAGTGTATCAAATACCAGTGATTCTCCTGTGTGTGTCATTGCTGAGTCAATTCATCTTTCAAGTAATGGCCACACTTCCTACTGTTTTGTTGGGTTAGTAATATTTTATTTATTTTTAAAGTTTTACTTAAGTAACATCTATACCCTATGTGGGGCTTGAGCTTATGACCCCAAGATCAAGAGTCACATGCTCCTCTCTCCAGACTGAGCCAGCCAGCCACCACCCCCACAGGTTACTAATATTTTAGAAACTGAGTTCATTACCTCACCTTTCTTTTTATCTGAATAGAATTATCTGTTGTAATGAGAACCAAAAAAAGGTAGACAACTTCTCTCCTTCAGATCTATCAAGCGGAAGAGGAAGGGAAACAAAACTTATTTGAATTTTACTTCCCTTTATTTCCTCAGTTTATTCTGTGATGAGATTCTTTGGAGCAGGAAAACGACTGAAAGGACAACAGTCAAAACGCAGAGAAAAAAAAAATCATACAATAATTCACAAAATGATTAATGAAACCTCAAATAATAGCAAATTAACTGTGTAATAAAGTTATTATTATATGCAACTCAAAACTAAAACATAACACATCGTCCTTTAATAACCTCTGAATTTATTATTTAGAAAAAAAAGTGCAGCCCACTTCAGCTAGATTAAATTTGGCCATATATTCTATTATATTACCAACACATCCAGCCATTTGTGAAGCCAAGAAAGAGTAAAATGCACTCTTAGGAGTGGTACTCAACCTTGAAGTGCTGAAAGCTACTTCATCATCTAGCATGGGGACAAACACATACATGCACATGTGAACATAATACTGTGTTGTGTAGAAGGCTCAATATAATCACCATCCTTGTAAATCACTCGTGTATCCGCTTATTTTAACATACACAAATCAAGGCAGAGCTCCCCGAGATTCCTACAAGGATATCTGAAATCACATTTAACGTTTCCCCTCCCACTCTTCTCACGGAAAGCGTGGGATATAGAGGTTTTCTCCTCTTTCATCAGCCACGGCTAGGCAGCACAACATGCAGGAAACTATTACAGGTGGACTAGTTTACACACATATCATTTAAATACTGTAAAAGCATAGCCGTGCCTAATATTCCAGAAGGGACCCAAAAAGCAGAAGAAGAGAGTCCTCATTAGATTTCCACTAAAAAAATTAATGCAGCTTTCTGGTTTTAGGAGTAGCATTATCCTAATCAAATTATAATGTCTTGTTGCTCTTCTTTTCTATCTCATCTTACACCACTCGTAAACTAAAGAGTACTGTCTTGTTTCTGTATATTACATGAAATTGTTTTATAACAATGACAATCACAGTCTATTCCTTCCTTGCGTTGTTACCTAAAACTATAGATAACTAGCAAAATATAATTAACAACATTTTTAAAACAAAGATAATTCAGTTACTTATCTATGGATAAAATTGTAAAACATATTTCCCCAAAATCACAATCGCTGTGTAATCTAGGTTTGTTTGTTTTTGGCCAAGATGAGATATATGATGGGTAATGCGTTATTGACCTTTTACACTTGGTTCTTTCAAAGCTGCTTCTTTTTATTCTGCATTTAGTTTAAATTAAATATTTAAAATTGAAGCTGTTCTATGTTGCAAACACAGCTAAAATGAAGAGCTTCTGTAGCAGCAGTGACCAGATTTTAAATGCAGGTAGATCAATAAAAAAAAAAAAAAAAAAAAAAAAAAAAATCACCAAGCACAGGCTCCATGTGTGAGTGGAATGGTTTATAATAGCTTGCAAATGACTATGTGCTTGCTGTAACCAGCTGTTCTTAAATTATGAATATGCAACCAATTCATGTTAAAGCCAAATCCCAGCACTATTTCTACAGAGAAATCCCAGTAGTTTTGCTTGTTCTACATGTTAGCTCTGTTAAGGATACAAATAGCAGTAAGCTTCCGAACAAATAGGACCAAACTATTGGCATTTCATGCACTGGGTCCATTATCACAGTGGGGGATGTCAATCATTGGTACATTCCTATAACAGCTCAGGCAATATGACAATGATCTCGTAGGGGAAAAAAAAAAAAAAAATCAAAATCTCTGCAGCATACTCAAAGTCCTTCTGACAACCTAATGCTTTCTTACTTCAGCCAATCAGAATGTCAGACCTGACCTACTAGAAGACTTGCATCAAGCTTGAAACATTTAAAAACATCAATCATAAAAACAAAGACAGGACATTGAATTATACAGTATTAACCTCCAGGGTTTGCATACAAAGACCTTAGATTTATTTATGTCCCAGTGAGTTAAGAGCTTCAGTACACCGTTCTTTACACCAAACTGACTGCCAATTTGATGAACCTCTCTGCCCTCAGCAGGAGTGCACCGTCTTTGATTAATGAGTGCATGCTTGTGGAAAAGTGTTAAGAGGAGAAAACAGAGGAAAAACACACAATTATGCCTACACATAGCTGAAGTACCAATGCAATAATTATCTTTAAACCAAATGCTTCATTTTCCTTAAATATAAATGCATACATCTGCACACACAAAATTAGTAAAGGTTCTTTATCTATTTATTACCTTCATTATTATTATTATCTCTAACACTTAATTTTTTAATGAAAGGCATCCAAAAACCAAAATACAAATCAAATTTCATAAATCATAAAAACAACTATTTTAAAAGCATTAATTTAAAAAAAGATAGAAAACACCCTATATTATACAGTAAGTTTTTAAATAAGTGTGACAAAAATTTTATTTTCACCTCATACTCTTATAAAAGCCTATTCATTCTAAAACCTCTGTTTATAATATCAAGACTATTAAATATTTTTCATCTCAAACTGTTAATTGTGAACTGTCACAATTCACATAACATTCAAAATAGACTTGGAAAGTCATGCAAATTCCTTTTGTTTTTCTTTCAGCAAAGATGTTGCCAAAACTTTCTAATTCCATATGTAATGATAAATTAATCATACTTATGCCCATAACTGCAAAGTTAATAGGGCCAACAGGAAAACATATAAAGTTTAAACTTTTTATGACTCTTCTGTTTAGAGTCACCCAATGTGGAACAATTCCTACTTAAACAATGGGATGCTGATCCACACTACAATTAAGACTACTTACCTGTAAAAAAAAAAAAAAAAAAAAAGGGCTAGGCATTGAGATTCCCTTAAAATAAAAGTTTATATTTAATATACAATTTACCATAACTTAGCTTATATGAACACCTGCCTTGACACAAATGCTAAGAATAAGTATATTTCTTAAAAATTGAATCATAGGCTAAGGTAGCAGAATGATTTTCTCTTTAAGGAACTATATATGGCTATTATATAAAAAGAGTCGAGAAAGCGTATTACTTGAAAGAAAGAAGTCTTAGACATGTATGATCTATTTAAAAGGAAAACATCTTTATAAACTTGTAATTTCAGGAAATCATAATTCGAGAATCACTCAGCAGTATATTAGAAGTGTTTACAATTTGTTTATATTGCATAAAAAGTTCTTTTAACGGTATTTAACTCAGCAAATCATATATTCTAATCACTAACTTCACATGTTAAGTTTTATTAAAGGCAAACTATTTTAAAGGTCATAAATTTTATGCCTTTTGAAAAACTGTTTAAATGCTTATCGTACTTAAAGCTTTAAAAATTAAAAATGAGTAAATACTAGAACTAGAAGAGATCTCCTGACACAGTGATAAACTACATCACATATCCTTACACTTCTTATCCTAAAGGTTTTTTATACATTAAAACAAACAAACAAACAAACAAACAAAAAAAACTATGTCTTCTGTGTTAGGAAAGAGGAAGAATAAAGAATGATCATTCTATCTCCCCTCCCACCATATAAATAAATAAATAGAAAACACTTAGGTATCAATGGGATGATTTGAGACCACTTAGTACCGGTGTGAAAGGTGTATCATAAAAAGTTACTAGTACAATAACAATATAATTTCAATTTTTAAAAATCATTAAATGAGCACTATTAAATTACTTAATATCTTCATCCCCTTACAAAGAAAATTAAACATAAAACTGCCCATTTCCTCACTACTTCTTTTCTCTTCTGATCACTTTCCGTAACAAAATGTTAAATATTTAATCAAACAAGTCAACATTTATTAAATAGAGCACAACTTTTTAAAACCTTATGGTATGAAATACTTAATTTTATATAATCAAAAACTTCTTAGAATGCCTAACTAGGTAATTTAATTAATCCCTCAGGATACCAAGTATATTAAAAATCATCAAGATGATAGAATTTCAACTAGGGGTCAAAATCACACATTATTTTGTTTGTGTTGAATCACTTGTTTTGGTAGTCCTAGCTAAGACTAGGTCAGAAACTCAGAAACTACAATTTAAAATCTTTTCCTTTCAGAAATCTTTAAACCTAAAAGTAACCAAGTTTAACACACTGTTTCACTAATTCAAGGAGATGAGACGGAAAACAGGAACTTTCATGCAACTGTTATATCCTACATCTTGTATAGTAACACAAAAGTAGCAACAAAGACATTAACAATTGCAGTTCAAGCTGGGAGTGACTGTTCTGTTTCAATTCAATGACACCACTAATGGCTTCTTAGCAGCTCCATGAAATCAACCAGCTGTCAAGTTGATGCATCAGAAGGAACAGTTATGCACTCCCATAAGAAAAAGCAACACATCAGGATGTTTGGCAAAACATCTGCTCCTTTACACTGCAGTTCTATAATAAACATGCAAACAAAGAAATGAGAGAAAGGGCAACAGAATTAAAATTCCAAGGTTTCCATTACAGTCTTAAACGCATTTTAAATAAATGACATAAAAATAAAAACAAATTTCTGAATACTCTGTTAATTTAAATCTTGAAAAATGCTAACTCTACGCAGTTCCTTCTAGAAAGCCAAAAACTACATTAAAACCTTTACATTTTAAAAATTGAGAGCAAACTACATTCACCAAGAAAAAGTTATCATAATGTACAAAACTCAAAAAATAACAAAATAGATTCTTCCTTCGTTCAGTAAGTACCTAGTGAACTATGTCAAGAGTATCCTAATAAATGTGTTTCCAAGAGTGAATACGCTAAAAGTATTTTAAGTAGCGTCTGAAAGAATAAATGCTACTACAGTTCAGCAGTAGTTTAACATCTAAGAACAGTAAAGATACTCTTCTCTGGATTTTAAAGCATGTACCTACTCCTACTTCTCTCCAAACCATTGTATGAATACGGCGATAT
Organism: Vulpes vulpes; assembly: GCF_048418805.1. Taxonomy (NCBI): domain Eukaryota; kingdom Metazoa; phylum Chordata; class Mammalia; order Carnivora; family Canidae; genus Vulpes; species Vulpes vulpes. Next base: position 6,238,136 of record NC_132782.1, read on the forward strand.
TAAGCCCTGATAGATAACTTTCTTTTTACAGCCTACAATTTGATCACCTCCCCTAAGAGACTCTTACTTGTCACCATAGGTTCAAAATAATTTTATATCCAGCCACCCATTTCAAACATTTGTAAAACTTGACTTTTTTCTATCTGAAACTCACGAATGACTCCCTGTTGGCTAAATTATGGATCATGCAGCACAGTGACAATATGTACAGTGTTTACAATAGGTGTGGGACGTCAAACGTACTTAGCTACCGTTTCCTTAAACTGCTTATCCTCTGTTGCTTGCCGTTTATAATCTGCCAAATCTTTTAGTCCTTTGTTGCATGTATAATTTAAAACCATCTGTTCTATGTGCTTTTAACTATTTGAACACTTTTCACCTACCTACAACTCACATAAACGGCAGACGTTCGACCCGGTCAAGCTTTCAGTGCAGCGTTTTGCATGAAGCAAATTCCAAGGTGAGTAACGCGGCCAACGGCGGCCCGGGGAAGGCCGCGAGGGATCCAACATCCCGGCGCGCACCCGGTGGGTCTTCCTGTCTCACAGACCTTTTCAATGTATTCAGCATCGCTTCTATCAGTTTTTTTTTTTTTTTTAAGTTAATTGTAGTCAGTGTTTTTTCCCCAGCCCAGAAGACAAAGAGAATGCAAATCAGATACAGACACTTTCCTGTCCTTGTTGGAAGTAAAGGTGCCGACTGGAAAGGAGTCCGGGGGCCCACGGGACGGGCCCACGGGACGGGCCCACGGGACAGGCCCACGGGACGGGCCCACGGCCGCTGCGGCCCCCCGCGCCTCCCGCTCGCGGACCGCCCGGCTCTGCTCGGCCCGGCCCGGCCCGGCCCGGCCCGGCGGGGCCTCAAGGCCGGTCACGTGACCGGCCCAACTCCTGGGAGGTGAAAACTATTTTAGACAACAGATGAAACGACACTCGTTTTTGCTGCTTATCTTCCCTCATGGCTGGCGAGGGGCCCGCAGCCCGCAGCACTGGGCGCCTCGAGCGCCGTCTAAGACGAGGGTCTGAGCCTCAAGGTGCCCGGCGCCTCGGCGGTGCGTCCTTCTCGGATGCCGGGGACCGCGTACGACACACACACACCATTTCGCCGCAAAAGGGGGTCTCGGTAACCCGCGTCGTGTCCCGTAAGCACAGCGGCCGGCGACAGGGACCGGGCGGGGCGGACCGGGCGGGGCGAAGCGCATCCGCGGTGGACGCGGCTCCGGGCCTGCAGCGGGGGCGGGCGGACGGGCCGGGACACGACGCCGCGGGCAGCGCTCGGCCGCCTCCCACCTGTTACCGAGACGGGCCTGCGCGGGCGGCGCCGAGGCCGGGCCCCCCGAGGCCGGACCCCCCGAGGCCGGTCCCCGAGCGCTGCGCGGTGCCCCGGAGCCGGGGCCGCCGGGTGGGGCTTTCGCTCCTGGGACAATTTCTCGGTAAAGTTTACATGACGTCACTGGCCCCGAACATCCCCTGAACTTTGAGGCTTATCCAGGCGCGCCCCCCGCCTTCCTGAGGTCTCCTTCCCTCCCTCAAAAATAGGAAAAAAGGAGGCTTGGGAATAAAAATCGCCCAAGATGGCGAAACGCCCGCCGCGCGGAGGGCAGGGGAAAATGGAGGCTCCCGCGGTGCGCACAAAGGGGTGAGCCCGGCGACTCGGCCAGGGCTGCAGCTGCCGCCGTCCTCGCCGGGACGCGACGCACAAAAGAGAGATCGGGGGGGCGGGGGGGGCGGAGTGCGGGGGGCACCGGGGGGGGGAGCGGGGGGGGGCGGAGAGCGGGAGCGGGGGGCGGGGGGGCGGGGGCCGCGGGGCCGCAGCAGCCGGGCCGGGCCGGGGCAGCTCCTCTCCGCCCGCGCAGCCCCGAGGACGCGCCGGAGCCCAGCCCGGCCCCACCTGCCCCGGCGCCCCCCAGCCCCGCGGCTCCAGCCCCGCCGAGGCAGCCGAGGGGCCGGCGCGGGCGCGGGGGCGGGCGGGCAGGCTCAGGCCCTCGGCCCTGGGGGAGCAGGGGGCGGAGGCAGGGGGCGGCGGAGGCAGGGGGCGGCGGCGGCGGGGGCGCCCGGGCTTCCCGGCGAGCGGCGGCCATCGCGGCGGCGGCCGGCGGGGCGCGGGGGGCGAGGCCGGCGGGGAGGGCGGCGGGGCCGGGAGGGGCCGGGCCGGGCCGGGCGGGGCGGCGGAGCGGGGCGGCGGGGCCGGGCGGCGGGGCCAGGCGGAGGGGCAGGGCGGCCCGCACAAAGGCCCCGCCGCCCGCCCGCCCGCCCGCCCGCAGCCCGAGTAAAGTTTCCCGTCCCCCGCGCCCGCCGCCCGCCGCCCGCCGCCCGCCCCGACCGCGTCCCCCGCGCCCGACTCCGCGCGGGACCCCGAGCGCCGCCCCGGCCTCGCCGCCAGCACAACAAAGGGGCGGCCGGCGGGCGGCGGGCGGCGGGCGCGGGCCGGGGCGGCGGGCGCAGGGCTGGGGCCGGGGCCGGGGCCGGGGCGGCGGAGGGCGGGGAGGGCGGGGGCGGCGGAGGGCGGGGAGGGCGGGGGGGGCGGGGGGGGGCGGGGGCGCCGGGGCCGGGACCGCCACCACCACCACCACCACCACCACCGCCGCCGCCCCAGCCCGCCCCAGCCCGCGGCTCCCCCGCAGCCCGCGCGCCCCGACAGGCCGGACTCACCTTTACTTTCCGACTGAGAGTTGCGGCGGACGAGGTCTCCGCCTTGCCCAGGCGGCTCAGGGCGGCGACTCTTGCGTCCAGGAGCCCCCCGCCTCCTGGTCCCGGTTATTATTCCCGCAAGCAAAGTAGAAAGAGTTGGCGCGGAGGCGAGGTCCTGCCGGGCGCCCTGCCCTGCCCGGCCCGGCCCGGCCCGGCCCTCCCGCCCCGCCGCCCCGCTCCGCTCCGCTCCGCCGCCGCCGCCGCCGCCCGAGCAGCTCCGACCAGCTCCGACCCGGCCGCAGATGGAAGCCGGAGATGATTCTCCTCAAGGTTTGTTCAGCAGCTTCACTTCTGGGCGAAGGCTTCATGAACCAAGTGACGTCAACCAGCAAGGCTTCTCTCTCGCTCCTCTCTCTAACAATGAAAGTTGCTGTTAACAAGGGAAAAACGGGAGAGAATTGTTTATACCATTTCAGCTCCAATAATAAATGACCCATCAGCTGCTGAAGGAGCGGGGGGGGGGGGGGGGGGGGGCTGCTTCCTCCCAAGAATACTGCAGCTCTCAGGGTGCGACGTTCCTTGTCCCAGGAAAAAGTTAAGAAACTTAATTTTTTTCTTCTCCCCAAACCAGGACAGAAGAGAGGGAGGATCGGAAACCCAATTTTAAAAACCGTAAACTGCACAGTAAGGAGCAGACACTGACCATTCCCACTTAAACCTTCTGGTCCGTGAACCCACAATTCGCTTAAGTCCGTGAACCAACTAAATTAACGTGCCAAGAACTCGTGGGTGTTTGGGACTCAAAATAAAAATCAGGACGCAGATGGTCCCGGGATAAAACGCCACCGACCAAACACTGGCAAGTTAAAGTAGCTGTGGTGTGGATACACTGAATTAAAATTCAAATAAAACACGTGAAGACGGCGAATCGTTTTAAAGTTACAAGTTAAAACTGTAAAAGGTAATCTCGATGGTAGCTTTTCCCTCCAATTTTTGAAGTCAAAAAGGGGGGTGGGTAGCCAATTGTAGGAACTGAACACTTAGAAATCAAGACTGATACTCCACCGCCTCATACTTAAACTACACAGGAGGTATGCGTTTGTCTACCCCCAGAATCTCCCAACTTTCTGTTGTTTACCCTTACATTTCTCCCTCGCCCCCCTCCCCCATACCAACATCCTGAAATCAATAAAGTTAAAATAAAGGAGAAGTACACCCTATTCCTTCCTGGGTATTACCACCCCATAGCTTCTTCAAAATGATTTTTTAAAAAAATCTTAACTTTGGCTAATGCTTTATTACACAAGAATATACATAATTTAATTTTTTTCATTGAGGTAGTGTTCCCCCCCCTCCCCGAACACATTAAAGTCTCCAAGTTTATATAATTAAAAATTGCAGGAATTAATTTTCAGGATGAACAAGTGAAAGGCAAGCTACAGAAGAATAATTTGACCATATATGTGTATTTTGTACATACATTTGTGGATAAATGTATCTTAAAAGATGCTATTGTTTTATGTTTCCTCTTCAGCCACTGGCTGTGATTTTAATTGTGCTGGAGGATCTTCATTAGTATTAACACATGGGGAGATTTCACAAAGCTGCTTCATTAGGGGGGAAAAAAAAGCTTGGCAGACTAGGTCTTTTTGCATGCACTGAGAATGTCAGCCTTACCTCGGTCATTTGTAACATAATAAGTGCAAGTACAATGATTGCAATGCAGGAGCACTGGGGGAAGGGCAGAAATACTGCCTGTCTAATAGGGATATTTGAAAAAAAGGCTGCTCATTACACAGTAAAATGTATGCTAAAAATTAGTGAAGATGATGTCTCAGGAGACTGATGCTAAATAAATTAATGTGCTGATATGTTTTTAATTATTATTTTTGTAGTAGTTTATTTCGTTCTCAGGATTCACATTGAGCAGCAAAGCTGCGCTAGCACTTATTGATTTTTTTTCCCTGCCACATTCCCGGAATACAGATTTTAATCATTTCACTACACCACACTCAGTAATTTCATTAAAAACTGGAACCTTCCATCCCCAGAAAAGCATTTAATTTCAATGACATACAATTTCTCTCTTAGCAGAAAACTGTCTCTACAGTAAAAGCTGGCCTAAGGTTCAAATGCATAATTTAATCCTGAGTTTTCCATGCTCTGCATTCCTTTGAAGCTATAATTTGAGTAACTACCTAATAACTGTAATAAGGACAATAATTTCCTTATAATATATTATTAACTCATATTTAATTAACTCAGAGGCCAAGCTCTGTACATGTATGACTGGGTCAAGAGTTCCACAATCTCAAAATTTACCAATAATGTTACAGAAGAAAAATATAGATTAAAATGTAAGTGTGAATGCTAGCATTTAGATATTCCAGCCAAAACAATTAACAAAAGAGTTCATGAATTTTAAATAATAGTGGTCATTATTCAAACATATTTTAATATATTTGGAAATAAACAAGGCAACTCACTGATATTTCTATATATAAAGGATTATAATATTAATATTTCAAACAATCCATTTCTGACAGTTTACTCACTGGCATTATTGAGAAAGTATTCAACTTTGAAAAAAAATTTTTTAAAAGGGCTAGATTCAAGTTGCCTCAATTTTTATACGGAATTCTCTTAAAGCTTTCTCTTGAAATAAAGTTAAAAGGCACCCTTGAGTAATTTTGGTAACTAAGGATACTTAAATACTTCAAACAAAATAGAGTTCAGCAAAATAGAGTTCAATTTTAGGTTCCAATAATATTTTGAAATGATACTGAGTTGAAGATGGCACTTTGTTTTTCCAAACACTAGGTCTCATAAGGATGCATAGTTTATATTGCTTATTTTTAGAGAAGGAACCTGTGGGGAAAAAATTTAACAAAAAATTCATTTATTAAATTTTGAATATATGCCTAATCAACAGAAAACACTGGTACATTGGTAATAAAAACTCATATTAAAAATTCCTATCATTCCTCTGGTTAATTTTAAAACCATAATCCAAAAAATGTTTTTAAGAGTATGTATGTATAGTTTCAAGCTGCAGCCACATACAACACAGAGTTATCTTTTCCTCGGTTGAACGATGAAGTAGCTTATACAAAATAAGACTCAGTGTTGTCAAAATGTTGGAATAAAAGATAGGAGTAGTGATAATAAAGAACTTGATTTTACTGTCTTTAAAATATTTTAAAAGTATATTTTATTATCAAGACTATATATATTTATTATATAATTTGGAAAATATTTTTGGAGTTAAATAGAAATCAAGTAACAAAGTAGCTGATAAATGAAAAACAGATTAATATCTAAATTCATAAAATGAATTTCTAAATTTCAATAAAAAGCTTCAACTTGTATATTTAAATATATGTTTAAAATAATTTGGGGCTATTTTGTAGTTTAAATATATTAATTATCCAATTTATACCTTTAAAACTAATTTTTTTAAAAATGGTATACTAGAAATTTAAAACTGGATTATTCCAGTATTTGATACTCCCTATGAAGTTGTGCTTTAATTATTTTTAATATGATTCCATCCCTTTTTTATGTTACCACATTTGACTGTTTCATAGATTACAGCACAGTCATAGAGTTGAAGGGTAGGGGGATACTCAGTTATAAAATAATTTGGTCCAGTAGCACTTAGGTCTCTACCTAAGATCATCATCTGAATTAGTACTTCATCTTCAGAATTGCAAAAGAATTTAACAATCAAACCTATTTTCTAATATTACTGATAATTATCTCTGAAATTCTATTTATGATAAATACCTATCCATGCTAATTATGCCACTACTATATGTAAATTGTTGCACTTTCTTCTGTAAAGCAGCATCTATTTTTTGACCAAGACAGAACTTTTCACATAGGTAGATATAGAAATAAAGATGGTTAAGTATCTAATTTATTCCTATAGGTATTATACATGGATCTTCAAAAAGTAAGGAATTGACATGTACAGAGAACAAAGTCTAAGAAGGCTGGTTCAAAAAGCCTAAAGAATGAGAGATCTCAATAGTAGAACAGGCTGGCCACTGTCATAGCTTGTTTCAGTTTCAATCAGTACAAACTAATGAAGAGTTATTTGTTTTCATTCATTGAACAAACATTTGAGTGCTCCCTGTATGCTATGCACTTTGCTAGAGACTGGAAAAACATGAAAAGCTCACATTCTGGTTGATGTTGAAAGTGTGAAATTCCTGGGAGATTAGAGACGCACATAAATCACATTATAAAGATACAAAAAATAAAGTATTGTACAATAAAGAGGATGGGGCAACTAATTCTGACTGAGTTAAAAAAAAAAAAAAAAAAAAGCTTTATCAAAAGGATATCACCTGAACTGCATCTCAAATACTGAAAGCAAGGCATGGGAGGGGCAGATCCTAAGTAAAAGAAACTGTAAGTTTAAATACAAAGAGCTACTAAGTTTGGTGTCCATCCATTAGTGAGAAGTTCACCACAACAGGAATATGGTATGGGGTACCCGCGATGAAGAAGGAAAAGGACGGTGGGACCTCCCAGTGAAAGCCAAAGGTACCATGGAAAGGGGGCTGAATTTATCCTGAGAGCCAACAAAGGTCAGCTAGGAGTGACATAATCAACTTTGTTTTTAGGGACCAACAACTGTGTAGGCGGAGCAAATGACAGACTATAGTACAACCGGAATGCTTAACACTCCATGAATGGAATTGGAGATTTCAAGACAGATGTTTTTGAGGTAAAATATGGATTTGGTGACCAACAGAAAACAGACTTAAGGGAGAGAAGGACTGAAGGAAGATGAGGGATTTCTGGCTTAAAAAAATGGATAAATGCTGGAGTCATTAAGTAAGATCCAGCATATTTAAGAGAAAATAAATCATAAAGTAATCATGAATTAGAACTTAAATTTATACTTTATAATATAAGGTCATTTTTAATGGGATTGTCAGAATCCACTGGAAAGGTTTCTAAAAATATACATACTCAGGCCCAATATCCAGAGATTCAGTAGGTCTGGGGTGAAAACCAAGTATCTTTTCCATTTTCTAAAAAACTCAATACAGTACTTCAGATAAGCACTCCTGCCTTAGAACTGTTATAAGTATAAAACTGATTACAAATTCATTTGAAATTAAAAAAGAAAAAGAAAAGCCCTGAAAAAGAAGAGCATTAAAAGTGTGTGGGGAGGGTGCCTGGGTGGTGCAGTTAAACGTCTGCCTTTGGCTCAGATCATGATCCCAGGGTCCCAGGATGGAGTTCCACGTCCGGCTCCCTGCTCAGTGAGGAGTCTGGTTCTCTCTCTCCCTCTGCTGCTCCCTCTGCTTGTGCTCTCTTTTGCATTTTCTCAAAAATAAATAAAATCTTAAAAATGAAAAACAATTTTTAAAAATGTGTAGGGAGATTTCATATCAGATATTAAAATACACTACATATATATAGCCCTTAAAATTTATAGTTGGCATTGGCATCTGAGAAAAAGATCAATGAAATATAATAGAAATGTGAGAAACTGACCCAAGTACATATGGAAATTTCACATAGATAAAAGCTGTATCTCAAAGCAGTGAGGAAAAAATGGACTTTTTAATAAGTGGTGTGGAGATCTGGGTAGTCATAAGAGATGAATTTGGATCTGTACTAAGGATAAATTTTAAAAAGAACAGATAAAAAAAATAAAATAAAAATAAAAAGAACAGATATTTGGGGCATCTGAATGGCTCAGTCTGTTAAGCGTCTGCCTTTGGCTCAGGTCATGATCCTTGAGTCCTGGGACCAAGTCCCACATTGGGCTCCCTGCTCAGCAGAGACCCTGCTTCTGCCTCCTCCTCTCCCTGCTGTTCCCCTGCTTTTACTCTCTTTTCCCTCTCTCTTTGTCAAATAAATAAGTAAAATCTTTAAAATAAATAAATATTAAAAAGAACAGATATTTAAATGTCAAAATTTGATCTACACAAGTACTAGGAGAATTTATGGGTAAATTCCTCTATAATTGTAGAATAGGGAAAACATTCCTAGCAATGGTCAAAATTAGATGCAATAATGTGAAATACTGGCAATACATAAAATTCATTCAAATACATAAAACTAAAAACATTTTACATGGCACTTTATAAAAAGGTTTTATGTGGCAAAAAAAAAAAAAAGAAAAAATACCACAAGCTAAATACAATGACAAATGAGGGACTCAAAAATATAACTTAAATGAGACAATTCCATAACCCTATATTTTTTTAAGATTTTATTTATTTATTCATGAGAGACAGAGAGAGAGAGAGGCAGAGATACAAGCAGAGGAAAAAGTAGGCTCCACGAAGGGAGCCCGACATAGTACTCGATCTTGGGACTCCAGGATCACACCCTGGGCCAAAAAAAGGCAGGCTCCAAACCACTGAACCACCTAGGGATCCCCCATGATCCTAAATATAAAGAGTATCTGAAATTGAATAAGAGGGATGCCTGAGTGGCTCAGTGGTTGAGCATCTTCCTTTGGCTCACGTCTTGATCAAGTCCCACATCAGGCTCCCCATGGGGAGCCTGCTTCTCCCTCTGCCTGTGTTTCTGCCTCTCTGTGTCTCTCATGAATAAATAAAATCTTTTAAAAAAAATTGAATGAAAGACCAACACCCTGAACAGACATTTTAGAGAAAAATAAAGGCAAATGGCCCTGAAACAGAAATATTCTCAACCCTGCTAAGGGAAATGAAAATTAAGAATCATTGAGATACTATTTCTCACCCATTGAAGCATTTTATTACAGCTTAAGTTTGGAAATAACCCAAATGTTCATAGGGAAACAGTTGAATAAAGTAGGGTACATGAACAGAGTGGAGTACTATGCAATTTTTAAAAATGAATGAGGAATGTATATATTATGAAGTATTTCACAACTACAGTATATATTAAATTCAGAAAAAAAAAAAAAAAAAAGCAAGGTTGGGACACCTGGGTGGCTAAGCGGCTGGGTGCCTGCCTTCGGCTCAGTTCATGATCCCAGAACCCGGGACTGAGTCCTGCATCAGGCTCCCTGCAAGAGGCCTGCTTCTCCCTCTGCCTCTCTCTGTCTGTGTTTCTCATGAATAAATAAATTTTAAAAAAAGAAAACAAGGTGGAAGAAAAAAAGGAAATGGATGTTTTAGCAAAGAGCAAAGTTGGTGTTTTTATTTTTTTAAAGATTTTATTTATTTGAAAGAGAGAAAGAGAAAGCACAAGCAGGGGGAGGGGCAGAGGGAGAAGCAGGCTCCCTACTGAGCAGAGAGCCCAATACAGGGCTTGATCCCAGGAGCCTTGGATCAGGACTCTAGGATCATGACCTGAGGCGAAGGCAGACACTTAACTGACTGAGATATGCAGGTGCCCCAAAGATGGTATTTTTAAAAATTAATTTTTGCTATGGAACAAAAAAGAAACAAATGTAAAATGAATGAGTTATATAAAAACTCTCTGATCCTAAATTTGAACTCTGATCCTGAATTAGATGTATTGAATGAACTCATCACTCTGCCCACTATAAAAGTCTCAGAGAAAGGAACCATTGCAGTAAGCAACAAGCACACACCTATGTATTCATATTATGGTTTCTAAACACCATTTACCCTTAAAAAGAATTCCTTGATCTCAGTGCTGACTCCAAGTTTGGGACAGGAAATGTCCACGAGAAGCCTAGAATACCCTATTATACCATTAAGCATGAAAACTATCAAGATTATTGGGTGCCTGGGTGGCTCATTTGTATAAGCACCTGACTCTTGATTTCAGCTCAGGTCCTGATCTCAGAGTTGTGAGGCCCAGTCCTGAAAGGGGCACCCACATTCAGCGTGGAGTCTGCTTAAGATTCTCTCCCCCTCTTCCTTTGCCCTTCCCACTGCTCTCTTCTCTCTTGCTCTCAAAGAAAAGCCAAGGGCAGCCCAGGTGGCTCAGCGGTTTAGTATCAACTTCAGCCCAGGGTGTGACTGGGATTGAGTCCCACATCTGGCTTCCTGCACGGAGCCTGCTTCTCCCTCTGCCTGTGTCTGCCTCTGTGTCTCTCATGAATGAATAAATAAAATCTTAAAACAAAACAAAACAAATAAAAGCACAAACGCACACAAAACTCAAGATTACTAGCATCACATTAAAGGACTGGAGAACCAATTGGAAGAGGACAACCTGAGTGACTCCCACTGGTCAAAAATGGGACAATATGAACATTGTTAAGACTAACCACAATGGATTGAAACATAAATATACCCCCTTTTTTTCTTCCAGAGAGGAAATGGGGAGAGGCAGAGAGAGAGAGGGAGAAAGAGAATCTTAAGCAGGCTCCATGATCAGCAAAGAGCTCAACTTGGGGCTTGTTCTCACAACCCTGAGATCATGACCCAAGTTAAAATCAAGAGTAAAAAAAAAAAAAAAAAAAAAAAAATCAAGAGTAAGACGCTTCACCAACCGAACCACCCAGGCACCTGAAACATAAATATGCCTTAATATATAAATTTATAATGAGGGATGCCTGGGTGGCTCAGTGATTGGGTGGCTGCCTTTGGCTCAGGTCATGATTCCGGGATCTGGGATCGAATCCTGAATCAGGGTCCTGCAGAGAGCCTGCTTCTCCCTCTGCCTATGTCTCTGCCTCTCTCTCTCTGTCTCTCATGAAGAAATAACTAAATCTTTTAAAAATTACATTTATAATGATACTTTTTTAAAAACCTCATTTTTCATGAAGGATGCTAGGAAACTAACACATAATTTTGAAAACTGATAAAGGAAACAAATTAGGAACTTACTCAACATATCAAATGTAACTCAGAGACCTAATTTGAAATTGTGTTGCAATATATACTGATATATATCTGTTTTTGTGTGGGTATTAAATAATTTCAACATTAGATTTATTTTTTTTACAAAGGAAATTTAAAAATATTATGGGCCTATACTAAGAGATCAAGAGTCATATGCTCTACCAATTGAGCCAGCTAGGCACTCCTTGATCCAGTTTTTAAAGGAAGTAGTGAAAATTGTGCTTAGGAATTAATTTGGGTCACTGAGTATGTATTTTTCAAAATATTGTGAAAATAATTGAGTAGCGAATATAAAACTCTTGTTTTCCAACTTGAAACATGTTCACTATAAAATGGGACAGTCGCCACATGAATTTTTGAAATCAGATATGAGATTAAAATATTTCTTCCTGGGGCACCTGGGTGGCTCAGTTGGTTAAGCATCTGACTCTTGATTTTGGCTCAGGTCAGGACCTCAGAGTCATGAGATTGAGCCCCACATTGGGTGTTGCACTTAGCACAGGGTCTGCTTGTCCCTGTCTCTCTGCTCCTCTCCATACTCTCCCTCTCTTAAAAATAAATACATAAATCTTAAAAAATACATATTTCTTCCTAACCCACACTTCTGTGATTTCAGAGCGCTTGCCCAAATGGCATGTGTCAGTACCTTGAATAGTTTGAAACTCTCCAGGGCAAAATTATTAAAAAGTTTGATACTGAAAATAATATATCAAGACAAATAATAATGCAAAGAAGGCTTGATCATTATGAGACTGAGTCATATATATCTTTATTCACTCATCTCCACCCAGAAAAAATAATCTAATGCATACTCATTTTACTTTGAATACCTTTGTTAGAGTGTTTATCACATTGTATCAGATTTTTTAGGGTATTGACATCTCTCAGTGGGATGGTGCATTCCTTGAGGCCTAGCAATTGTGGTCTTCCCTAACAGAGAGGTATGGTAGTAAACCTGGGATATTTTTTTAAATAAATTTCAAATAATAATAAAATATAAAATACTGTATGGCAAAATCCATATAACAAGTTGATTCTCACAGAATGCTTCAGTTGATTTTACCAAATTCTTGTGTCTGTAACCCTATCTGTAGATAACCTATAGTTGAAATTTTTTAAGAATGTAGTTCTGACATAAATGGCATTGATACTTTTAAGTAAATGAGTTAGATGAAAATGAAAAAAGAAACTTTACTTTTTCATCAGTGATATGAATATCTTCTTGCTAACTTGTTAATAGTTTTCAAATATTAGAAGATTATTAGGGATCCCTGGGTGGCGCAGCAGTTTGGTGCCTGCCTTTGGCCCAGGGCGCGATCCTGGAGACCCGGGATCGAATCCCACGTCGGGCTCCCGGTGCATGGAGCCTGCTTCTCCCTCTGCCTGTGTCTCTGCCTCTCTCTCTCTCACTGTGTGCCTATCATAAATAAATATTTTTAAAAAAAGGGTACTGTGACAAAGTACCCTAAAAAAAAATTAAAAAAAAAAAAGAAGAAGATTATTATTTTGGGGCACCTGGCTGTCTCGGTTGGTAGTGTGTGACTCTTGATCTCAGAGTGGTGAGTTCAAGCCACATGCTGTGAATGGAGCTTACTTTAAAAAAAAAAACAAATAAAAATAAAAACTGAATCAGATAAGTCTATATTATTTACAGATTAATTGTGCCCTGGGAATAATGCAATATGAGAAGTAATATTCAGGTATTAATTCTTTAACTAGTAATGCTGTTTCTTATCCAATAGCTTTTATTCCATCAACTACTGGATTTATTCCATCAATCTACTATATAGATTCCAACACACTTTTTCCAGAAAAATTTTTGGCTCACAAAATAATTATGATCCAAATTTTAAAAATTTCTTCCCCTTTATCATGGTTTTTCAATGATTAAAAAAAAGTTGTCAAGCACTTCATTTTCATAAAAGGCACAAAAGGTTAAAAGTTCATTCTTACTCTTCATATTAAAGGTTTCATCCAACTATAAAGTCCAGTATCTATTAGCATGCACATGTTAATAGTAACTGTGTTTTCATACTGTATATCATTGATATTATAGTGTCCAAATGTATCACATTAAAGGAATTTTGCCAATAGTTGATTCTGACTTATTCCCAGACATAATATTTATTATTTTGCCTCTGGCTTAATACATTTGGCAACTGTATGGTTTATAACTGCCTTTTGCTCTGAGAAGTACAACGCTGAATTAATACTTCCTTAGCATTAGTGTCTTTTCCACTTTTAGAGACACAAATACTGGAAAGCAAAATTTTGTGTTTATTCTGGGAAGCTTTTACTATTTTACCAGAATTGTTTACCAAAAATGTCATTAGTTTTTTTTTTTTAGAGTCAATGACATTAAAATATCCCTAGCCTGAATGAATTCCAATTACTTTTTATAACCTTACTCTTTCCCCCTATATATTTATAACCTTTCTCCATCTTTCCCATCTTCACCGAAGAGAGGCAATCAAAAAGAGAAAAATTATCCTCTAAGACGCAAAACAAATGACAGAAATCATCTGGAAACAAGGTAATATAAGCTGTATCTTTAAAAATGGAAAAAAGAAATTTACGAACTGTGAGCTACTTAGCATGGCTAAACTATAAGGAGAAGGAGACAATTCAGATGGAGCTTTTTTTTTTTTTAAAGTAATCTCCACACCTAATGTGGGGGCTCAAACTCATGACCACAAGATCAAGAGTCACATGCTCTACTAACTGAGCCAGCCAGATGCCCTCGGCTGGAGCTTTTGTTGCAGCTTTTATGTGCAGCTTTTGTTGGAGGAATTAAGTTGAGCTCATTGAGATTTTCTTTGAGGTTCACCTTAACTATTTAGGGAAGGAAACCTATCTTTATTCTCATAGGGAGAAAGCCTTTGGGATTCAGATTCTTGAAGCTTCTGTTTCTGCGAAGAAACCATCCCTATCCTTCACTTTTGACCTTTCAGTCATTTCTTCCCAGGAGCTGTTTCTATTTCTGCAAGAAAGGGAAAAATGTAAGGAGACACTATTCATCTAATCCTCTACTATTAAAGGTATAGTAATGATGAATCTCAAGATCATCATTAACCTTGAGATTAAGATAAGCTTTTGGAAAGGTGTGATTTTGGGCACCATACTATGCTTCAGCAAATCTTCTGTTTCTTTCTTCTGATATGTATTTTATAGGGGCAGCCCAGGGCGTGATCCTGGAGACCAGCCCGCATCGGGCTCCCTGCGGAGAGCCTGCTTCTCCCTCTGTCTGTGTCTCTGCCTCTCTCTCTCTCTCTCTCTGTCTCTCATGAATGAATAAATAAAATCTTAAAAAAAAAAAAAGAAATGTGTTTTATAGGATTCTATCCTGTTTCTCATTTCTGGTTACTGCTGGTGAACATTTTGGTTTTTTGGGGGGGTTTCCTTCTCGTTTTCTCATTAAGTATCAGAAGAGTGATAGCTCTCTCTACTTTCTCTTTTTAAAATTTATTTTAAAGATTATTTATTTATTTGAGAGAGACTGAGTGAGAGAGAGCACAAGCCAGAGGGAGAGAAAAAGGGAGAAGGAGAGGTAGACTCCTTGCTGAGCAGGGAGCCCAATATGGGGCTCAATCCCAGGACCTCTGGATCATGACCCAAGCCAAAGGTAGACGCTTAACCAACTGAGCCACCCAGGTGCCCTTTCTTTCTACTGTATTTACACAAATGTCTTTTAATTGAGAATATACTTAACTGAAAACATGTTGTTTTTAGATGGTAATAACACATAACAAAGCTTATATCTAGAAGAATTTTTCTTTCGTTTTTTTTTCTTTCTACTAAAATCTTATCATATATCCTTTAACTACTATACCATGCCATGTCTTTTCTTTCATTCAGTCATTTAATTGTTCCAGAAGTATTTGTTGAACACCTATTATATGTCAGGTACTAGTATAGGTGCTAGGGATATAGCAGTGAAAAAAGTAAATCTGCCCTCTCCCTTGTAGCGAGAGACAGTCTATAAACACACAAGCAAATACACAGTGTATACCAGGTCAGCAAATTTCTATCAAGGGCAAACAGCAAATGTTTCAGGCTTTATGGGCCATGTGTCTCTGTTGCAATCTCTCAACTCTACTAGAGTAGTGGAAAAAAACCCAGCCACAGACAACATGCAAAAAAAAAAAAAGAAGAAGAAGAAGAAGAAGAAGAAGAAGAAGAAGAAGAAGAAGAAGAAGAAGCAGCAGCAGCAGCAGCAGCAGCAGAAGCAGGCATACCTGCCTTCTGAAAAAACTTTATGTACAAAAACAAGTGGTATGTGAGATTTAACTCACTGGCCATAATTTGCAGACTCCTGTTATATATGGCTATGACAAGTATTATGGACAAAAAAAAAATAGTACAGGTGAGATGTATAAGAAGTTCTAGGAATAGTGAAAAATGGCCTCACTAAGATATTCGAGCAAAAACCTAAAAAGAAGTAAGGCATGTAAATATATAGGGGAAGAGCTTCCCAGACAGAGGGAACAATATT
This sequence comes from Vulpes vulpes, assembly GCF_048418805.1. NCBI lineage: Eukaryota > Metazoa > Chordata > Mammalia > Carnivora > Canidae > Vulpes > Vulpes vulpes. The sequence continues at coordinate 6,254,035 of NC_132782.1, forward strand.
TGCAAATATTTAATTTGTTCAAGAACAGGAAATAGGCTAATGTGGTCAAGAAGAGCACCAAGAGATAAGGTCATATTTTGTAGGGCTTTGAAGCCATGATATAAAGACTGGAATTTAACTAGAAAACCAGAGTGGTTTTGAGCAAAGAAATAACATACTCTGACTTACTTTGGAAAAGACCTCTCTTGCTTCAGTGTTGGAAGAGACTATAGCAGAACAACAATAGAAGTTAGGAGACCACATAGGAGGTTACTAAAAAATCCAATCATGGGATGATGATACTAAACTTAAAACTGACAGTAGTGACTGAAGTAGGAGAAAGTGGTTCCGATTCTGAATATATTTTGGAGGTAGGTCATAAACATTTGTTGGTGGATTGGATATGAGCTCTAATAGACAGGAATAAATAAGGACTCCATAGATATTTGTCTTTGGGAACTAAAAGACTGAAGTTAGCATCTGCTTTGGGTAAAGGGGCTGGGATCTGGTATAAATCAATGGATTGGTTTTGAACTTGTTAAGTTGCAGATGCTAAGTAAACACTCAGGTAAAAAGATGTTAAGTACAAAAATGGCTATATAAGTTTGGAGTTTAGGGAAAAGGTCCAAGGCTGGAGACAGAGATTTGGAAGTTACTTCCTTATAGTATTTAAGTGTTGATAGTAGGGATGCCTGGCTGGTTTTGTTGGTAAAGCATGTAACTATTGATCTCAGGGTCGTGAGTTCAAATCCCAAGCTGAGCCTACTTTAAATATATATAAATAATGAATGAGTGAAAGAATGTTGATAGTATTTAAAATATGAAATGGTTGAGATCACCAAAGAGTAACTGACACAGGCTAAAGCCCTGTGGTACTGCAAAACTTAGAAGTTGGATACAGAAAGAAAGACCAAGGAAGGAAATTAAGGGGGTGGGGCATGAAATGAATGAAAAACCAAGAGTAATGTTGTAAACATCAAATAAAAATATTCATGGAGGACACAGTACTGAATTGTTTCAAGTACCATTAATAAACTGAGTAAAATAAAGATTACAAATTGACAATTGGGTTTACAACAAAGACATTACAGACATTTACAAAGATTTTTTTTTTTAATTTTTTTTTATTTATGATAGTCACACAGAGAGAGAGAGGCAGAGTCACAGGCAGAGGGAGAAGCAGGCTCCATGCACCGGGAGCCCGATGTGGGACTCGATCCCGGGTCTCCAGGATCGCGCCCTGGGCCAAAGGCAGGTGCCAAACCGCTGCGCCACCCAGGGATCCCCCATTTACAAAGATTTTTAAAAATCATCTTTGAGGGATGCCTGGGGGAGCTCAGCGGTTGAGCATCTACTTTCCCCTCAGGGTGTGATCCTGGGGTCCTAGCATCAAGTCCCACATCAGGCTCCCTGAGAGGAGCCTGTTTCTCCCTTTGCCCATGTCTCTGCCTCTCTCTCTCTCTCTCTCTCTCTCTCTCTCGGTCTCTCATGAATAAATAAATAAAATCTTAAAAAAAATATATCATCTTTCAGTTAAGGAGTTATGTCTTTATAAAGATTTTTTTTTTTCCTACAGAGGTCTGGAAGTATTTTTTTCTAAGCCCTTGGAAATCTGAGAATTTCTTTATACTCCTTTCAGAAATGAAAGACAAAACATTTAAATAGAAAAGTCTTAATCTTTTCCCTGAATCTTTCTTTTTTTTTTTAAGATGTTATTTATTCATGAGAGACAGAGAGAGAGAGGCAGAGACACAGGCAGAGGGAGAAGCAGGCTCCATGCAGGGAGCCTGGTGTGAGACTCGATCCCAGGACTCCAGGATGACGCCCTGGGCTGAAGGCAGGCACTCAACCACTGAGCCACCCAGGTGTCCCTTCCCTAAATGTTTCTATTTCTCATGGAATTTTACTGTTAGCGAGAAAGCTGAGCCCATTCAAATAAGCTTGAAACACGTAAAGATTTTTTTTTTTTTGAGACTTCATTTTTGGGGCACCTAGGTGGCTGAGTGGTTAAGCGTTTCACTTTCCACTCAGGTAATGATCCTAGGGTCTAGCATTGAGCCCTATGTCCTCATTCCTCCAATTCTGCTCAGCAGGGAGCCCGCTTCTCTCTCCCTCTGCCTGCGGCTCTACCTACATGTGCTCTCTGTCAAATAAATAAATAATATCTTTAAAAAAAAAAGATTTTATTTTTAAGTAATCTCTATACCCAACTTGAGGCTCAAACTCACAATCATGAGATTAAGAGTCCCATGCTCTACTGACTGAACCAGCTAAGTGTCCCAAGATTTCTTAATAATTAGTGGAAATTTAAAAAAATAGTGGAAATTAAATTTTATTTCCTTATTGGAAACATGACTCTTCTGAGTCTTTATTCTTATTATAATTCAGAAATACTGTCAGGGATCCCTGGGTAGCTCAGCGGTTTGGAGCCTGCCTTCAGCCCAGGGTGTGATCAAATTTGGCATCCAGCTCCCTGCAGGGAGCCCGCTTCTCCCCCTGCCTGTGTCTCTGCCTCTCTCTCTCTGTGTTTCTCATGAATAAATAAATAAAATCTAAAAATATAAAATACTGTTAGGTAGATTTAAGAATGGTTCTCTTTGTTGATTCTTAGATTAGGCTGATTTATTTAACTGGAATTCTTAGATTTAAAAAAATTATTAAATATTTTTTATTTTTGCTCATTTTCCAGTTGCTTATTTTGTAACATACCTAAATTAGGTATGTTTAAAAAAATACTACCATTTGCATATTTTCTTCTTTTTCTCTGCTTACAGAGTAAACTCAATATCACATCAATGATTTGTCTCTATGATCATGTGGGTACATACTGCCACTAATAAAGACTTAAATTCTATCAGCAGAATTTTACTATCCTTGAAATCTTTCCTGATACCACTTGAAATTTTTTTTATCCAATATTAACGTTTTTCTTTTGTACTTTAGGTTTTCTGCTCAACTTTTATCAAGATCATAATTACTCTCTAACCTTGAGGCAGAAATAAAAAATGTTTATAAAACTTTCTTCTAATTTTTAATGTTATATTCTTTCTTTGATTTGGGGGGATAACATTCATTTTCTCTTCTTCTGTAATGTTTCCATAGATTGTTTAATGACTATTTTTTATTCTTTCACCTTAATGTAAGGTGCTTGGCATAAGCTATTGTAGACCTTCCTTGTGCACACCTAAGTCAAATACAGGTTCTCAGATTTATAGCAGGAAATATATATATTATATCTATTTGTTTACATATGAGTTTGTGAGTGTGTATAGCTTATCATTTAATTCCCAGTATCAAATAGAACTTAACCAAGTGGTTGGAATCAACTAGGGATCAGGCCAATTTACCAAATCTATTTATTAAGAGCTAACATTCTATTTACTGAATGATTGATTTGTTAAATAAATCAAACTCATTCACAAGTAACAAGAGTTAAAGGCTTTAACATATAAAAAATATAAAAATATAATGAAACTTTAGACAACAAAATCTCAGTAGTCATATAAAAACTTTCCTAATGTATTTAAATTTTTTAACATATAATTTTGTAAGATTTCATATTTAAGTAATCTCTACATCGATTATTGGGCTTGAACTTACAACCTCGAGATGAAGAGTCCCCTGATGCACTAACCCAGTCACCTAGGCACTCCCTTAAACATATTTTTTATTTCGGATTCTTTGTGCTAATTTTTACTTTTTTTTCAAAGTTTTTGTTTTAATTTTTAATATTTTAAATTTATTTTTAGAAATTTTAATTCCAATATAGTTAACTTACAGTGTTACTAGTTTCAGGTGAACAATACAGTAATTCAGAAATTCTATACATTATTCAGTGCTCATCAAGAGAAGCATATTCTAAATCTCCTTCACCTATTTCAACCATCACTCCCATCCACCACCTCCTCTAGTAATCACCAGTTTTGTTCTCTATAGTTAAGAGTCTATTATTTGGTTTCTCTTTTTTTGTGGTTTTGTTTTGTTTCTTAAATTCCACATGAATGAAACCATATGGTAATTGTCTTTCTCTGACTTATTTTGCTTAGCATTATATTCTCTAGATCCATCCATGTTGTTGCAATGTCAAAATTTCATTCTTTTTTATGGCTAATATTCATACACATACACACACACACACACACACACACCACTTCTTTATCCATTTATCTACTACTGATGGACACTTGGAATGCTTCCACATTTGGCTACTGTAAATAATGATACAATAAACTTGGGTTGCATATACCTTCATACCACATGAACTAGTATTTTCATATTTTGGGGTTAAATATCTAGGAGTGAAATTACTAGAACATATGGCAGTTCTATTTTTGAGGGTTTTTTTTTTTATTTTTGAGTTTTTGAGGAATCTCCATACTGTTTTCCCACAGTGGCTGCATCAGTTTGCATTCCTGCCAAAAGTGCACAAGAGTTTCTTTTTCTCTACATTCTCACCAACACCTGTTATTTCTTGTGTTTTTCATTTTAGCCATTTTGATGGTGTGACATGACATCTCGTTGTGATTTTGATTTGCATTTCCCTGATGATTAGAGATGTTGAACATCTTTTCATGTGTCTCTTGATATCTGGATGTCTTCTTTGGAGAAATATCTCTTCATGTCTCCTGTCCATTTTTAAAATTGGATTATTGTGGTTTTTTTGGTGTTAAGTTGTAGAAGTTCTTTATGTATTTTGAATACTAAAATATTATTATTTGCAAATATCTTCTCCCATTCCAAAGATTGTCTTTTAGTTTTGTTAGTTGTTTCCCTTGCTGTGCAGAAACTTTTTATTTTGATGTAGTCCCAATAGTTTATTTTTGCTTTTATCTCCCTGGACTCAGGAGACATATCTAGAAAGATATTGCTATAGCCCATATCAGAGAAGTTACTGCCTGTGATACCTTTTAGGGTTTTTATATTTCAGGCCTCACATTCAAATCCTTAATCCATTTTGAATTTATTTTCGTGTATGATGTGAGAAAGTGGTCCAGTTTCATTCTTTTGCACACAGCTGCCTAGGTTTCCCAACACCATTTGTTGAAGAGACTGTCTTCTTCCCATTGCATATTCTCACCTCCTTTGTCCGAGACCATATAATTGTGAGTTTATTTCTGGGCTCTCTATTCTGTTCTGTTGGTCTATGTGTCTCTTTCTGTGTAAGTACCATAGCATTTTGATTACTACAGGTTTGCAGTAGATCTTGATATCTGAGATTGTGATACCTCCAGTGTTGTTCTGCCTTTTCCAAGATTGCTTTGGCTTTTCAAGGTCTCTTGTGGTTCCATACAAATTTTAAGATTATGTGTTCTAGTTTTGTGAAAAATGTTGTGGTATTTTAATAGGGATTGCATTAAATCTGTAGATTGCTTTGGGAAGTATGGACATCTTAACAATGTTTGTTCTTCCAATCCATGAGCATGGAATATCTTTCCATTTGTTTGTGTTGTCTTCAGTTTCTTTCATCAGTGTTTTATGGTTTTTGGAATACAGGTCTTTCATCTCCTCGGTTAAGTTTACTCCTAGGCATTTTATTATTTTTGTTGCAATTGTAAATGGGACTGTTCTCTTAATTTCTTAATTTCTTTTTCTGCTCTTTCATTATTAGTATATAGAAATGCAATGGATTTCTGTATATTGATTTTACTGAATCCATTAATCAGTTCTAGTAGTTTTTTGGTGGAGTCTTTAGGGTTTTCTATACATAGTATCCTGCCATCTTCAAATAGTGAGTTTTACTTCTTCCTTATCAATTTGGATGCATTATTTGTTCTTTTGTGTGTATAATCCTGTGGCTAGGACTTCCAGTACTAAGTTGGATAAAAGTGATGAGAGTGGATGTCCTTGTCTTGTTCCCAATCTTAGAGAAAAGCTCACAATTTTTCACCATTGACTGTGATGTTATCTGCGGGTTTTACAAATGTGGACTTTATTATGTGGAGATATGTTCCCTGTAAACCTACTTTGTTGAGGGTTTTCATCATGAATGGATTTGTACTTTGTCAGATGCTTTTTCTGTTTATATTGAAATAATCCTATGGTTTTTATACTTGTAGCTGTGATTTTTTTTCAAAGCTTTTGAATTTAACTGAATGAAACATTTTTGTTTGATTTATACTTAATATTCCTACTTCTTTCTGATGCTTCTGAATACAATTAAATTTAAAATCAAAATTTTAAATTATTACTAGCTTCTTTTCAGCAGGGTTTTTAAATATTTTTATTTATTTATTTGAGAGGCAGAGTGCAAAAGTGGAAGGGCAGGCAGAACAAGAGGGGAGAGCAGACTCCCCACTGAGGAGGGAGCCCAACATGGGGCTTGATTCCAGGACCCTGGGATCATGACCGGAGCCAAAGGCAGAAGCTCCACAGGCTGAGCCACCTAGGTGCCCCAATTTTTAGCAGTTTTAATTGAGATATACAAGTAATTTACACTTTGCACAATGATGGCAGGACAGTAAAAAATGACTGTTCAATCCAAAACATATAAATATTTTAAATAATTAATGGAAAAAATTATGATTGTTCCATAACCTTTACATCTTTTTGTCAAAAAAAGAAAACTTTTACTGTGGGCTATAAATTTACAGGGAAATGAAAAAATATTAAAACCAGTATTTTTGGGGGGTCCTGGGATGGAGCTCAATTGGTTAAGCATCTGACTTCCACACAAGTCATGATCTGGGTCAGAATCCTGGGATTGAGCCCTGAGGTCAGGCCCTGCACTCAGCAGGAAATCTGTTGGTCCATCTCCCCTGCCCTTCCCCTGCTTAAGCTCTGAGACTCTCTCTCTCTCTCTCAAATAAATAAATAAAAATCTGGGACGCTTGTGTGGCTCAGTGGTTGAGTGTCTGCCTGCCTTTGGCTCAGGGCATGATCCTGGAGTACTGGGATTGCGTCCCATATCGGGAGCCTGCTTCTCCCTCTGCCTGTGTCTCTGCCTCTCTCTTTCTCTGTGTCTCTCGTGAATAAATAAATAGAATCTTTAAGACAATTAAATAAAATCTTTTTAAAAAGCAGTATTAATTTAGTACATTAAAATTTAATATTTTAATGAGATTAAAATGATTTCTTACCTCTTTGAAGAAAGAAACTATTAAGACTAGTATGAACAGGGGAACTTGGGTGGCTCAGGCTGTTAAGGTGCCAACTCTTGATTTCAGTTCAGGTCATGATCTCAGGTCCTAGGATTTTTTTTTTTTAAGATTTTATTTATTTATGCATGAGAAACACACACACACACACAGAGGCAGAGACACAGGCAGAGGGAGAAGCAGGCTCCCTGCAGGAAGCCCAGTGCAGTTCTCGATCCTGGGACTCGAGGTTCACGCCCCGAGCTGAAGGCAGACGTCTTAACCGCTGAACCACCCAGGTGTCCTAGGGTCCTAGGATTGTCCCACACATCAGGCTCTGCACTCACTGGGAGTTTGCTTCAGGAATCTCTCTCCCTCTGCCCTCGTGCTTCCCTTCCAACCAGTTTGTTTGTGCATACGTGATCGATCACTCTCTAACAAACAAATTCTTAAAAAAAAAATAAATAAAAGTAGTTTGAACAGTACTTGCCTTCACTTTCTTGCATAACTTAAGGTTATGGTAGGAAGTTAGCTGCTTTTCTATTCCTTAATGAATTTCATACTGCATTTTTTAAAATTTAAATTCAATTAATTAACAGTGTATTATCAGTTTCACAGGTATAGTTCAGTGATTCATCAGTCTTACATAATACCTTGTACTCATTAGATAACATGCCCCCCTTAATGTCCATCACCCAGTTATCCTATCTCCCTACCTCCTTCCCCTCCAGCAACCCTCAGTTTGTTTCCTATGATTAAGAGTCTCTTGGAGTACCTGAGTGACTCAGTTGGTTAAGTGTCTGCTCAGATAATGATCCCATGGTCCTGGGATGGAGCCCTACATCTGGCTTCCTGCTCAGCAGGAAGTTTGCTTCTCCCTCTGCCCCATCATCCCCCTCATGTTCTCTCTTTCTCTCTCTGTTGAATAAATAACATCTTTAAAAAAAGAAGAGTCTCTTAGATTTGTCTCCCTCTCTGATTTTGTCTTGTTTTATTTTTCCCTCTATTCCCCCATGACCCTCTGTTCTGTTACTTAAATTCCACATGTAAGTGAGATCACATGGTAACTGTCTTTCTTTGATGGACTTATTTCACTTAGAATAATTTCCTCTAGTTCCATCCACATTGTTGCAAATGGCTGAGTAGTATTACATTATGTGTGTGTGTGTATATCACATCTTTTTTAAAAGATTTATTTATTATGAGAGACACACAGAGAAGAAGAGACAAAGGCAGAGGCAGAAGCAGGCTCCTCGCAGGGAGCCTAACGTGGGACTCAATCCAAGATCCTGGGATCATGCCCTGAGCCAAAGGCAGATGCTCAACTGCTGAGCCACCCAGGAATCCCAGCCACCCAGGCGTCCCCCACATCTTCTTTATCCATAATCTGTCAGTGGACATCTGGGCTCTTTACATAATTTGGTTATTATGGACACTGCTGCTATAAACATTGGGGTTCACATGCCCCTTCAGATCACTACATTTGTATTTTGGGGTAAATCCATAGTAGTGCAATTGCGAGGTTGTAGGGCAGCTCTATTTTCAACATCTTAAGGAGCCTCCACACTGTTTTCCAGGGTGGCTTCACTAGCTTGCATTCTCACCAACAGTGTAAGAGGGTTCTCCTTCTCTGTATCTTCACCAACATCTGTCATTTCCTGAGTGGTTAATTTTAGCCATTCTGACTGGGGTGAGGTGGTACCTCATTGTGGTTTTGATTTGTATTTTCCCGATGCCCAATGATGTCAGGCATTTTTTCATGTGTCTGTAGGCCACTTGTATGTCTTCTTTGGAGAAATATTTTATGTCTTCTGTCCATTTCTTGATTGGATTATTCTTTCAGTGTTGAGTTTGATAGTTCTTTACAGATTTTGAATATTAGCCCTTTCTCTATAAGACATTTGCAAATATCTTTTTCCATTCAGTCAGTTGACGATTGGTTTTCTTGACTGTTTCTTTTTTTTTAAGATTTTATTTATTTATTCATGAGAGACACACAGAGAGAGAGAGAGACGCAGAGACACAGGCAGAGGGAGAAGCAGGCTCCACACAGGGAGTCTGATGCGGGACTCGATCCCGGGACTCCAGGATCGTGCCCTGGGCCAAAGGCAGGCGCTAAACCGCTGAGCCACCCAGGGATCCCTCTTGACTGTTTCTTTTGCTGTGCAAAAGTTTTTTTATCTTGAAAAGTCCCAATAGTTCATTCTTGCCGTTGTTTCCCTAGCTTTTGGAGACATGTCTAGTAAGAAGTTGCTATAGCTGAGATCAAAAAGGTTGCTACCTATGTTTTCAACTAGGATTTTCATGGATTCCCATCTCACATTTAGGTCTTTCATCCATTTTGAGTCTATTCTTGTGTATGGTATAAGAAAATAGTCCAGTTTCATTCTTCTGCATGGCCTGTCCAATTTTCCCAACACCATTTTTTTAAAGATTTTATTTATTTATTCATGAGAGATGCAGAGAGAGAGAGAGAGAGAGAGGCAAAGACACAGGCAGAAGGAGAAGCAGGCTCCCTGCAGGGAGCCTGACGTGGAACTCGATCCCAGGACTCCAGGATCACGCCCTGAGCCAAAGGCAGGCGCCAAACTGCTGAGCCACCTAGTGATCCCCATCCCAACACCATTTTTGGAAGAAGCTGTCTTTTTTTTATTGGATATTCTTTCCTGCTTTGTTGAAGATTAGTTGATCATAGAGTTGAGGATCCATTTCTGGGTTCTCTATTCTGTTCCGTAGATCTATGTTCTGTTTTTGTGCCAGTACCACACTGTCTTGATGGTACTTTGTAATATAGCTTGGCATCTGGAATTGTGATGCCACCAGCTTTTTCTTTTTCAACATTCCTTTGGCTATTCGGGGTCTTTTCTGGTTCCACCCAAATTTTAGGGTTATTTTCCCAGCTCTGTGAAAAAAGTTGATGGTATTTTGATTGGGTTTGCATTGAATGTATAGATTGGTCTAGGTAGCATAGAGATTTTAACAATAATTGTTCTTCCCATCCCTGAGGATGGAATGTTTTTCCATTCCTTTGTGTCTTCCTCAATTTCTTTCATGAGTGTTTGATAGTTTTCAGAGGACAGATCCTTTGCCTCCTTGATTTATTCCTAATTATCTTATGGTTTTGGGTATAATTGTAACTGGGACTGACTCCTTAATTTCTCTCCCTTCTGTCTCATTGTTAGTGTATAGAAATGCAACTGATTTCTGTGCATTGATTTTATATCCTGCCACTTTGCTGAATTCCTATATGAGTTCTAGCAGTTTTGGGGTGGAGTCTTTTGGGTTTTCCACATAGAGTATCATGTCATCTGTGAAGAGTGAGAGTCTGACTTCTTCTCTGTCAATTCAGATGACTTTTATTTCTTTTTATTGTCTGATTGCTGAGACTAGGACTTCTAGTACTATGTTGAACAACAGTGGTGAGAGTGGAAATCCATGTGATGGATTTCCTGACCTTAGGGAAAAAAGTCTCAGTTTTTCCTCATTTAGGATGATATCTGCTGTGGGCTTTCATATATGGCTTTTATGATATTGAGGTATGTTCCCTCAATCCCTACAAGAGTTTTAATCTAGAAAAGTTGTTGTATTTTGTTAAATGCTTTTTCTGCATCTATTGAGAAGATCATATGGTTCTTGTCCTTTCTTTTATTAATGTAGTGTATCACATTGATTAATTTGTGGATGTTGAACCACCCTTGTAGCCCAGAAATAAATCCCACTTGGTTGTGGTGAATAATTCTGTTAGTAAACTGTTGGATCCTATTGGTTAGTATCTTGGTGAGAATTTTTGCATCCACATTCAATAAGGGATCTTGGTCCATAATTCTCCTTTTTGGTGGGGTCTTTGTCTGGTATTGGGATCAAAGTAATGTTGGCCTCATAGAAAGAGTCTGGAAGTTTTCTTTCTATTTTTTGAAACAGTTTAAAAAGAATAGGTATTATTTCTAGAAATGTTTGGTAGAATTCCCCTGGGAAGTCTTCCAGCCCGGACTCTTGTTTGTTGGGAGATTTTTTAGAACTGCTTCAATTTCCTTGCTGGTTATGGGTCTGTTCAGGTTTTGTATTTCATCCTGTTTCAGTTTTGGTAGCTTATATGTCTCTAGGAATGCATCCATTTCTTCCAGATTGCTTAATTTGTTGGCATATATTTGCTCATAATATGTTCTTATAATTGTGTTTATTCCTTAGGTGTTGGTTGTGATTTTTCCTCTTTCATTCATGATTTTATTTATTTATTTGGGTTCTTTCTCTTTTCTTTTTGATAAGTCTGACCAGGAGTTTATCAATTTTATTAATTCTTTCAGAGAACCAGCTCTTTGTTTTATTGCAATGTTCTACTGTTCTTTTGGTTTCCATTCCATTGATTTCTGCTCTAGTCTTTATTATTTCTCCTCTCCTGCTGGGTTTAGGCTTTATTTGCTGTTCTTTCTCCAGCTCCTTTAGATGTAAGGTTAGGTTGTATATTTGAGACCTTCTTGTGCCTTAAGAAAGGCGTATATTGCTATATACTTCCCTCTTAGGACTGCTTTTGCTGCATCCCAAGGATTCTGAGCAGTTGTGTTTTTGTTTTCATTTGTTACCAGGAAATTAAAGAAGAATTTTAAAAAATTCTTGACCTCAATGACCCATTCATTCTTTAGTAAAATGCTCTTTACCCTCTATGAATTCGAGTTCTTTCCACATTTTCTCTTGTGACTGAATTCAAGTTTCAAAGCACTGAGGTCTGAAAATACACAGAGAATGATTCCAGTATTTTGGCACCCATTGAGACCTGATTTGTGACCCCATATGCTATTCTGGAGAATGTTCCATGTGCATTCAAGAGGAACCTGTACTCTGTTGCTTTAGGATGGACTGCTCTGAATATATCTGTGAAGTCCACCTGGTCCAGTGTGTCATTCAAAGCCCTAATTTCCTTGTTGATCTTCTACACAGATAGATGATCTGTCCATTGGGGTGAGTAGGGTGTTACAATATTATTATCGTATTATTATCAATGTTTTTCTTTAATTTTGTTATTTATTGGTTTATATACTTGGTTGCTCCCATGTTAGGGGCATAAATATTTACAATTGTTAGATCTTCTCGTTAGTTAGATCCTTTAATTATGATATAGTGTCCTTCCTCATCACTTATTACAGTCTTTGGTTTAAAATCTAAATTGTCTTATATAAGGATTGCTTACCCCAGCTTTCTTTTAATGTCCATTAGCATGATCAATGGTTTTCCACCTCCTCACTTTCAATCTGGAGGTGTCTTTGGGTCTCAAATAAGTCTCTTGCAGATAGTATATCAATGGGTCTTGCTATTTTATCCAATCTGATATCCTGGGTCTTTTGGTCGTGACATTTAGCCCATTTATATTCAGAGTAAAGATATGAATTTAGTGCCATTGTATTACCTATAAAGTCACTCTTTATATATTGTCTCTGTTCCTTTCTGGTCTACATTACTTTTGGGCTCTCTCTTCACTTAAAGGATCTCCTTTAATATTTCTTGCAGGGCTGGTTTAGTGATCACAATTTTTTTAGGTTCTGTTTGTCCTGGAAACTTTGTATCTTTCCTTTTATTTTGAATGACAGCCTTTCTGATAAAGTATTCTTGGGTGCATATTCTTCTCATTTAGCACCCTAAATATCATGTCAGTCCTTTCTGGCCTGCTGGGTCTCTGTGGGTAGGTCTGCTGCCAGTCTAATGTTTCTTATCCTTGTAAATTAAGGCCCTCTTGTCCCAAGCTGCTTTCATGGTTTTCTTTTTGTCTCTGAAATTTGCAAACTTCACTATTATAATGTCAAGCTGTTGACCTATTTTTACTGATATTGAGAGGTGTTCTCTGTGCCTCCTAGACTTGAATGCCTGTTTCTCTCCTCAGATTAGGAAAGTTCTCAGCTAGAATTTGCTCCAATATATTTCTATCATCCCTCTCTTTCGTCTTCTTTTGGGATCCAAATTATTCTAATATTGTTTCACTTTATGGTATTATTTTCTCTTGAATTTTCCCCTAATGATCCAGTAGTTGCTTATCTCTTTTTCTCAGCTTCTTTTTTCTCCACCATATTTCTTCTATATCATTCTTTTTTAGAAAATTTATTTAAATTGAAGTAATTAACATGTAATGTATTACTGGTTACAGAGATTCATCCGTCTTATATAATACCCAGTGCTCATAACATCACGTGCCCTCCTTAATGTTCATCACCCAGTTACCCCACTCCCCCACCCTCCTCCCCTCTAGTGACTCTCAATTTGTTTCCCATGATTAAGAGTCTCTTATGGTTTGTCTCCCTCTCTGATTTCATCATTGTATTTTTTCCTCTCTTCCCCTATGATCCTGTTTTGTTTCTTATATTTCACATATGAGTGAGATCATATTATTGTGTTTCTCTGATTTATTTCACTTAGCATAATATCCTCTAGTTCCACCCATATCATTGCAAATGGCAAGGTTTCATTTTTGATGGCTGAGTAGTATTCCATTGTATGTATATTATGTACAGATACATATATATACACACATATTTTATATATATACATGTATGTGTATATATATATATATATATATATATATATATATATACACATATATATATACCGTATCTTCTTTATCCATTCATCTATCGATAGTCATCTGAACTCCTTCCATAGTTTGGTATAGTGGATATTACTTCTATAAACACTGGGATGAAGGTGCCCCTCCACATCATTACATTTGTATCTTTGGGGTAAATATCCAGTAGTGTAATTGCTGGGTCATACTGTATCTTTATTTTCAATTTTTTTGAGGAACCTCCACACTGTTTTCCAAAGTGGCTGCACCAGCTTGCATTCCCACCAACTCACTAATCTTCTTTTCTGCCTCACTTATCCTAGCCTTATGAGCCTCCATTTTTTTATTTCATCTCATTGATAGCCTTTTTTATTTTGGCTTGATTAGATATTAGTTCTTTTATTTCTCCAGAAAGGTATTCTCTGGTGTCTTTTATGTTTTTTTTTCTAAGTTGGGCTAGTATCTTTCTAATTGTTATTCTAAACCCTAATTCTTAACATCTTACTTATGTCCATACTGATTAGGTCTCTGGCAGGCAGTACTGTCTCTTGTTTTCTTTTTTGAAGTGAGTTTTCCATCTTGTCATTCTCATAGAAATCGGTCACTTTTCTATTTGTACAATTGCAGCAGTTCTTTTCATAGATCTCTTGTTGAGTTCATAGGTATTAAAAATAATTTGATAGCTATCTAGTTGAATTCCTGGGACCAGACAAAACTAAGGTCTCCTATTCTTCCACCATTTTGGAACTAAACCTCCTTTTATACTGCACTTTAAGTCTGGATCAGCTTCCAACATTTCAACCGGGTGTTTTCATGGTCCTGAAATATCCCTAAGAGTTATTTCAGAAATATTTTACTGGATGACTTCTTCTGGGACATCTTAATTCTTTTTGTCACAACCACATTCCTCATTTATGCTGATAACTTCATTTTCACTAAATTCCTCTGACTTAATATCTAGAATCTTTTGAATAACATTAGTATCAATATTCCCATAGTCAGGTATTTCATCTGTAACTCTATTTAAGATAGATTTGAATTTCACTAATGGAATTATCATAGTTTTTTTTTTTGTTGTTGTTGTTTTTGCCGCACTCTCATCTTTGTCAGTGTTAGCCTATTCAGCAATAAAAAAATATCACCACCTGGATAGCTTAAACAACAAAAATTTGTTTCTCAATTTTGTAAGAAGGTACTGATGAGGTAGGCTTCATTCTGAATTCTCTTGGCTTGTTGGTGGCTGTTATCTGCTTATGGTTTCATATGATAGAATGAAAATAAGGCTTTGATATATTTTCCTTTTCTTAAAATTTATTTATTTTTAGTAACCTCTACATGGGGCTTGAACTCATCACTCAGAGATCAAGAGTCAGATTCTCTACTGACTGAGCCAGCTAGGAGACCCCTCTTTCTTTTTCCCCTTAAGGCCTCCACCCTCACCTCCACACCTCTAGTATCTCCTCCTCCCCCTCCCTCTCCTTCTTCTTCTCCTTCTTCTCCTTCTTCCTCTCCTTCCTCTCCTTTTCCTTCTTCTTTAGGACTTATTTATTGGGAGGGGGAATGAAAGGAGAGAGAAAATCCTAAGCAGTCTCCAAGCTGAGCACAGAGCCCATGTAGGGCTCCATCCCACAACCCTGAGATCATGACCTAAGTCCAAAGCAAGAGTCTTGACTCCCAACTGAGCCACAGGGGCACCCCTCTGGTGTCTCTTTTTAAATGGATATTAATCCCATTGGGTCATGGCCCATTCTTATGACCTCATTCAATCTTAATTACTTAGAGGACCCAAGGTTTCAACATAAGAAATTTGGTTGGACACAAACATCCAGTTTATAACATTCCACCCTTGGCACTCCAATATTGATACTGTTCCCATATGCAAAATACATTAATTTTATCCCAACAACCCCCAAAAGTCTTACTTCATGCCAGCATCAACTTTAAAGTCCAAAGTCTTGGACCCCTGGGTGGCTCAGCAGTTTAAAACCTGCCTTCGGCCCAGGGCATGATCCTGGAGACCTGAGATCGAGTCCCATATCGGGCTCCCTGCATGGAGCCTGCTTCTCCCTCTGCCTCTCTCTCTCTCTCTCTCTCTCTCTCTCTGTGTGTCTCTTGTGAATAAATAAATAAATAAAATATTTTTTTAAAATAAAATAAAATAAAGTCCAAAGTCTCATCTAAATGCTACCTGAATTAGACATGGGTGAGATTCAAGGTACAATTCATCATGAAAGAAAATTCTTCAGCTGTAAACATGTGAAACCAGACAAGTTCCAAAATACAATAGTGGGACAGGCAGAGGAAAGAAACAGGAAAGAAAGGAAAGGTGACAGGTTATAAGCAAGTCCAAAATCTAGCAAGGCAAATTCCATTAGAGCTTCAGGTTTGAGAAACACCACCTTTGGCTCAATACCCTATTTTTTAGGCCCACTGAAATAGCAGACTCACTCCTATAACTCTGCAGGGCAATCCTAACCTCATGACTCTCTTCATGGGCCCTTTGAAAACAGGCTTATTCCCCAGGCCTGTAGTGCAAGAGGCAGCCTTAAAGATCTCTGAATCTGGGATCCCTGGGTGGCGCAACGGTTTGGCGCCTGCCTTTGGCCCAGGGCGCGATCCCGGAAACCCGGGATCGAATCCCACATAGGGCTCCCGGTGCATGGAGCCTGCTTCTCCCTCTGCCTGTGTCTCTGCCTCTCTCTCTCTGTAACTATCGTAAATAAATAAAAATTAAAAAAAAAAAAAAAGATCTCTGAATCTGTTTTGGGGTCATTCTTCATTTTTTTTTAAGAATAGCCTTCCTAGTTGCCTGGGTGGCTCAGTGGGATAAGCGTCCTACTCTTTGATTTCAGCTCAGGTCATGATGTCAGAGTAGTGAGATCAAGCCCAACGATAGGATCCATGGTGGGTGTGGAGCCTGCTTAAGATTCTCTCTCTTTATCCCTCCCAGACATCTCTCTCTTAAAAAAAAAAAAAAAATAGCACACATTTCCAGCTGAATAGGTCCATAGTTGTCTATAGAATCTACAAATTCCTACAACCATCCTTCATTTTGTCCTGCTTTCTCTGTCCTCTTTGGTTCAAACTGATAGGGTCTCTCCTGGTATAATCCCATCTCTAGTGCCAGGTACTGCTTAAATGGTTAATTATATTCATGAATTGCATCCATGATCTCTTTATCAAATGGTTGTTCAGCCATAGCTTTAGCATTTTTTTTAGAACAAGCTTTTCAGTTTTTTCAATATGGATAGGCTGAAAATTTACCAAATCTTCAAATTCTGGTTGCTTATTGTTTAACAATTCTGTCTTCAATTTATTTCACTTCTCACACATTACTATAAGTAATAAAGACTCACGTCACACATTTAATGCTTTGCCTAGAAATATTCTTTGTCAGGGGTGCCTGGGTGGCTCAGTGGTTGAGCATCTGCCTTTGGCTCAGGTCGTGACCCGGGGTCCTGGGACCAAGTCCTGCATCAGGCTCCCCAGAGGGAGCCTGCTTCTCCCTTTGCCTCTGACTCTGCCTCTCTCTCTCTGTGCCTCTCATAAATAAATAAATAAAATCTTTTAAAAAGAAATATTCTTTTAAAAAGAAATATTCTTTGCCAAATATTCAATTTCATCATTCAGAAGCTCTCTTTCACAATACACAAGAAATTGACCCAAGTTTTCCCACTTTAAAATGAAGATTACCTTTCCTCCAGTTCCTAATATCCTGTCCCTCATTTCTGTCAGAGACTTCACCAAGAATGGTTTAATACCCATTTATCTACCAGAGTTGTGTTCATGATTATTAATATATTCTTTAAGAAAATGGAAACTTTCTCTTCAGCTCCCCTCTTTTCTTTCTGAGGCTGCATCAGAATTGCCTTTAACATTCATCCTCTAGCACTTTATAACATTTCTAGCTTCTCTACCCATTACCCAGTTCCAAAGCCACTTCCACGTGTTTAGGTATTTGATACAGCAGCATCCCTCTTCCTCATTTTGGTCAGGAATCTCCAGAGATACAACTAATAGTATATATACAGAAAGAGATTTATTGTAAGGAATTGGCTCATGCAATAATGGAGGTTGAGTAGTCCTGTGATCTGCAGTAGACAAGCTGGAGATCCAGAAGAGCTGATGATATAGTTCCATACTGATTCCAAAGTCCTAAGTATCAGGAGAATCTATATTGTAAGTTTCAGTACAAGAACTGGCAGGATCAAGACTCAAGAAGAGCCAAAGGCATGAAAAGACTAATATCATAGTGCATCAGCCAGGCAGGAGGAGTTTCCTCTTACTCAAAGGTCAGCCATTTAGTTTTATTTAGGCTTTCAATTGATTGGATGAAGGCCACACACATTAGTCAAGCAATCTGTTTTATTCAGTCTACTGATTCAAATGTTAATTTCATCCAAAAACACCCTCACAGAAGCACACAGAATAATGTTTGACCAAATATCTGGGCACCCAATGGCACTGTCAAATTGACACATAAAATTAACTCTGTCAGCCAATTCCCTCTTTTGATTATTCATTTTGGCAAAAGGTTAACGTGGATAGATCACTAAGGAGGCAAAGAGGCAACACAACTATATGCTTTGCTGTTTGTACATGAAATAACATTATATATGCAGTGAAAAATCATCAACAAACTTTGGAAAAACTACTATGACTGGTCACTATCATGACCTGCATCTGTTATTTAGTGATTTTCTTTGTTTATTTATTCATGAGAGACACACAGAGAGAGAGGCACAGGCACAGGCAGAGGGAGAAGCAGGTTCCATGCAGGGAGCCCGGTGAGGGAGGGACTCCATCTGAGGACTCCGGGATCACACTCTGAGTGGAAGGCAGACTCCCAATTGCTGAACCATCCAGGTATCTCTAAATAGTGATTTGTAAGCTGAATGGTTAGGAGAAAAGTTTGTAATCCATGCAATTACTTAAAAGGAATGTTATGTTGTAGATTAAATTTGAACCATGTTTTTAGGGGGTGGGTGGGTATAGTTTAATTAAATACACTAAAACCTGTGCATATTGGAGGTGTGCAAAGTGAGGACTTCATGTAATGTGCATACAATAGATTGTACATATTTAGAACTTATAATTAGATCATTTTGTCATCTATCTATACATACACACACACACACACACACACACACACATACATACCTTTCAACATTATGGACATATCTATTACCCTCAAAAGATTCCTCATGTTCTTTCACTTTTTAAAATACTTCATAATTTAATTTAGGCTTGCTATCAATTTCCCTTTGATTCTAACAGCATATGCCCTAGAGTTATTAGATTACCGGGGTTTCAATTCTGCCTCTGTATGCACTAGGTCCTGCTCTTTTATAATATCTCCCTCCCACTTTTCTACATTACCCAACTCTGATGACCCTCAACCACTGATTTGCTTTCAGTCACAATGGACTCAGTTTGCATATTCTAGAATTTTACATAAATTAAATTGTATGGTATGTATTCTTTTTTTGTCTGGGTTCTTCCACTCAGCATAATTCTTTTGATATTCATCAGTTTGGTTCCATATACTAACTATTCATTCCATTTTATTGTTAAGTTGTATTCCATTGTATAGATACCAGATTTTATTATCTATTCATCAGTTGATTAACATTTTGATTGCAATAGCCACCTTTGGCTATTACAAATAATGCTGCTATAAAATTTCATGTACAAAATTGTATGCATGGGACACCTGGATGGCTCAGCAGTTGAGCATCTGCCTTTGGCTCAGGTCATGATCCCGGGGCCCTGGGACTGAGTCCCACAACAGGCTCCCTGCAAGAAGCCTGCTTCTCCCTTTGCCTATGTCTATGCGTCTTTCTCTCTCTGTGTCTCGCAGATCTATGTTACCACTTTTTTTAACCAATTCTTTTGAATATATACCAAGGAGTGGAATGACTGAATCATATGGTAAACATATATTTAATTTTTTAAGAAATCACTGTTTTCCATAGTGACTGTATCATTCTACATTCCCACCAGCAATGAGTGAATCGTCCAGATCTTTTACATTCTAGCCAAAACATAGGGGTGGTATGTCTTTTTAATTCTGGTCACTCTAATAGGTATCTGGTATAATCTGATTTATGTATTAAT